>NC_029792.2:121638256-121696124 GCF_000816755.2 Arachis ipaensis
TGAAAAATAAAAAAATATTATTTTTTTTCTTTTTAAAAATTATTTTATCATTTTCATTAATAAAAATTAATTTTAAAATAAAAGAGATCATTGTGCTACTTTTAATTTTGGTTTTGTTAAAAATATTTTTTTTCGTTTCTACTAGAAATATTGGCCCTTCACTACTATTTTTACGTAATGTTTCATATGCTTGAAGTATTGTCCTTCCACTACCATTCTTTTCGCGTAATGTTTTATCTACTAGAAAGTACTGTTCCTCCACCACTATTTCTATACAGTGTTTCATCTTTCATCTGAACCACTTGCTGCATATGTTTCTTTAATTTCTTGGATTTTTTTATTATTCTACCACTCTATTTTTATTATATGATATAAAATATTAGTAATTAAATTATGTAAAATCAACATTCAATATTAAAATTATCATAGTTATTTTAATATCCATTCTCTTTGTATAAAAAAATTGTATTTTTTGAGTCATTTATTCAAATGGTACAACTTAGATTAAAAAGTTATAAATTTATTCCTTTTAGTCATGATTGAAATTATTAATTAATTTAATTATTCTAGAAGCCTTAGGAGTTACCCATTTTCAACGTTAAGCATTGTGTTGTCTCACACACACCTCACACCATGCAACACCCCTCTAGGCCCTCCTCATAACCTGTCATTTAAAGTTATCTATTATTTCAACATTAAATTCCAATTAATATTAATATTACCAAAATTAATATTGCATGATTTTTTATCTATAATTTTAAAAGTTCCATACATTTTTATTTCAATATATTTGAATATATATAGGTTTTTTATTTTTTTTTGAAAATAGATGTGTCATTTATACTTATTTATATAAAATCGAAACGTAAATTTATATTTGTGAATTTGAGATTTTTTATAATGTAAAAAGTAAGTTAAAGAAAATATTAATTTGTTAATATCTAATTAACTCATATATAATACGATGGCTATCTCACATTTTCTTAAGGTTCACTTTAATCTTTGTAAGTATATGCATAAGCCATTTTATTAGTTCTATAAATTTTGATAATTAATATAATTTTCATATGTAATAAATACGTGTAAAATATGTATTTATCAATGTAATATTGTAATGATAGAAAACTCATTTATGAATTTAACATTACTTTGAAATTTATAAAATATAAGAACTAAGAAAATTAAAAAGAGAATGAAAGAAAAAAAATGAGAGAAAAAAAAGTGAAAATATATGCTGCTAAACTCATATATGGATTAATGTCACCAAAAAAATTATATGGATTAATATATTATTTTTCTATTTCCTTTTATCTGTCATTTTTTTAACAGCATCATTATTAAGAATCTTGAAAGCTAGAGTAATTAAAGATAATATTACTAAAACATTTTAAATTTATAAGAGAACAATTTTAAAAATTTTAATAGATTAACATACAGTGTAATTTATAGTAGAAAAAGTATAGATAGACAATAAAAATATTAAATAATGTGAATAATAGATATATCAGATGTTCAATTCTCTAGGTGTGCGAATTGTTATTCTAATATTAAGATTTAGATTAGTAATTTAGGGGTGTAGTAATATATTTTTATTTTATTGGACTAATTTTAAAACCTATTGTTCACATTGTTTACAAAAATCATTATCTACCTAACAAATTCTATATTACACGCAAAAAATTGACCACTAACCAATAATATATATGGGTGAAAAATGGAGTAATCTCATGTTCAAATTTATATTCAACTTAGATTCATATTTATAACCAAAATTTATATGAAATATTGTCAGACTTAATTCATATTATTTATAATTAATTTCATAAATTATAGAATCAAATTGCTATAATTGTATTCATAATCAATACGAATAAAAGTATACAAAAATACCGATTGCTGGTTTTTTATTCATCATTAAACTATGAGTCTATGATTATACTACCGTAAAAAAATTTTAATCAGTCTGCTATAAAATATTTGATTATTCACCTGTAGAATGTTTAATTATTTTAGTAATGGATCATTATAAAAAAAAAAATAATAATAATAGAGGACAATTTAAAAAATGACAATATCAAATTTAAAAATGACAGCATCTATACAAAGATATTTCCCTCTTAAAAAATTGACCCAAACCCAAACCAAGAACAACTCAACACTCACTTTCTCTCTCTTCTTACCAATTCAACCAGTAACCCCCTCAACTACGGTATATAATACGCCATCCCCACCGCATTCCCTTACTCTTTTCTTTTCCTCTTCCCAAAAACACAAACCCACCATTTTGACTCTTGGTTCTTTCTTTCTATTTCTTTTTACCATTTTGTCCCTAGTTTCATCTTCACTGGTAAAGAAGAATGGCAGTGGAGTTAATGGGATTCCCAAAAATGGACGACCCAAATAACAAAGCCATACAAGAAGCAGCATCCGAGGGCATAAAGGGAATGGAGCACCTCGTTCGCCTTCTTTCAAACCCTTCGCAAAACGACACCACTGACCTCACAAACGTCACCGTTTCCAAGTTCCGCAAACTCATCTCCTTACTTAACCGCACCGGCCGCGCCCGCTTCCGCCGTGCACCAATTTCAAATTCCTCAGACACTTTATCCTTCTCTCCGGCGACCTTCACTCCTCCCCCGCCGCCGCCGCACTCGCAGCCACAGCCACAGCCACAGCTACAGCCACAGCCGCTTGCGGTTGCTCCGGTCACCGTACACCACCCTTCTCCTCTTCTTCCGCCGCAGACTCTCACTCTTGACTTCACCAAACCTAACAACAGCTTCCTCACCAACGTATCCAACAACGCCGGAGCCAAATCCATGGAGCTGGAGTTCTCGAAGGACACGACGACGTTTAGCGTCTCGTCGAACTCGTCGTTTATGTCCTCCGCCATCACCGGCGACGGCAGCGTCTCCAACGGCAAGCTCGGAACCTCGATCTTTCTCAACCCTGCCGGGAAATTGCCTCTCTCGTCGTCGGCGCCGGCTCCGGCTCCGGTCAAGAAAAGGTGTCACGACCACCACTCCGACGATGTATCCGGCAAGGTCTCCGGTTCTTCCAGCAAGTGCCACTGCATCAAGCGAAGGTAACAGCCGCGATGCAGCGTATAATTTCTTTTATTTATTTATTTTTTTATGATTATTATTATTATTTCCAATTTTTTTACCGTTTCGGTTACGGTTACGAGTACGAGTTTGAGTTGAGAAAGTGATGATTATGACTCGGTTGGTGTGACTCGGTGCGAAACGACGAGTTAGAATTAATTTCAAGAAGTCAACGATTTCGGTAGTGGTGCAGTTAAAGGAAGTAGCACTAGTATTAAATTTTGTGACAGTGGCACGCGTGATGAGAGTGACAAGATAGGGTTCTTGTCATGTACCGCGTTTGTCAATTGCCGATTTTTGAGAAACGCTGTCCCCTAACAAGACAAAGAAAACGGAACCTCAACCAAACACAGCCCTGATTCTACTTTGTCGTTACTACCCGTTAACCCTCGTAGACTTTATCTTTTTTATTATTTCTCTCTTTTGGACTCTTTGACCATGCCCCCATTTCGTTTTATCAAACTCTAGCGCATTATCACAACAGATTATTTTTGTGTTAGTATACAATAATTTTTTCTTTAAGGATTCCTTTAACTTAGAGTTGTCTTATTCTTGAAGACTACGGTATTTATGGACATAAAAATATTATATTTTTTTAAAATAAATTTAAAAGAAATGTCGGCAATTGAATTAAGAATGTGAGAGAATATGTTAAGAAGTGTATAGATTAAATTTCTATTGCGCTAGATATAATTCAAATGGTATAGCGTCTTCGTATTCATTTAAGAGATTGTGGCATCAAGTTTTTCTATCTCTGATATAAAAAAAAGATTAAATTTCTATTTGTATTATATTATAAGCGTATATATTTAACTAAAAAATTTCATATGTTTTGCTAACGAAATTATTTGATTTGTTTTTTCAGGAAAAATAGGGTTAAGAAGACGATAAGAGTGCCGGCAATTAGTTCAAAGATAGCTGATATTCCGGCGGACGAGTACTCATGGAGGAAGTACGGTCAGAAACCGATCAAAGGGTCGCCGTACCCAAGGTGAGTATCATGAATCATTTGAGACCGTTGATTGAGTTGACTTTTGTCAAAGGGTGAGTAACTGACATTGATTCAATTTTTGTGGGTCAGGGGTTATTATAAGTGCAGTACTGTGAGAGGGTGTCCGGCGAGGAAACACGTGGAGCGCGCACCAGATGATCCATCTATGCTGATCGTGACGTACGAAGGGGAGCACCGTCACTCCATTCAGACCGCGATGCAGGATAACATTTCTTCTGCGGGAGTGGGTTTGGTATTCGGGTCAACGTAAGGTTCGATTATTAGAAAAAGAAAAAGAAAAAAGACTAGGTGATAGTGGTGAGGCTTCTTTTTGTTAGAAAAAAAAGAGAAAGAATCTCAATTGTGGCGGGGTTTGAATGTAAATTTCTTCTGACTGGAATGATTATTATAAGATTATAAAATTATTATTATAAGGTGGTGGTGGAAGAATGGAATCTTTAGCTTCTCCCACTAAAAAGTCTTACCTATTACTTTATGATGGAGGGGGAAAAAATTGAAAGTCTTGGAGGTTAGTAGAAAAGGTTTCTCAATTGTTTTGTGGGGGCTATAAAATATGGTTAAAATCGAGTTGATACTCAATTTGAATCTTAAAATTTGAGGTCAGATTTAAATTAATTTTTAAAATTATAATTAATTTAATTTGGCTGTCAAAATTTATAATAATAATTTATGTTATTTTTGAATTAATTCTGTAAATAGTATTTATCAATTTATAAAAATACAATAATATTAATATTTATTGAATATTTTAATATTTTTGTATAATATAAAAAATTAAATTAAATAAATAATAAAATATAAAATAATATTAAATTAAATAAATAAAAATACATAAATTTTTATAATATTTTTGTGTGTTTTGATTTTGGTTTGAAACAATGAAGTGTTAGAATTTTCCTTTTTTGAAGAGAGGCAATTGCATTTCAGCCCAAATTATTAAAGGTTTAAAAGTAAATATTACAACAAATATAAAAAGTGAAGTTTGAACGAGAATGCTTTAGGTTAAAGTTAAAATACTAATCTAATTGAACTATAATATTTTTTTATAAAAATACTATTAATTATTTTATAAAATATTTGAGTGGTCATGGTCTCTCATAGGGATGGCAAAATTCTCCGAGACGCGGGGATCCTTGCGGGGACTGCCCCGAATGGGGATCCGATTGTGGGGAATTTTCCCCGCGGGGATGGGGATGGGGGACAAAATTCCCCCGAAGCAGGCGCGGGGACCCGAGCGGGGATCCCCGCCCCGTCCCCGCTATTCCCCGAAATTTATGAATTCCTTGAATTATCCTTAATAGTTTATTTCTCATATATGTTTTTTAGAGATTTCTCATACACACATATATATAGAAACCCAAAACTCCTAATCTTTATTTGCATAACCCTTCTTCAATTCAGAGATTCCTAAGGCAGTTCATACTTTATCCAACCTCTCTGTAGCCACCCCCTCGTCACCCTTCTCACCGCATCATCACACCTCACCGTGCCATCACCCTTACCGCGTCGTAATTTTTTTTTTGCGGCGTTCCTTTTCGTAACTCTACCGTCGTGTCCATTCTCCTCTCTGTTGCCGCGTCTCCCCCCTCGTCTACTACTTTATCCTTTGGCTCGTCGTTGCGTCCCCATTACGTTATTTCGAAAGAAGTCACCATCGTGTCATTTAGACTTTTTGTATAAAATCTTGCAGTTTTTGTATAATATAGATACTTGCAGCTCTATTCATATGGAAATTAATAATTAGTTATAACTATTATGTACATGGGGAATGGGGTCCCCGCGGGGAATGAGGCCCCGTGGGAAATGGGGATGGGGAGCAATATTCCCCCACGGCAGGGAATGGGGCGGGGATGGGGAGCAAATCTGAGGGCGGGGATAGGGAGCAGGGAGGCATCCCCCGCCCCCGCCCTGCCCCATTGACATCCCTAGTCTCTCATTCTCTGTTATAAATTCTCTCACAGCTCATGAAGGTAATAATAACAAATTTGAAAATTTTATAGTTCTAGAAGTAACAATTAAACTTTTGGAGCTCTAATAATAAATCTTGATTACATATAATTTGGGTGAATAATTTAAATCACAAGTTAATATATTAAAGGTTAAAGTATTAAATTAGTCTCTTACCTTTGGGTGTAATCCTATTTTGGTCCTTAAGATTTAAAGTATCGTATTTAAATCTAAAAAATTTTTATTTAGTTTCAATGTAGTTTTATAGTGAGGTCAAAGTTAAATAATTAACAAAAAATCTCCTACATGATAGTAATACAAAAACAAAATTGATAATTTAGAGAACAAATACAAGTTTTAGAGGCACAAAATCAACCGTGGATACATCAATATATTTATTTATTATTTTTCTTACAATTTAAATGAAATATTTTCTATAGAACTAAGGAGAATAATAAATAAATATATTGATGCATCCACAATTGATTTTGTGCCTTTGGAGCTTGTACTTATTCTTTAAATTATCGACCTTATTTTTGTACTGCTATCATGTAGAACATTCCATTAATTATTTAATTTTGACCTCACGGTGGGACTAGTTAAAATTAAATGAAACTTTTTTTATTTAAATATGACACTTTAAACTTTAAAGACCAAAATAAAATTACACTTAATCGCAAGGAACCAATTTAAAATTTTACCGTATATTAAATCAACACGTCGTCAATAGAGATTAGTTCAAAAGTTAATGTAAGTTATAATTATAAAAATTTTGGGATTTAATTTAAATTTATTAAAATTTTAAAGATCAAATTGACTTCAACTTTAAATTTTAAGAGCCAAATTGAATATAATTCGATTAAGGCCTAAGGGCTTCGGTCTAAATGGATTTAGAAATGGAAATAGCATCTCAACTCTTTCCAAAAGCATATTTAGTTAATTAATTGTGTGACATATGGCATAAGAACTTTATTTTCAGAAATGGTTTTTGTTTAACAGATTGTTTTACAAAATGTTTTTGTTATAGAGTCTTACTTTAATACTATATTAGGTTTTGATCAATTTGATTTTAACTGTCCTGGTTTTGAATTATAAAATTAAGTGTTGGTAAAATTTTAGAATAAAGTTTTAAGGAAACTAATTAAGCAAATTAAGCATTTTTCTGAAAATTCTGATGGACACCTGATTTCTCAAGAGTGTGTTTCTTTACATAAAAATTAATTACCATAATGTATTGGTTTTGCAGGTTTTTAAATTTATTACAAATTGGTTCATCTTTGAAATTAGTTTTTTCCACTTCAAGGACAAATTATTGTTAGAACATTTTGAATTTTATGGAAATGAATTCTCTCAATTTTTGTATGTACTTGTACTTTTCATTTGTGTTTGATAAATAAATAACAAAAACTATATATTTATACTTATAATTTTTAAAAGATAAAAGCGTTTTTTAAAAAGCAAAACCTAAAATACTTTCATATTCTGATAATCTATATTTTCCCAATGACATTAATTATATAATGAAATTTTAAAGGTGAATTATATGGTAAAGATGTAAGTTTACAAATTTTTTTTTATGAGATGAAAAAGAGATTGAAAAAAGTAGGACCTACACTTTGAATAATAGTAAAATAATAAAAAATAACTATAAAAAATTTATTTTTTCTCTCTATACCACTTTAATCTGTATAATAGAGTGTCCCAACTTTAAAATCTCCTTGCGAAAATCTCTATGGCCTTTTCAAAACCAGGTATTTGGTTCATTTTCCAAACTGGTTGACAATTCTTTCTTCACAATTCATGAGTGACGAGATATTATTCCACAAACATTATTAATAAAAATAAAGATGACCAAAACGTGTATGTTATTCAACCTTATATTTCTTGACTTTTAAGCGTGTTTAATTTTCTAAACGTGAGTAAGGTCAAAATATCCCTATTATTCTTTATATTTGCAGCATATTCACGAATATTAAAACCACCATAACAACCAATACCTTATTACGAAAGTTTGAAAACCACTCATCCATTCAGTAGATTTATGATATTAAACTTGATTCAATTATTGTCCTTGCTTATGGACATTTCTTCCACGGCCAATATTTTATAAAAAATACTATTTGAACATTAAAATTAATTACTAAAATTAATTATTATATATTTATGTAAAAATATATATATATGTGTAATTTATTTTATTTTTAATGTATATTTTATTGTTATGCCTGATTTTAGTATATTAACGTCAAAAATGTGTTTAAGCGAATTTGTTTATCAATGAATTGGAAGACTTAGAAAGTCAATCGTTAATTAAATAATATAGATATATTTCGTTTTTTGCAAAACTTACTTTGCGGACGTACTTTCTGATTGATTTTGTTGTCTGTGTTTCTTTTTGTTTTTAACAAAAAAATAGGCTTTATTTTAGTGATAGAAAATAAATAATAGTGGCCTCCAATTAGACAACACACTACAATAAGTCAAGAAAAAAAGATGTTTTTTTCAAATAGCGATTACAATCGAAAAGAAGAGAAGAGTAAAGCTTAAAGGAAAGAAAAATGTGAGTCTACAATGTTCATGACTTTCGTCGTCGGAGAGCCCGCCTGAGCCAGCATTTTCTCAGATAAGAGTCATTTACCTTTGAAGATGAAGAGGTTCCACAGAAGCCATAGTTTCTGTAAGGTGAAAGCAAAACTGATAATCTATGTTTTATTGTTTACAAAGCTTTTGAGTCTTAATGTTATCTGTGTTTTTTTGTAAAACCGGTCAAATCGTAATTAATTAAATAATAAATTAAATAGGAGTGAATATGGTTAGAAAATCTAACAATCGAAATTTGATAATTTAAATATGATATTTGAATTTAGTGAATTTTTTTGAGTTGGAAAACATAATTTTTTGCGTAAAAATGTACACTGAAATCTTGATCGGCAGTACCGGCTGAGATCTGTCTGGTACTGCAGTTGAAAAAATTAATTATCAGTGAATAAAGCCAAGAAATTAGGAGTTATAATTATGGAAGATAGAAATATTTAAAATACGATTTAAAGCTCTAATCTTAAAGGTTTTGGCCCAAAATTGGGCCAACGAAAAAAAATAAGTGAACTGGGGCCAAATGAACCCAAGACCCAACATATATAAACATTAATTATAAGCATTTCAGCTCATTTACCCTAAAGAAAGAGAGTAGGGGTGGCTAGAGAGAAGAGAGGAAGGAAACCTAGCCTTCCAAACTTCAAATCACCATAACTTTCTCTCCGGAACTCTGATTGACAAGCCGTTTGCGGCCACGCGTCACTCTTCTCCTCATCTTCGAGTCTATCTAAGTTTTGTGGTGAGTATTTAACTCTCCTCTGTTCAGTTTTGATTTTTCTCTTATATTTCGAATTTGGTTTGGGTTTTGAGGAAATCTTGTGATTTTGGTTGTTTAGGAGTGCTCTAGTATGAGCCATTGGTGAGTTCCATCATCCAATTTCGTGGGTTAAGGTAAGAAACCCTCAAACTGTTATGATTTATTATTTTCATGAACCCTAGGTTAATGCATATATGTGAAATTGGTTATGTTAGTGTATTTGGTGATTTTAGTGCACAATTGGGAGGTTGGTGTTGCTTGTGGAGCCTTGGTGAGACTTGGAGCTAAGGGTTGGTGGAGACTCTTAAGAAGAAGCTTAATTATTTTGACTACAAGAGGTACGATTTAAGTTTCATTTAAGTACCGTGTGGTGTGATGAGAATTCCTAGACTAGATGCCCCTAGGATTAAGTTTAGATTGTGCAAATGGTTGGTACTAATATGTATAGTTGTTATATAATGAAAATTGATGATTGAGTTGAGGATTGTGTGAATTTGTATGTTTGGTGTGTTGAGAATTTGATAAATTAAATAATGAATATTGGTTTGTGGAATATGCTTTTAAATCGTGAATTTGGGCCGGAGGTCGAAAAGAGGTAAAGGAGGTAAGTTGATATGTGTGTTGTGTGATGATATAAGAGATTGGATGGATTTTAGTTATTGAATATGTGAATAATTGGTTTGGTTATTGAATAATAAGGTTTGAGGAAATAAGGTGTGGAATTTGATAGTTTTGGATGAAATTATGTAGAGGAGGTAGGTTTGTTTTGGTTGAGTGTAATCATGTGAATGTGGTTGGGTTGTGGTCATTTGGATGAGCGGAAATGAATTTGGCTTGTGAATATTAGAAAAATTGGTGATTTCTAGTTTTGGGATAAAAACTGATTTTTGACCAACTTTGACGGACCGTAACTCAGTCTAAGGGGTTCGGAATTCTTCAAAAAATGAAATTTTATGAAATTTTATTCAAAGATCTTTCCAACGGTTTAGAAATGGTTGAAAAAGGAATTTTGTAGAAGAAGTTATGTATGGTGGAAGTTTGAGGTTTAAAAATGAAATTTTTCAGCTTTTTAACTTAGTAAATTTTTTTGCAGAACGCACACCCACGCGTATGCGTGACCGACGCGCACCCGTCATTTTCAAATATTTGCTACCCACGCGTGCGCCTGGCCCACGCGTATGCGTCGATGGGCTAAATCAGTTGCCCAGCCAAAATTTCCAAGAATTGTGCTGGTTTTGTGCCCGCACCCACGCGTACGCGCGGGCGTCACTTGGAATGATTATCTAAGATACGAGTTTCTCTAGATGAAAGCAGTGACTAGCCACTACGTGCTCCAAGTTGAGACTCGATACTCTGCTAACTCTATGTCGTAAGTGTGGCCGGACACTGTGAAAGTTCCGGATGAGCTCACCCCCGTAGATAAACACCAATGTGGGTGTTGTGTATATAAACACTAGTGTGGGTGTTGTATGATTATGATTATGATTGAGAATAACTCGAGTTGGGGATGCACGACAGAGGGACAGTCCAATGGTTAGCTACCAGGACTTGTCGGGTTGGCTATACAATCGACAGATGATATCATCAGCCATAGGGCAGGCATTCATCATTTGCATATGTTTGAATTGTTTGGCTTGTTTTGGACTGCTATATCAGATATGCTATGTTACCTGATTATGTGCTACTTGTTCTACTTGTGCTTTAATTGTGTATTAGTTGCCAGTATTGCTTGTGTTTGTACAACTGAGAGGTCCCTCATGCTGGTGTCGGTGGACGCTGTGGGCAGTTCTTGATGAGATGAATTAATGATGTGATTGAATAATGATGATGATTGTTGAATGAGATAATTTGAGCTCTCTGGGTAGATGCAGTGAAGTGAATTCATTTGCTCCTGGTGAGGATATGATGTATTGATAAAGAATTGTTGAGACAGAATAACTGGTGATGGTTTTGTTTATGACTCTGATTCTGATTCGTTGGAGAGTTAGAGAGAGTTGAGAAGCATGAGGAAGAGGAATTAGACTTAGCAATCCCTTATGACAGTTGCCTATTTATGGATTAGCGAGAACATAGGATGAATATTTGGTGAAAGGAAGATTAGGATGCTTAGTGAGTTTTTATTACAATGCATTGTAATTATTTGGCACTTTTACCGTACTGGAAACCCATGGGTCGGGGGTTCTCATTCCGTATATATCTCTCGTTTTTCAGATATAGGTGCAGGTGCTAAGAGGTGAGCCGTGGTTCATCTGAGCGGCGGCGAAGATCTTTATATTCTCTATTTTATATTTGCTTAGAATCTCTCCACCTTTATTTTGAAAAGCTTATATTATGTATTGAACTCTTTTAAACTTGCCTATAGAGGCTTTCATGTTTGAAATGGGAGAGATTAGGAGTTTCTGTTGTCAACTACCGTTATACTGTACCCTAGCAGGCCTAAACTTCGCGGGTCGCGACTAGTGGCTATTTACTTATGTTAAATATCTATATAATGTCTTTCTCTTACTCTCCTTTAAGCCTTTATCTGTATATCGCTTTCGGCTTCACGCCTTATCTCTTAGTTGACGATACGTGAGTGATACGGCTTTGCGATTTTATTTTTACTCCTTTCAGACTTCTCGATTAATACTCTTTTCAATTATACTTATATTATATATTAAAAATCCACCTGAGAGTCATACCACTGTAATATCATTGACTTATGACTCGAGCATAAGAATTTGAATATTAGGGTGTTACATTATGTTATCAGAGCAGTTCGTCCTCGTGAGCCTGAGGGATGGAACTGCTTATGCTTCAATGCATACTCTGAGTCTGTGCCTGTGCTAGTTAGGGTATCTAGTTGATACGTCTAGCATGAAGTTCATGAGTGTACCTTTGGTAATTTGAAGCGCTTAACTTGAGATATTGAGTCTGATCACCTCGATATCGCTTGTCTAGTGTAAACAAGACCCAAATGGTGTCTCATGGACATGAATGAAGTAATCGGGGAGGAATTCCTAAGAACGAACCGGTGATGGAGCGCCGTGATAGGAATCTTGGCAGTGGTATATGTGAGAATGATGTGTTGATTTTGGATTGTTGGGTGAAATACTTAGAGGTGAATGGTTGCTCGAACGATTTGTTTAATTAGGTTTGAGTTGATTGGAATCTGATGATTTAGAGCAGAAGAGGCTTGTAATTGACATTGGAATAGTTGGATTTGAATGGAAATGAAAGTTTGTGAAATTGAACACTTGTGTAGGAATTGAGAAATGACTAATTATCAGAAAACTTATGTTATAGGCCTTTAATAATTAGGATGTGAATTGGAATAACATTGGGTAGATGGCGAATTGTTAAGTGTTGAGGTAGGTAGAGTATGAATTGGGATTGGACTTTGCTGAGTTTGATATTGGTTGGCTTGTGCATGTAGTTATGATAAATGGGATTCATCGGATGCTTAGTATGTAAGGCTATGGCGTTACGCTTAAGGAAGAATAAGAGCAAAGTTGCTGAAGAGTGTACGAAAAAGGTGGCTGCAGAGAAAGAAAGTCATAGGGAGCACAACCAAGGATTCACACCAAGGGGTCGAGAGTTTAAGGCGAGATGATACACACAATACTTTCCCCAAGTACGAAATAACTTTGCAATGAATGAGGAGTCCCAAGGGAACGGTAAGTGTAAACAGACAGCGGCTGCTTCAGATGTTTCGAGCTTTCAGGGATGTGGAAGTCATCACCCAAATAGGCTGTGCCGATTGGGGTTAGGTGTATGCTACAAGTGTGGGAGATCAAGGCATATGTCTTGGAATTGTCCCTACAGAGAAGGCCAGGATGCAACCGAATTCAATTCTCATACCCGAGGTAATTGTAAACTAGTAGTTGAATTTCTAACTTCCTTGCATATCATTAATATGTAATATTCGCTCGTGATGCATGACAAGTGTTGATAATCGTAAAGTCCAAGTCGACGATTAGTCGAGGACTATTAGTTGCTGAGACAGAACAATGTTTAGTTAACTTAGAGGAGTAGCTAGGCTCTTGAAAGTTAAGAATAAGAGTGACACAGCAGAAACGAGTTGAATTATATCTAAGGGATCGGAAGTGTTGAGAGCTGTACGGAGTTATTGTTCGAAACCCAATGACAGTGAACTGCGAGAGAAGAGAATAGAGCAGATTCAACCTTTAGTTGCTCATCGTTTGATGGGTGAGTGAAGACGAGACCAAATCTCTATACGAGAGATTTTTTTTAGACAATCCCCGAGGGAACAATAACAACAATTACCAAGGGATGAGGTATGGAAAGCAACCTTAGAATGGAATAACTGTAGGCGATGTGGAAGCTGCCATCCGGAACTCCATGTCGAGCTGGATTGGGACTTTGCTATTGTTGTAGAGGAGCTGGACACATGTCCTGGAACCGTCTTGAGCAGGTCAACTGGAATACTGCCAATGGCTAACAACAAGGTCGTGTGTTCACTACGACGACGGGGGATACCGCTAGATCCGACGGTTTGGGAAGAGATAAGTGAAAGATCGGTAACAATGTGTTAAAAGTACAATTAAGTTGGTATTTGGTTTTGGCTATCAGAGATGAAATTTAGTGAATGTCAGTCATGCTAAGTTGTGGTTTAGTACTTGAGGAAATAAGTGATAAGATTAGTACTAGACGAGAAATCAGAGTGGCGCAGCGGAAGCTTGCTAAAGCGTTAGCATAGCATGGTAATAATAAGGAATAGTAGGGTATGATTAGAAATGCTTTATGCTTTGAGTACTTAAAAGGTTAGTGAACTAATGCAGATAATGATTCTAGATAATTGGGATAAATGGTGGCTATGAACTTTGATGGTTCTGAAATGGATGAGAAAATGATCGTTGATGCGTAATTGGATTTAGATGATGAGTGAATGCAAGTCGTCGTGTCTGAGAGATGAGTATTATGATATTTGGTCACAGTGGCCTTGGATTAGATTGAGATTTATAATGATTGGTTTTGAAAGATGAATTTGAAAACCATTAATTTGAGATGCTGATGTTGTACTGAGATTAGTTTGAGGGGACCCGTGACGGGTGGCAAACTCCAGTTTTTAGGGGAGGGGCTGTCGAAATTTTTCCAAGAATTTGAAAGAGGGTTGGTTATGGTTTTGAAAATGATTTTTGATTTGAGTAACTTTAACAAAAGAGATGTGTTTCGAATACTTTTGTAGATTATTAAAGAAAATCGAATTCTTATGATTTTGTTAACTTGTCATTTCAAACTCATTTGATTTCTAAAAACAAAGAGAGTTTTGATTAATTAGTCAAGACTTTAAAACAGAAATTTATATAGAAATTCGAGGGTTTGGAAATAAGAACGTAAGTCTGGAGGTTATGCTTGGAGTTGAACTGTGATTAGTGGTAATTGGCTTGACAGAGAGAGAGAGGATAAAGATGGAGTATGATTAAGGTATGGTGATGATTTTTGGTTGATTATAGTGACGTGAGATGGTGACTATGATTAAGGATGATGGTAATATTATTGATGACATGATTTGAGATTTAATAAGATGTGAGTTGATGAAATGATGAAATTAACGAACGAGGCTATAGGTCGGTGTTGGACGAATGATCGAGACCATCGGAGAGAGAGGAATCAGAGCGCGGCAACGGAAGCGCATAGAGTAAAAAGACCTTGGAACTACTATGCGTTGTAAATGAGGGCAGACTACGCTCACGTACTCGTGGTGGCTGATGAAATTTTCGAGGGCAAAAATTTTTGTTAGGGGGGTAGAATGTAAAACCCGGTCAAATCGTAATTAATTAAATAATAAATTAAATAGGAGTGAATATGGTTAGAAAATCTAACAATCAGAATTTGATAATTTAAATATGATATTTGGATTCAGTGAATTTTTCTGAGTTGGAAAACATAGTTTTCTACGTAAAAACGCGCACTGGAATCTTGACCGGTAGTACCGGCTGAAATCTGTCTGGTATTGCAGCTGAAAAAATTAATTATAAGTGAATAAGGCCAAGAAATTAGGAGTTATAATTAGGGAAGATAGAAATATTTAAAATGCGATTTAAAGCGCTAATCTTAAAGGTTTTGGCCCAAAATTGGGCCAATGAACAAAAATAAGTGAATCGGGCCCAAGTGGGCCCAAGACCCAACATATATAAACATTAGTTATGAGCATTTCAGCTCATTTACCCTAAAGAAAGAGGGTAGGGGCGGCTAGAGAAAAGAGAGGAAGGAAACCTAGCCTTCCAAACTTCAAATCACCATAACTTTCTCTCCGAAACTCCGATTGACGAGCGGTTTGCAGCCACGCGTCGCTCTTCTCTTCCTCTTCGAGTCTATCTAAGTTTTGTAGTGAGTATTTAACTCTTCTCTTCCAAGTTTCGATTTTCCTCTTATATTTTGAATTTAGTTTGGGTTTTGAGGAAATCTTGTGATTTTGGTTGTTTAGGAGTGCTCTAGTATGAGCCGTTGGTGAGTTCCATCAGCCAATTTCATGGGTTAAGGTAAGGAACCCTCTAACCTTTGTGATTTATCATTTTCATGAACCCTAGGTTAATATATATATGTAAAATTGGTTATGTTAGTGTATTTGGTGATTTTGGTGCACAATTGGGAGGTTGGTGTTGCTGGTGGAGCCTTGGTGAGGCTTGGAGCTAAAGGTTGGTGGAGACTCTCAAGAAGAAGCTCAATTATTTTGGCTACAAGAGGTACAGTTTAAGTTTCATTTAAGTATCGTGTGGTGTGATGAGAATTCCTAGGCTAGATGCCCCTAGGATTAAGTTTGGATTGTGAAAATGGTTGGTACTAATATGTATAGTTGTTATGTAATGAAAATTGATGATTGAGTTGAGGATTGTGTGAATTTGTATGTTTGGTATGTTGAGAATTTGATGAATTGAATAATGAATATTGGTTTGTGGAATATGCTTTTAGTAAGGGGAACTTGGGGACGAAGTAAGGGGAGAATTAATGATGAGTTATGATTAATTATGACTGTATGAGTTGTTGAGGGTGATGATGGGAGTGCAGTGTATGCCGTGAGCCAACTGGCTGTATTTGATAATGATTATTGGCTGGTTATAGATTATGCCATGAGCCGGATGGCTATGATAAATATTGATTTATGGCTGGAAATGAGAATATGGCTTTGAATGATTGCTTTATCTCGAGCTCTCTTTCTCGGAAGTGCTACTCCAGAGAGATGAAGGAAGGTGAGGATCCCCTTCCTTGTTCCTCTTGGTATTGTAAAATCTCCCCCAGCGAAATGGTGGGAGGTTAGGATCCCCTCCTTAGTTCCTCTTGGGCATATGAGAACGTACCTCCTGGGTAGATGCAAGGGTTGTGGTTGCGCCCCACTTGCTCTAGGTTGGTTAGTATAGAGGCTCCTCGGGTGGACGCAAGGGTTGTGGTTTCGTCCCACTTGCCCCGGGTTATGATGGGTGATGTAAAAATGTGCAATCATGTGATGTATAAATGACGATATGGTCATGATGAATGATTATGGAATGTTATGAATGAATGTGGAATGATTATCTGAGATACGAGTTTCGCTGGATGAAAGCAGTGACTAGCCACCACGTGCTCCAGGTTGAGACTCGATACTCTGCTGACCCTATGTCGTAAGTGTGGCTAGACACTGTGAAAGTTCCGGATGAGCTTGCCCCCGTGTTTAACTAATGTGGGTGTTGTATGGATAAAGACCAGTGTGGGTGTCGTATGATTATGATTATGATTATGATTATGATTGAGAATAACTCGAGTTGGGGATGCACGACAGAGGGATAGTCCAATGGTTAGCTATAGCTACCAAGACTTGTCGGGTTGGCTATATAACCGACAGATGATATCATCAGCCATAGGGCAGGCATTCATCATTTGCATATGTTTGAATTGTTTGGGTTTGCCTACTTGTTTTGGACTGCTATATCATGTATGCTATGTTACCTGATTATGTGCTACTTGTTCTACTTGTACTTTAATTGTGTATTACTTGCCTGTATTGCTTATGTTTGTACAACCGAGAGGTCCCTCATGCTGGTGTCGGTGGACGTTGAGGGCAGTTCTTGATGAGATGAATTAATGATATTGAATAATGATGATGATTATTGAATGAGATAATTTGAGCTCCCTGGGTAGATGGAGTGAAGTGAATTCACTTGCTCCAAGTGAGGATATGATATATTGATATAGAATTGCTGAGACAGAATAACTGGTGATGGTTTTGTTTATGACTCTGATTCTGATTCGTTGGAGAGTTAGAGAGAGTTGAGAAACATGAGGAAAAGGAATTAGACTTAGCAATCCCTTATGACAGTTGCCTATTTATGGATTAGCGAGAACATAGGATGAATATTTGGTGAAAGAAAGATTAGGATGCTTAGTGAGTTTTTATTATAATGTATTGTATTTATTTGACACTTTTACCATACTGGGAACTCATGGGTCGGGGGTTCTCATTCCGTATATATCTCTTGTTTTTCAGATACAGGTCCAGGTACTAAGAGGTGAGCTGTGGTTCATCTGAGCGGCGGCGAAGATCTTTATATTCTCTATTTTATATTTGCTTAGAATCTCTCCACCTTTATTTTGAAAAGCTTATATTATGTATTGAACTCTTTTGAACTTGCCAATAGAGGCTTTCATGTTTGAAATGGGAGAGATTAGGAGTTTCTGTTGTCAACTACCGTTATACTATACCCTAGCAGGCCTAAACTTCGCGGGTCGCGACTAGTGGCTATTTACTTATGTTAAATATTTATATACTGTCTTTCTCTTACTCTCCTTTAAGCCTTTATCTTTATATCACTTTCGGCTTCACGCCTTATCTCTTAGTTGACGATACGTGAGTGATACGGTTTTGCGATTTTATTTTTACTCTTTTCAGGCTTCTCGATTAATACTCCTTTCAATTATACTTATATTATATATTAAAAATCCACCTGAGAGTCGTACCACTATAATATCATTGACTTATGACTCGAGCATAAGGATTTGAATATTAGGGTGTTACATTTTTTTTGTAGGCTTCTATCGATGTAGTTGTAATATTATGTGCTTATTTTTTTTCATTATGTCCTAGTATTCTAAATTTACCTACTCTCCTTAATTTTAAGCCGATGAAATTAGTTCAGTTTTAAGTCACAAGAATGAGTATTTTTTTTTGTTAGCACAAATAAAGAGCGTACCTGTTATGCAGATTGTTCGTAAATTTTGGTTGGTTTGATATCTAATGATTTGGGAGCGAAATCTATTCATCTTTTAAACAAGTACCAGTTTTCAAACGTGCACCTAAGATTCAATTTTTAGACAAATAAAAAAGGAAAAACTTGGAATGTAAATTAAGATTAAATTGCTTGAAATTAAAAGTCCAGATAGCGAAGTAAATGACTTTGAATTTAAAGAAAGCAATAAAATACCTCTAACATAGTCGAAGGATTTTGAATTCAAAGACAATGCAAAATTTTAAAGAAAAGGAAAAGACTTTGCAATAAAAAAGTAAATTGAAAAAAGCAAAAACTACACGGAATTTTAAATGAAAAGTAAAAATATGGAAAAAATCTTATAAAAAAAAGCTCTTGACTGACTCAAAAAGCCACTGACGATATGAGTATGCGAGAGTGTTTTCTGAAGACGAATTTTAACCCATGTTTCTTATGAATCTTGTATATTTATAGATTTCTTCAACCAATCAAATTTCATCACGTGTTTCATATGCAAAATCTAAAAAGTAACTATATCTGCTAGATACATGTATTGTGTAACCATCTCTAGCTGTCTTGACCATCGATCCTAACACCATTTCAACTGCTCTGTTTTACTTCGAGACAAACCTAATCGAACTAAATACCTTTCTTCTATCGAGAACCTTATTTCGACAAAAACTCATCACGCTCAACATGATTTATCATGTACAATCTTCAACGCCAATTGCACGATCTTCAATTTATAATTTATTTTATTCAACTAACAAATTGTCCCGATAGAACTAACGCGTCAACCGAAAATAATCCTAAAGATAAAACGTTTAATCCTAAATGAAAGAAATTTCTTAAATGTTAAAATTAATTAAGGATGTGTGTAACTCAATTTAAACGTCTCTTAACTATTCAGATCTCCATGATTCCATTAAATAATACACCCACAATGCACGTTTCTCATTAATTACCATCTTCTCTCTCTTCAGACTTTACTTTTTCAAGAAAATTATAAGTTTAAATCCAAAAGCCTTCGTCTTCAAACAAAGCTTTAAAAGNAACTTCTCCATATTTCTTCACTTATCCTGGTAGATTTCTGCTTTATCTTATATGCTTTATTTCATACATTTCTTCTTTTCCAATTTCATTAAACAAACTTCTCTCAAAAACCTAATTTACTTCCTCTGTTACACAGAAATAGATAAATCATCCTTTCTTGCGAGCTCCAATCCTTAGCCAAGGTTAAAGGAAAACAAACTACCGAACAACTAGAAGAACAAGCCACCACCAAAATTTTTGAACATTCAAGTTTAAAAATACTATCTCACGCAGCAGATACAATAATTGAGGATCCAATTGACACAAAGAACGACAATAAGATCCTTTTTCTCTTTTCTGTCGAAAATGAACTTCATTGCTTCTTGAGTCCTTTGAATTCCCCCGATCAAGCAAAAAAGGTTTTTCACTATTTTTCCAGTATTGAGAGTCAGTATTTGCTTATTAAAGACGACCTATTTGTAGCCCCTTTTGTTGACAACAAACGATCATTTCGCAATAACCCCAAAATCTCTTTTAAGAATGCAAGTTTCCTCGATTGGTACCGAAGAATGGATTCTGAAAAAGGGAAGGATGGAAATTTTGAGGGATTTATGACCTTCTTAGACTTTTCCACTTCCCCTCAAAAACACATAATTGGATGTTTGGGGCTGCACTATGTTTCTGCAATAAAATTACTAACAATTTTCATCTCCCTTGTGGCATGATCGGACCTACACTTTTCAATATGGCAGCTATTACAGGGCTTTCTGTAATTGGGTCCACAGCTACTTTTGATATGGAAGCTGAACAAAAATACCACATTGTTGAAAAAAGCTCTTATGGGGAATTTATCAAGTACAATATGGGAGTTGATAATAGTCCAATTACGAATGACGAACATGTTGCTTTTCTATACTGTTGGCTCAATGCCATTGTATTTTGTTCAAGAAATGTCTCGATGTCGAAGCTATTTCTTCCATTAGATGCTTTGATTCATGAAAATCGCAAATTTAGCTTGGCCAAGTTGCTTCTAGGTAATCTCTATGATGAATTGGGGCAAATGGTTGATAGCCTTCGAAGAAAATCCTTAATCATGCTGGGTCCCCTTTGGCTGCTGCAACTATGGTTGAATGCCATTTTTGAAAAATATATGAAACACAAAAGGGATTGCTTCTTATGAAAGACAAAGCATTGAAGGACTTTGATTGGTCAGCTTGCAACCAAATTTACTAACTCCCATTCCACTAGTGAACTTTTCTGGGAGGCTTTCTCAAAACTTCATTCATGTAAGAATTTCCAAAATGAAGATTTAGAGATTGCTCCCTTTGTCAGTCGGAGATGTGGACCAACCTGGTTTCGACACCCTATTGTTCGAAGAGGGGAGAAAAAGAAAAAACAACACACAAATGATTCTATGTGGTCTAATTTTTTTTCCATCCAAATAATCCTGATAGAAATTTCTCAGTATAAAAAGTACAATTTTGAGTCACTCTTCAAACTACGCATTACGTTGCAAAATAAATGGGTTTTTCTCAAGTCATCCCAACACCATTTCCAAGCAAGCCTCCTCCTCCTTGCCTAATAAATTTCAACAAAAAGAAAGAAATTGACAAATGTCTTGAGTGCAACAAGAAAAATCGAAGCCACTACTTCCTACTCAACTTTGTTTGAAGCTGTTATGTTACCAAATCCTTTGTCGAATGGTGGGATTACTACTATTCTCGCTATAATCAATCTCTTGATGACATTTCAAAAGGGATCATCAAGACTTTCCTAAATACCATCGACATACCTGCTTAGAAATCTTCCAAAAGAAAAGCTGAGTCACCAAAACTTCGACGAGGAAAGAAAGCACGACCAAACTCAACAAAAGCTCCTCCAACTAACAAGGCAACTTTAATCAAATTTTAATTCTCTTATATGAATTTCAATATCATTAGCTTTTCATCTTAGACTTTGGAAAAACTTTCAAACTTTAACGTAGGGAGGCTCTTCTACTCAAGGGTCATCTAATAAATCCACCAAGTCTTCTCCAAAAAAGACCCCCACTCATTCAAATGATTCTTCCGCCATCTTCAGTACGTCAGATTCTAGTAGCACTTCAAAAATCTCTACTCACTCATCACACTCTCAACCCCAAAAAGTAGAGGTGTGCTATCAATTTTCTTTTTTCAAATAACTGTAACGGTGAACTAAAAGTAAAATTGAATTTTGAAATTAAACCATTTCAGATTAAAATACTTTCTTAGAATCCACCATTGTTTCGACAACAAAAGCTCCTGTCGGTGAAAAAAGAGGAAATTCTTCAAATTCTTGGTCAAGTGGCTACGTGATATCACATTACCTGCAGACTGATCGAGAAAACCAACAGCCCGATGAACAAACTAAACAAACTGAACAGCCTGAAGAAGTCATTCAGCCTGTCAAAGAAGTTGTTTAGCATGTCGAAGAGGGAAATTCTCCAAATAAACCAAATCAAGAAAATCTCTCAAAAGTCCAAGTCACGGAAGAACTTTCTCCTCAACGAATCAATGTCGATCTCTCCCTTATTTCTTCTCCTTCTAAAGAAGATAACCCAATTGAAAAAGATAACAAAATGGGGAAAACAACTTCTTACACCAGTCCAAAAACCAATACTACACCAAATCTTGACAATCAAGTTGAACATGCTTCTGATCAGTCTCAATCAAGTCATCAACCTCCATCAACCACAATCTACCATGTCCAATATTTCTCACAAAATAGAAATTTAAAATCCTTAATTCCGGCTAACACGGGCTCCCTAAAGAACTAACTCCTCATGCTAACGAAGGGATCAAGCTCTTCTTCAACTTCTGAAGTATACTATTGATGAATGGGTAAATCGAGATGACTTAAACTCTATATTCTATGATATTCTGAGTGCTTCCCTTGAATCTCAAATTTCTTTCAGCTTCTCCAAAGTGGTAAAAATATTCGAGAAAGTTACCAACAATTTATTCATTTCTCACAACAAGCTCAGTGACTTCAAGAAAAGCATGGCAGAAATTAAAATAGAATCGACGCAACTAGAAACTTCTTATGTATCAACACAAAAAAGTTACAAAAATTATGAAGTAAATGTTGTTCATGCCGCCAGTGCTCGAGTACAACTAGCTCGACGCAAAGATGAACTTGAAAGAGAAATTGCTAAAATTCGTGAAGAAGAAGATTTGCTAGAAGGCCCTTACCTAAAAGCTAAAGAAGAAGGAAAAAAAGACCTATTTCGAGAACTATGTGAGATGGAAATCACTTGAGACAACATTAGAAGAAAGTATGAGAAGATACAACTTGAAGAGCATGAGGAAATCAGAATCTACAGTTCCTATGACGAAAAAAGAGTACGTCTTCGATTTGACTTGGAAGAATTATTAGAGCTTTATCTTTGAAGGCTTAGGATACCAAATTCTTTTGTATTTTCTTTTTGCTCGCTTCTTATAAATTTGATGTTTTGGAACTTTAGCTTTATTACTTTACCTTTGATGTCAAGTACTATTTTTAAAGTATCGATATCGTTTTAAATACTTTTCATTAATCGTTTGACCTCAATACCAGTATCTATATGTGTAGTTTTATAAGCCTTCTCCGAATATAGACGGACCACTTGAAAAGGCCCCTCCCAATTAAGGGACCACTTTCCATCAACTTTCGATTTCTTATCTAATGGTAAAATAGCCTTTAAGACTAACTCACCAATGCAAAACACCTTTCCTTTCACTTGTCAATTATAAATACGAGTTATACTCTCTTTTTGATGAATACGATTATCGAGTGCCAAAACACGCTCATTATCTAAATCATTTAATTTATCAAACATTAGATTCCAATAATCCTCGATTGGCAAATAATTAATCTTGCCTCATCACTCTCATAGTGTTAAGATTGATTTTCAAAGGTAGCATCGCATCATGGCCATAAACCAATTTATAAGGAGATGTATTTGTCGAACCTCTTGGTGAATATCGATAAGTCCATAAAACTTGGCTTAATATCTCATGCCATGTACGAGGTTTTGGACCAATTTTATTCTTAATTAAATTAATTAAAATTTTATTCACAGTATCAATTTGGCCATTTGTTTGCGCATAATACGGGGTCGAAGTCACCATAGTTATATTTTTCGATGCTGCAAAATACTTAATATGTTGGTCAATAAACATGGTACCTTGATCAGTACTCAGTTTGAGAAATTCCAAAACGATGAATTATATGTTCCTCACTGAAGTCAATGATTTCATTTTGACTAACTTCTATCAAAAGAACAACTTCAACCCATTTCGTAAAATAATCAATTGCTATCAAAATAAATTTATGTTTTTTCGATGATAGAGGATGAATAATTCCAATCAAACCCAAAGCCCAACCTCTAAATGGCCAAGGTTTTATAATCGAATGTAATTCAAAAGTAGGTATTTGTTGTATTACACCATGTTTCTGATATTTTTGGCACGCTTTTGCATATTCTATACAATCCTTAATCATTGTTGGCTAAAATACCTGATCATGTCGAAGCACCCATTTCATTCTTTTTCCCGCTTGATGGGCACCGCAAATACCTTCATGAACTTCACCAAGAGCAATTACTTGTTTAGGTTTGCTCAAAAAATCTCATAAGACTTCCTTCAACACTTTTTTTTGTACAACTCATCGTTTATTACTACAAAATTTATTACTCTTAACACTATAATATTTTGGGTCTATGGCCACAATTTTTTTTGTCACGATTTTTTTGCTTTTAACCATAGACTCTCTATGGTCACGGTTTTTTACCCTGACAAAAAAAAAAACTATGGTCACGGTTTTTAAAAAAATGGTGACCATAGAGTGCCCATGGTCATGGTTTTTTAAAAAAGGGTTGCTTAAAAGGGGTCTATAGTCACGGTTTTAGGGGATGACTTAAAGGGGTCTATGGTCACGGTTTTGGGAGGTGACCTAAAAGGGTCTATGGTCACGATTTTATAAAAAAGGGTGACCTAAAAGAGTCTATGGTCACGGTTTTGGGGAGGTGACCTAAAGGGGTCTATGGTCACGGTTTTGGGGATGACCTAAAAGGGGTCTATGGTCACAATTTTGTGGGATGACCTAAAGGTATTTATGGTCACGATTTTGGTGGTGGCCTAAAAGGGTCTATGGTCACGATTTTTCGAAAAGATGACATAAAAGGGTCTATGGTCATGGTTTTCGGTGGTGACCTAAAGGGGTCTGTGGTCATAGTTTTAGGGGGTGACCTAAAAGGGTCTATAGTCACGGTTTTGGGGGATGACCTAAAAGGGTTTATGGTCACGGTTTTTCGAAAGAGTGACCTAAAGGAGTCTATGGTTACGGTTTTGGAGGGTGACCTAAACGGGTCTATGGTCACGATTTTGGAGAGTGACCTAAAGGTATCTATGGTCACAGTTTTCGGGGGTCACCTAAAAAGGTCTATGATCACAGTTTTGGAGAGTGACCTAAAGGTTTCTATGGTCACAATTTTGAGGGTCTATGGTCACGATTTTTCGAAAAAGGGTGACCTAAAATGAGTCTATGGTCACAGTTTTGGAGAGTGACCTAAAGGGGTCTATACTCACGATTTTAGTGGCTGACCTAAAAGGTCTATGGTCACAGTTTTACAAAAGGGTGATCGAAAAGGAGTTTATGGTCACAGTCTTTTATAGTAAATTTTTTTAACTAAATTAGATTTTGATTATTTGAGTTTAAATTAATTAAGGTTCTTATATATTTTTTTTTAACACACGCTAGGCTTCATAACCCTATCCCTCACTCCTTATTACCCCCTAATCCCCTTACCCACGGTTCGAAAGAAAGAAGGAAAGGAAGGAAGAAAAGAGAAAGCGAGGGCGCAGGGAGAAGAATAGAGGGAGGTGATGGCACCGGCAAGGCTGGGTGCCGCCGTCGCCGTCGCCGCCGACGTCGTCGTTGTCAGAATCGAGAAGGAGAGGGAGGAGATGTTGAGAGAGAGGGACGTCGTCCAGCCAAACGCGAGAGAGAGAGAGAGGGAGAGAGAGAGGGGGGCCACCGTAATCCACGCAGTCGCTGGAGGGATCATCGCACGTCACTGCTGTTGTCAAGATCGACGCCGTCATCGTCCAATGTCGTCGTCGCCTCACCATTGAAGAAGAGAGGGAGAAGAGAACGCATGCCAGTGGCCCAGGGGGAGGAGTTGCCGCCATTTGCTCCATTCCGTCGCTGTCTGCATGCTCAGGTATGTTTGTTCCCTCTTCCTTTGACTCCTTCACTAAAAAATGTACCAAATTCCTAAGCTAAAAACCAAATTGAGCTTTAGGGTTCTATTAAGTTGTAATCTGATAACTTTAAATCTGATAGGTTTAATGTTTTAATGTACCCGTTCACTTTGTGCTTGATGTGTTAGTTGTGTTTTGCTTGACAGAGGTATGAATATGGTTGCATCTGCATAATTGAGTAGGCTGAAAATTTACTTGATTATTCGTGAGATCACAATATTTGGTGGATGGTAGGCTTCTCCTACTTTTGTACGGGGAACCTATGGAACCTTAATCCAGATTGCAACTTGCCTTGGCATATTGGGAGCTTTATTGATTGGAATCCCTGTAAAAAAATCTCTGGATGGTATGATTTAAATTTGAAATCATATTTTATACTTATTACTAGTCATACGCGATGTTAAATAGACCTTTTTTGGGCCCCTGGTGGCGGGTTTGTTTCGGGGCATCTACTTTTTCTGCTGGCATACTTGCTCTGGGAATGATCTTCTATGCAAAGAGTCCACATTGGTTATACAAGGTTGGCAGCTAATATTAGATGAAATTTTTTCTATTTTCATCGTTTTATTGTAACTTATTGCTGAATCCCATGAAATTTGTAATGTTGATAATACAAATTGTTTAAGAGTTCCTCTTATGTTGCCTTTGAATGTATGCTTGATATCAAGCTTTTTTTTGGGTCAATAAATAAAATCTTGAATATGCCTTGTTATGTTGCTGTTGTATCTGTTTACTCTCTCATTTTAGTGTTGGATTAAGTTTGTCAGTAAAAACGTTGAAGAATATATATGTCCTATGATTTGTAGTTCTCGAAATCTTCTCTTCACTTATTTGCCTGTTCTCGTTGTTCTATTTAAAATCTGACTTTTATGGGCGTGAATAGAACACTGTTCTGTTTACTCCTCTAGCCTTGTCAACGTCAGATATAAATAAAATAGTATTGATCTTCACTGGTCAGTGAGACAGAAGATCATTCATTACCTAGTGTTTGTAGCTTTTGAATGTTCCTTTTTACTTCTCTTCATTGCGTTTTCATTCTTGTATCTCTCTGGTTTCCATACTTCACATAACACCTGGTGGTTTCTCTCTATGATGATATAGCAAGGAAGAATTGCTGAAGCAGAAGCCACATTTGAGAGGCTTCTGGGTGCTTCAGAAGCAAAATTTGCTATGTCATAATTATTTAAGGTAGATAGAGGAGATGACACTAATACCATGAAGCTCTCAAAATTATCTAAATATAATATTTTGATGTGTTCTATACTTTTTGAAAAGAGACTTTATCCGGTATTACATGTAATGAATAAATTACACTCTATTTTGATTTGTGTTATTTGGACTAAACATATATCTATCTTATAATGTAACTTTTATGATTTAGATTTCCTGAATTTCTCATTTTTAGATTTATTTTGTAATTATCACCATTTTGTGATGTCATTATGCTTTAACAAAAAACTAAATCTCATAAAATAAAATAGGCTATGGTCACGGTTTTAAGGTGGAGTGACTACAGATAAGCTATGGTCACGGTTTTAAGGTGGGGTGACCACAGAGACTATGGTCACTATTTTAAGGAAGGGTGACCATAGAGGCTATAGTCACGGTTTTAAGTGGGGGTGAGTGGTGACAATAGAAGCTATACCGTGACCATAGATTAGGCTATGGTCACAGTTTAACGTGGGGTGACCATAGAGGCTATGGTCACGGTTTTACGCGTAACCATAGATTAACCTATGGTCATGGTAAAAAAACGTGGCCTAAAGTGCCAGAATTTGAATACTACAACCGTGACCATAGATAAAAAAAACCGTGACCATAGGTCTATGGCCACGGCAAAATAGGCTACGGTGGAAAAACCGTGACCATAGGTCAAAAACTGTGACCATAGACATTTTTTTTTGTAGTGTAATCTGATTTTCCGATCAACCTGAACATTGGGATTCTTTAAATACTCAGCAATTGATTTTCTCCAATCATTATCATCCCATTCATCAGTTGCCAAGATTTCTCTTAATTCAATGGGCACAAGGATCTATTGAACCTCTGCCAGCTTTTCCAAAGTTTTAGGAAAAACCTTATATCTCGAAGCAACTTGAGCTAACTCATTTGCAACCTCATTTCGAACTCTTGGAATATGAACTAATAATACTTTTCGAAATAAAACAAATACTTCTGCAATCTTTCATTTGTACATTTAAAATTTTTCAACAATTGTTTTAAAACTAATTGAGAATCTCGTAAGATTTGGACATCTAATGCACCCTTACTGATCAATATTTTTAACCCCAATATTAAAGCCTCATATTTGGCTACATTATTCGAACATGGATATTTTAATTCAAACAAAAATTTTGATGGAACCCCTTTCGGGGATATAATCAAAATACCAACACCAACACCATCTTTATGTTTCGACCCATCAAAATATAACTTCCAAGATTCGCCATTGACAATATTTGCCCCTTGGTCATTAAGATTATTTGGTCAATCAACCAAAAAATCTGCAATGACCTGTCCTTTCACTGCCTTGGCCGGGACATACTACAAATCAAACTCTGTCAAAGCAAGCATCCATTTTCCTAATCGTCCCTGTAATATTAGGTAAGATAACATATATTTCATATAACATTTTAACTTTGTACAAGCGTAATAAAGAGAAACACACAATTTCTTGATACGAGAATATCTCGTCTCAATATCAGACAACACTCTACTTAGGTAATAAATAGCTCTCTCATGTCTCTCTTCATCGTCTTGGGCCAACATACACCCAATAGTGTTTGTCGAAGCTACAACATACAATTTTAAAAGTTCCAAAGTATGAACTGTAGCTGTTATTGGTTTCTTGGACAAATACTCCTTGATGGAAGCGAATGCTACTTGATGTTCATTCGTCCACACATATTGTGACTCATCTTTAAGTTTGACTAAAGGAGAAAAAATTTGAGTTCGACCAGATAAATTGGAAATAAGCTGTCGAAAGAAATTGACTTTTCCTTAGAAAGATTGAACTTCTTTTTTCGACATTGGAGGTGGTAATTCGAGAATTGCTTTAGCTTTATTTTGATTGACAGCAATTCCTTTCTTTTGAACCACAAATCCTAAAAAATTTTCTGCAGATACTCCAAATGCATATTTTAAAAGATTCATTTTTAAAACTTTTTAACGCATTGTCTTGAAAGCCTGACATAAATAATCAAGATGTTGATCAATCGAACTCGACTTCACCATCACATCATCGAGTGGATCTTGGGACTTAAATCCCTTTTCTGTATGATCATCATTAACTGATAATTTTTCAAAATCCAAATGTTCGAGATCATATATACAATCAAAAGAAAGATCAACTGAATCATGTGAGGAGAAACAAACTTTATCAAAATCATCAGCCAAATCGGCGGTCGAGTCAGTTACAAAGCAAACATCTCGGGATACATCTATATAGAACTGGCCAACAATACTAGACCTAGGAATGGGAATACATGCTGCAGAAAGTAAATTACTACCAGATTCGATTTTAGGAATCAAAACCGTGCTAACAATTGAATTACATATTACTGAATTTGAATCCTTATTTCACTCAACTTTCTCGAAAGAATCATCACTAGAAATTAAACAACATGCTGCGAAAAAACTACTTAAATAATTTTTTAAAGAAAGTAAATAGTTTGACACATCTTGATCATCAACCATTTTAAAACACAATCGAACTATTTAACAAAAGATCAATTACTCCCATCCTTTAGGAGTGTAATCAAGCTTTGGATGTCGAAGCTTCACATTCAGCCCCTTTGAAGTCAAAAAACAACCTTCACAGTTGTAATAATTAAGCATCCTATCGACATTAAGAGGTTTCATCTTGTCATTTATACTTTAAAATCGACACGCATTTGTTCAATATAAAGGCTTTCATCTGCCTTTACACTACAAAAAAAACTGGTTAAAATGTCATTAATATTAAGGCAGTTTCATAAAAATGCCACAATACTCATGAATTAAGGCGGTTTATGTCACCGCCATAATGTATTTGTAAGGGAAGGACATTTTTAATGATTTTGGCAGTAATAACTGTTGTTAGAAGAAAACCCAACCTAAACCTAATTGCAAATCGCAGAGGAGAGCGTGAGCAACGAGCTTCTCCTCCAGTGGCTTCTTCTCCTCTATTGATGCGAGCTTCTCCTCTATTATTGTGAGCTTCTCTGCCATTGATGCGAGCTTCTCCTCTATCGAACTTCTGCGCTCTATGTTGTGTGAGCTTCTTACCCTAGCTCGTCTTCTCCGTGTCCGTTCTCACTTTTAGGTTTGTATACAAAATTCTCATCCTCTTCTTCTTCATCTTCTTTTGATTCATGATTTGTTACTTCCTCTTGATTATTACTATTCTTTCGATTCCTTGTTTTATGTGTGTGAGAGTTGTGTTGGTGTGGCAGAATTCAAAAACGACATCGCCGCTGCTCTGCGAGCTTCTCCTCCATCAATGATTCTTCCCCTCCATCGGTGTCATGTCCATCAATGCTTCTCCTCTGATGGTACATTTGCTTCCATTGATGCGATTTGCTAGGTATTCTATTAGTTTCTATTCTTCGAGCTTCTCTTCTCCTCATCAACCTTATTTCGTTTGATTCTAGGTTTTGATTGTTCTATGCTAACTGCTACTTATTTTATTTAATTTCAGGTTTTGATTTTCTTCCTTGTTCAATTTATTTTTAGGTAAAAAATTGGGAACAATTTTTTGAATATCAAAACTAAATCAAATTATCTTAGGCTTGTTTCTTTTTCTAATTCCAATTATCCTTTCTTTGTTACTATGCGGTTTTAATGATAATGCACTTAACGATAATTTATGTGACATTAATCTATGTTCATGCTTTGAGGAACTTAGCGGCTGTTCCTTGATGTTCTCTCCGATTCCTTGTTCCGTCTCAGGATTGCACGTTAATATTTAGATAGAATATTGAAACAAAAAGACAAGTTGAAGAAACACAGTGCACCGGGAGATTCCAGAAAGGAAGCTCAAGCAGCGCTGCTCATATTGGTCTGTATTTTATTGGTTGTGCATCCACTATTCCTCTTCTCTTATGCATGTCTATTAAAATAGAATTGTGGTTTTTCACAGCTGCAATCATTCAGTACTTTATCATCGGTGGAGGTAGCAAAGCAAGAACTGCTGGAAATTCAGGTCAGATTCTAAGCCTTAGTACATAAGCAAGGATTTAACTTTTAACTTTTATGAGATACATTAATAATTTCTGGTGTTATTTTGCAAAGCAGGAAGGAAAAAGTAACCTCAAGGCTAAGGAGCCACTTCTTCAATGCATTCATGCTTACAGGGAGGTAAAATTAACTATCTATTCTTCTTAAAGTAGGAAAGAAGGGAATGAATTTGCTTTAGTTACCTTCCCATCAATTTGAATTCCTATTTTGTTTATTTAATGTCTGTTTAAAAAATTGAGTTCATGACTTGCAGGGAGCAAGATGACTACGAGGTTGTGAGGAAGGTGGGAAGAGGGAAATACAATGAGGTCTTTGATCTGAGGGCGTTCACTCCACCGATAATGAAAAATGCATCATCAAGATCCTCAAATCCGTCAAGAAGAAAAAGGTGAATCCAATCCCTACACCAATTGCAGTTTGTATTAACTAATATGACTGCTATTTTTAATTTAAAGCAACGCTGCTGTTTTCAGTTTTAGTATACTTTTTCACTTCATTCTATCCTCATATGGCAATGAATGCTGTGCTGGGGCTTCAATGGCCAACTTTGGTCCAGTAGTTCACTTAGTTTGTTATTAAATTTCTAATTTCAAACCTGTAAGATTTTACCCTTTCCAATACTCTGGTTGTATATATAAGTTTGTACATCTTATAAGTTGTTATTTTGGTTGTGAGCTAAAGATGTCGCAGAGTCAGAGTAAGAAACTGATGCCGAATCTGGATAGGCAGAGCACCAAGGTGCTGAATCTCACTGTCCTCCAGCGCTTCAATCCCTTCATCGCCGAGATTCTTTTCACCGCCGCTCATGTCTCTTTCTACGAATTCAACATTGAAACTAATCAGTGGGTCCGTTCTCTCCCTCCCTCTCTCTCTCTCTCTCTCTCTTGACACATTTCTATAATCTCTCATCTCGTTTCTTCAATTTCTGGATGTATTCTTTTTTCCAGACTCGTAAGGACGTCGAAGGATCTCTATTTGTTGTCAAGAGGTCATCAATGAACATTGCTTCTTCCTCTTTCCATATGCTTCAGTTCATGTGCACTTTGATCCTTGACCAATTTCCCTTATTTTTTTATTTTGCATTTTTCAGGAATGTGTAGCCTCAGTTTCAGTTCATTGTCATGAATCGACAAAATACAGGTTCGGATTTGTGTTTCTTTTTTTTAATTGAATCCATTTTGTGGTGTTTTTAGTTCCAAGATTAACTGCTAAATGCTAATTAATGTTCAGTGCTGGATAGATTCAATCATTCAAATATATTTTGCATTATTGTTGCTGTAGATCGCATATTCTCTTTTTGGCAGTGCTTGATTTATTATTTCCTCATTGTTTGGAGAAATATAAATGTACTAGTGCTCTGCTCTCATTCATCTGTGTGCCTGATTTGTGCTATCAGTTTTCTGATTTGCAACTTTCTTTGTAATATTTGTTCTGACAGACAACCTAGTAGAAAATCTATTGGATTTTGAGTATGAACTTAAGAAGCCATACCTATTATATCGGAATGCGGCTCAAGAAGTTAATGGTATATGGTTTTACAATGAAGATGAATGTGAAGAAGACAGCATCTTAAATGGTTTTGCGGTCATTTTGGTAGAACTGTATCCCTGTTAGAAATTTGCAATTTAAATTAAAACATTGTTCACTATTTCTTACTTTTACCAAACTATTTTCAGCTGGCCTATATAAGTGGTTGTCATGTGACAATGGATTTAAAATTCCCATTCCAGTTAGAATATTATGAACTATAAAGGGATTTTCCTTGTCTTGTGGACTTGTAAACTTCAGAGCATCTATTCTACCTTGTAGACACTTTAGGTTGTCTGCTAAAACAATACCTAGTTTTACATTCTTCCATTTTCTTACACGCTATCTTCTACCAGTATAATAGTTAATGCATTATCTACAGCCTTTCCCCTCCCCTTTCTTTCTCTTCTTCTTCTTCTGTCTTTACTTTCCCTTTTCTTCATTTGACCCAAAATGCAAGCTGATTATTTAATTATTAACATCTGATGATAAATGCATTTTTCCTTTGTTGCTTCATATTATGCAGATCTTTCACCTCTGTCACCGGATATGGTTTAGTATGGGTATAGAAAAAGAAGCTGAGGCTAAAATACAAGGGGCAGTGAAGCTTTTAAAGTTCACTGGGTTAGTTGGTTTTATCTATTTAGCTGCACCATCTCATAGGCATGCATGCATACCCTTATCACTACAATAATGGATACATCAATAATCAATCATTAATATAACTTCATTACATGTGATTTTTTGTTATATTTATTATTTATTTTCTAATGTTACTTATTTTAGTTTGTTTAAGTCTCATATTTTAAGTAAAAGATTAAAAAAAATTATACGTGATAATAAAATTATGTAAAAAATTAACATGATGATGAGAAGGATTCATCATCCTATATGCATCAATGGATCCGTTAAATAAAATAATATTATGTGTATTTTTGGGAATGTGGAAACAACAAATAATAGCATTGCTGCAATGGCATCCACTTTATTTTCCTAGTGGCCATTTTTCTTCTATAACCAGTCACTCTCATTTAGATATTGCACCACTATAGCCATTTTTGAGAAGACATTAGATATATGTTTTAAAATATTTAGATAACTAACTAACTAACTTGCTTGGTTTTTCTGTTCCTTGTTCTTGTTCAGTTGTTCCAAATTTCCATTTTCATTGTAGTCGCAGAAACAGAAAACCAAACAATCATCAATCTTCAACCCTTTTGCAGGTAAATTCAGTTACCCTTTATTGTTTCTGAGGTTTTTTCTCTTTTTATTTTTATTTTTTTATATTTTACATGATTATTACACATCATGATGTTGTATCAAAGTTTGAAACTTTGTTCGTTTTTGAGCTCAATTTGATTTGATTTGGTTTGCAACACGGCACAACATTCTCTAATTGTTCCTTACTGTTTTGTTTCTTGAGAATATCGCTCACCATGGCTTCTGAGCTTCCTAATTACTGTGCAATTTCTGGGTTTTGTTGGAAAATTATTCATGTTGAGTCATAATTTGAGTAAGTTTTTTTTTCCTGCTCATAGATTTAAGAAATTTTATGCTTAATGGGATGAGGGAAGAGTTGTGTTTTAGGTTATAAAATTTATTCTTTCTTTAATTCTTTGATGAATCTTGGTTGGTTTTAATGTAGTCCTCTCGAATGGCATTGCTAAATTTCTCTATTTTTATATTTATTATATTTGCTGCTACTTTGCTTGTTTTCATTTATTAAATACTGCTGATATTGCACACAATTTTGCTAACATTCTTACTAATCAAATAACCATAAATCAAGTATTAAAAAGAATTAATTGAAAACAGATAGTGTGTCTCAGTGTTCTTATGTAAATGAGCTGTTTGATTATTTAGATAACTAACTAACTTGCTTTAACTAATATGAATCTGTTGGTAATAATTTTTCATGTGAAACAGGGTTTAGATATTCTTCAACTCTTGTTATTGTATAAGACAAGGCCTCATTATTTGTTATATAAAATGGAAAAATGCAGAAATTACTTATCCTGTATCTGATTTCTGCTGCTGTTCTCATTCACTCAGAGAGAAAAAGGGTTTAGGACTGTGGAGTGTGTCACTGCTCATTCTGGCTCTCCTGAACGATGTAATACCTCTAAAATACAACACAATTTGAAGTCAATTTCAAGTTTAGAGTCACCTTAAGTTGAGGTTAGTAGGCATTCACTTCACTAGTTATCTACAAAAATAATAAGAAGATTAACTAGCAGTCTTAGTAAGGATATTATTTCTAAGATTATTTGTTGTCTACCTCTCACTGCGCTGAAAGCTTATTTGTTATTTGTGTTGGTGCTTGGAGTGTTGGAGCAAGAAACAAAGATGTTGGAGCAAGTTCCTGGGATGAAACTCACACAAGAGACCAAGAAACTAAGGCAGGCTTGTTTTAAAGTTAATTACAAAAGGAGGAAATTTTTGGCCTCCAAATCTTATTCATCATCACTTAGCTAAGCTACTTGTCTTGTATTAGATGAAAAAGACAGCACTTATTAGATGGTTTAAATACATTATTAGACATTAACATATTTTAGGGAACTGGAAGGGGTAGATTTGACTGATTAGTGTTTATTGCAATGTTTGTATTTTGGCAAGTTTAGTAAGACAAGGTTTTGTATAGGAGTTATTACTTTTGATTTTCAATAATAAAAATTACATATTATATTAATATTTTGTTTATGAGTTATATAATATTTCATTTATGGATTATGATTTTTTGCTATTGTGAAATTTTAATCACAATTATTTATTTAACGCTTTAATCATAAAATTATTTATTTAACTCGATAAAAATGGCGGTAAAAATTATTTTTTTAAGCGATAAAAAATGTCACTGTCAGGGTAAAATAGCGGTTCAAAAATGCCATTTTAACCAATCAAAACGCTACTATCAGGGTAAAAATGGCAGTTCAAAAATACCATTTTAACCAACCAAAATGCAACTGTCAAGGTAATAACGGCGGTTCAAACCGCCGTTTTAACCTATCCAAAAACTGCCATTTTAACCCTGGAAATAACGGCGGTTTGAACCGCCGTTTTAACCAACCAAAATGCCATTCTGTCAGGGTAATAATGGCGGTTCAAACCGCCGTTTTAACCTATCCAAGAACCGCCATTTTAACCCTGGAAATAACGGTGGTTCGAACCGCCGTTTTAACCTATTCAAAAACCGCCGTTTTAACCTAGGGAATTGTGGCGGTTTTCAGAAAACTACCGTAATAACCAGAATGGCGCCCAGAATTACGTCGCTTTACGAAATCGCCATTATTGGTAATAATGGCGGTTCAAACCGCCGTTTTTACCAGAATTTTTTGTAGTGTTATCACCTCAGATTTTCCTTCATCAGTCCAAAGAAGGATACTTTGATGCACAATCGAAGGTACAACCCTAACACTGTAACACCCTACCACATAGAGCTTGATGCTTAAGTCGTAAAACAGAGGTGGTGTGGTATTACGACCTCTAAAATAAAATTTATATGCGTATAGTAATTGAAAGAAAGTAGTACACTATGATCCTTGAAGAATAACAAAATCGCGAAATTAAAAGTGCAACACTCAAGATTAAGGATTTCTTGCGTATGAAAAAAGTTATAGTTCACTAACATATATATAAAAGACAAGAGTAGAGAGTCAAGAGTACAAATATCAAGCTTCTAACTCAGCCTGCGAAGCTAAGGCTGGCTGGAGAATATTTACATACATATATACATAACCCAAGGTCCAAAATACATAAATAAAACTCTAATTCTCCTTAAACCTCTAAGAGGTACAAAACATAATAAGTTGTTCGGAGAGTTTCATACATACGACCATATATAAAATATACATCAAAATAAAGTCCCAAAATATACTTCGCTACAGAACTCCGGACGCCTAACGAGGTGCCTCTTGACCTGCATCTGAAAACAACGATAACGTATGGGATGAGAACCAGGGGTTCTCAGCATGGTAAAGGTGCCACGCACATAAGATATAAGGTCTCGAGAAAGCCAAAGGCAATCCTAGAACGCCGACACTCAGATTATAAAACTTAAAGGACTAAAACAGAAACCAGAAACGGGTGGTGTTCTAAGATTCTAACTAAACCAGACCTTAAACTTGAATAAACTCCCTAACTTCCTCGGCTTTCCTCCGACCTCCCAACATCAGTGATACCACACAAACAAACAAGCAAGCAAGGGCAAACACAGCTAGTATACAGGTATTGCAATTAGCAATATAACAATTAACATAGTAAATTCACTTAGGCATTCCCAATTAATGCACAAATAAGTAAAGCAAACAATATGCATATGATGTACGCCTGTCCTAGGGCTGGTGAGTCTCATCTGTCGGTTATCAAGCCAACCCGACAAGTCCAACTGCTAAACCCTGGACTGTCCCTCGTCGCGCATCCCCATGAGTCCATGAATAACTTTTTATCTTCTCATTCATAATTCATATATATATAAAACTTTACTCAATGGGATTAACCTTCCTGAGAATTTATAAGTGCTCGGTCACCCTTATGACGTAGGGTCAACAGAATATCGAGTCTCAACCTTAAACACGTGGTGGCAAGCCACGGTACGTTAACCTTCCCGAGAATTTATAAGTGCTCGGTCACCCTTAGTCCCTTACGACGTAGGGTCAACAGAGTATTGAGTCTCAACCTGGAACACGTGGTGGCAAGCCACGGTACTTTACCCAAGGAAACTCGTATCTCAGATAAAATTAAGTGTATAAGCCTCATGAATATTCATAATCATTGCACAATCAATCATTAAAGCCATGGCACCATATACACTCCAAGTATTCACATTTCAATATATAATTTATTAATTTTTCAACCTTGTTTCACCCCCAAGTCACTTCTATTTCCTAGCTTCATCTTATTATTAGGCTCACTACTATGATCTAAGGCTAAAAGAGTAAAAACAGAAGTTTAGAGGTTCAAAATTAAGTTTTAAAACACAAAAACTCATTTGTTGAAAACAGGGGCGTTGCGTACGCAAGCACCTTGCTCGCGTGCGCAAGGACTGATTTTTTCTTGCTCGCGTGCGCATCCTCTTGCTCTCGTACACAAGAAACCAAACCCGAAAGGGATGGCTGCGTCACGTGCAAGTGGTCGCGTACACAACCCCTCAAATTCATGGCTCGCATATGCGAGATACTCAACCCGAAGGGATTGGTCGCGTCGCGTGCAGGTGGTCGCGCACGCAACCCCTTAAAACACCAAACCGAAATGGGTTGGCCGCGTCGCGTGCAGTGTTCGCATACGCAATTTCAATTTTGCCCACCGAATTTCCGACGCGCATAATTTTTTTGTTTCAAAACATTTTTCTTCCGTTCTTCAAACGGCGTAAACTTAACGGACCCAATTTTTTGTATAAAACAAGTTTGAAACAGTTTGTGGGTCCAGAAGCCGAGTTATGGCTTGCCGAAATTCGACCAAAATCTAGTTTTTCACCAAAGTTCTTAAACCTCTATTTTTACCAAAATCAAATTTAAAACCACATTCCACTCATACAAATAGCACCACAACTTACCCTTTACAGCACCACCATTACCCTAATCAACCATTCCTCAATATTACACCATTTCATACATAAATTTCCTCAACTAACTAACAAGGTCATCAATCATTCATCATATATGCTTATTCAATTTTATCACCTTACCAATAATCATTGAAGCATCATATACCATTCTATACTTCATCCCCAATATCAAACAAAATCCAACTCCTAACTTAATTCACAATTATTCTCAAGGCATTAAACAATGTAACATACACATGCATTCATTCATATCCTATGGTCACCTAGCCTAAGTTTTCACAAGACATTATATATTAAATACGAGAAACCTAAACCATACCTTGGCCGATTTCCATGTATAACCCGAGACACCACCAAGGCACCAAACACAGCCCCAAAGATCCAAAATCTCCAAAGTAATGACAGCCAAACTCTACCAAGCCTCCAATGTATACAATCAAGCTCCAATTTATATATACACAAACCTAATTCACATGTATCACACATACATACCCAAAATTCAATACCTAACATACTCAATTAAGGAATTAGATAAGGTTCTAGAATTCTCACCTTACCCAAGCGCCATATAAGCAAGAGTGAATGTTTTCCTCAAGTTATTCGGATCCTATAACATCAAAGAACCAAAATCTCAACACCACTCTATATAATTTTTGAAAATTGGGAAAGAGAGGCTGAGAATGAAAAGTTCCATACCAATCTTCATATCGGGCTTTGTAGAGTTCGACGCTGCGGACGCGTGGCCACAAACGGTGCGGCGATCGGAGCTTGGAGTGAGAAGATATGGGCATTTGAAATCAAAGCAAGGGTTGAGTTCTTCTTCCCCTCTCCAAAAATGTTTCTAGCGTGAATAAAGTGAAAGGAGGAAGGGAAGCTGTGTTTGATTGAGTGTGGTTGGGTTGAATTGGGCCTTGGGGCCGTTTCGGCCTGTTCGGTCCAATCTTGGGCCAAATTTTTTAAAATTAGTGTCAAAATTCTTGTTTTAATTAGCTCTATCTTATTTTACTATAAAATTTACATTTCTAATTTTTTATTAAAATTTAATTTATTGATTAATTATTTGCTAATTTTACGGGGTTTACAAACACCATGGATTCAATCTCGGCCTAGTAATGCATTATAACTGGCCTTTGAAGAAACTACTACAAATAAAGTGGTTCGAGATGAAGAACCAATGTGAACTCGAAGAGAAACCAACCCATTTGTTGGTGTCAAAACTTCACTGTAGCCTGTTACCGAAATATTAGTAGGAATCAAATCATTGAAATGTTTCCCAACCTTGTTTAACATCCTTTATAGAAATAAACTATTTGCCGCTTCCCCATCGACCAAGTCCTTGTTAACACATATGCCACTCATTATGTCGCGAATATGTAATGGTAGAAGGTGTGACCTTTGCTTTTCTGTAGGCCTTTTGAAACACCCTACCTCTTCAACCTCACAAATGAACACAAAAGCCTCCTCATCATCTAAGTCATAATCCTCACTTGGATTTTTCTCATATTCTCCCAAATACTTTGTAGGAATAATGGAGATTGTGCTAACCATCTCTTCATCACCTTCGTCAAAATATTTCTCATCAAGATCAGTATCTTTTTCATTAGGTTTAATAAGATTAGCTTCGAGAAATTTACCTTTACTACCCTTTGCTGGAGAAGGAACTCCTTTTGGATAAGTCTCATATGGACAGAAGGTGTTACTCCCGTATCCACAGAAGTCGATGGCTTGTCACATGTGACTCAACAAAAGTGTATTCTACCTCTATTTCCTCTTACTCTTCCTCGAGGATATAGGTAACGACCACGATTGAATCCTTGATAGCCCCTTTGAGCTTGGCGTTGTTGATACTCTTGCACTTCTCGATCACGGAACTCATGACAATTCTTAATCCATTGAGCCCGAAGTTCTTGAGAATGATTCATTGAAAGGGAATAATTCTCTTAAAGATTTTGAGAACTTTGCCCTTCTTGGTGTCAAGAAGGATGTCTTTGACGAACTTGCTCTTCTTTATGAGCTAATTCTATTTTCATCCTTTCCTTCTTGAAAATGGCTGCACCTTCAGCATCAAATACATCATTGCATTAAGGGCACAAAGAAATATCTCGATCCTTTAATTTCTTATGCATAAAAATTTCCAACAATCCCTCACCTACTCCAAGGTAAACTTGTCAAACACTCCCTTCAAAATCCCCAAAGCTAAATCAAACTCGAAAGACATAAAAACAGCCATGTTTACCCCTATGAAATAGGGTTCAGGAAAATTCGCTTCAGCATCAAAAGGATCAGTATCGACCTTTATCTCTTTTTTCCATCATCAAACTTCGATCGTCCTTCTGAAATCGCTTCTTGAATCAAGTCCCTGAAACGGACACAATTATTAGTCAAATGGCTAGTTGGTTGATGAAATTTACAAAAAGGTTTTCCGATCAAATCTTTAATTGAAAGCGATGTTTTACTCTCTAGCAAAACCAATTGTTTATCTTTAAGCAACACATCAAATATTTGCTCCGATTTTGAGATATTGAAATTATACTTTTTACTACTCTTATACTTCATATAATTGAACTTATCAACATCTATAATTTTCTTAAGTAAAGAACAAATATAAGGTGGCCCATTCTTTAATTCAGCCAAATCGACTTCAAGAAATTCAACATCAGATTCTTCACTCGAAGATCCAATTTCGATATACGGAACTTTTTTTTTCCGAGTTAAAGATATATTCTTAAACTTTTTCTCACTTTTAAAAACTTCTTTTTCTTTATAAAGAATTTCTACCTGTCTAACTCTTTCAGCCAAGTGAGCCAAATCTGGTATATGTACATTAAGCAACTTTCGACGCATGTAAAAATCTAGACCCATAGTTGATATCTTCACTACCTCACTTTCGGGAAGAGAGACATAACATTGACTTCGAGCATTTTAAATCGAATAATAAAGTCATCTATTGATTCACTGTCATCGCGCTTCAAAGTAACGAAATTGGTGATTGTCACATTCAACTCTCCCTTATAAAATTTAGCATGAAAAGCATTTTCCAATTGTGCTCAAGTGACAATCGAGTTAGATCTTAAGTTTGAAAACCAAGTAAAAGCGTTCTTCGTTAACAAAGAAGGAAAAAATTTTATTTTCAAATTCTCATCATTTGCCAATTTCCTAACTTTACCATATATCGGGCAAATACTCAGTGGTGGACTCCCCAACTTCTCTTGGAAATTTTGTTATTATTTTAGGGTTCTTCACACCACTTGGTACTTCTGCCATTTGTATGGCAGCAGGAAATGCGGAAATAAAATATGGTCAATTCATAAAACCCACATTAATACCAACCCTATTAAGAACATCCTCGACAATCCTAGTTACTTTATAATGTTTCCCTCGCTGATTAACATGAATCCTATCCAATACATCATCAACATTTTGATCACGTTGAATTGCATGAGGAACTTTCTCAATTAAATTCATATTGTCATTCATATCTCTAGGATTATTTTGTAAGTCCTCGAGATTCACTCCTAAATTTTGATGATCACCTCACGATAATCGATAATTCGAGAAATTCGTTCAACTTGTCTAGCCAAACGATCAAATTTGGTCTCATGATCAGCCATCATAGGATTCAAAATAGTAGTCATTTGTTGAGGTAATAGATTGACCAGGTCATGATGACTCTCATCAACATGCTGTCGAAATATAGCCATCGATCCAAAATTATTTGATGTTGATCCCACCTGATAATCTCGAGCGAACTCAGGATTATGTGATTGATTGTCAACTGCTCCTAATGCACTACCAAATCTAATTGGAGGCACGTAACCACTCATAGGTGGAGTATAACCTGGAGAAAGGGCAAAAGGAGGCCAACCTACAGTTATTCCCAGTTGTGTATGCGTTTGAGAAATTCGTGGATGTGGATTATGCCTAGTATTTCCCGCATAAGGATTATTAACTATGGCATTAACCCGAGAACCATTGCCTGGATTTTGAATGCTTTCTTTTGCATTTGTTAATTCTGCAGACGTTTGTGTAACTATTATGGAAACATTATTATTTGCAGATGATCCAACATTGCTATTTGAAACTTCATCAGCCATATTTATGACTCTGTCACTTCAAAGTTGCATACACTAAATCATTACTCAAAAACTAATGAATCTTTTAACACACTTTGTAAAACAATTCTGCTGAGCGTATCAATTTGTTATGTAGATTTTTGGTAAATCTTGGTTAGTTTGATATCTAATGATCTGGGAATAAGTACCAATTTTCAAACGTGCACTAAAAATTCTACTTTAGACAAATAAAGAAGGAAAAAACTTGGAATGTAAAGTAAGATTAAATTACTTGAAAGAGAGTGAAGTAAATGACTTTGAATTTAAATAAAGTAATGAAATGCCTCCGTAGTCGAAGGACTTTGAATCCAAAGACAATGCAAAATTTTAAAGAAAAGAAAAAGACTTTGCAATAAAAAAAAAGCAAATTGCAAAAAGGAAAAAATACAAGGAATTTTAAATTAAAAGTAAAAACATGGAAGAAATCCTACAAAAAAAAAAGTTCTTGGCAAACTCTGAAAGTTGCTGGAGATATGTGTGTACCATATGCAAAACCTGAAAAGTAATTGTTCCCGCCAGATGCATATGTTGTGTAACCGTCTTCAACTGTCTTAACCATCGATCTTAACATTGTTTCAACTGCTCTATTTCACTTCGATAAACCTCATTGAACTAAATACCTTTCTCCTATTGATAACTTTATTTCAACAAAAATTCATCATGCTTGACAAGACTTATCATATTTAATATTTGACGCTAATTACACCATCGTCAATTTATAATTTATTTTATTCAACTAACAGCAACATAATACAATTTTAAAATTAAAGTTTGATAATTTAATTTTTGAAAGTCAGATTGAATTTCTCTTTGATGTTTTAGGGTGGGTACCCCAACTGATCATGAAAATATTATAACGTTAACTATATAGCTAGTTGATATAATAGTAGCAAATTCTGCTTAAGGGTGATCTCTAAACATAATCAACTCAATCCCCCTCCTGTAGGCCTATGTTCAATTGCTTTTGTTCACGAGTAAAATACGTTTTCAAGCTTGTAATGGTTGCAACTTTCCCAAAAAAAAAAAGTATTTGGTAAAAACTATAATTGTATCTATATATGAAGTTGATAATTGTATTGAAAACTATTAGATAATAATTTAATCAAATATATCAAATCATCTAATGATGCTGAACTATTAACTTTATATGAAGATAATTGTATGTAAATTTTTTATCTTGTAGAACTCTTTTTTAATAATTTCTTATCTTTATTCTTGAACTAACTAAAATATATAACTAATGTAGTTGAAATTAAATTGAGATTCTTACATACCAAAGAATGGATGATACCATCTGTTCTGGCCCGGCCTAACTAACACAATGTCCCGACCCGGACGGCTGACTTGGCGGGCGCGTGACACCCAAACCAAAGGGAGCATCCGGATACTTCTTCTCCCAACAGCAAAGCACATGACAGCTGGGAAGGAAAAATTTTCTGGAAGGCAGCTCTGCCCCTATGGAACCCGCCCTAGGCATGGAATATATAAGTGGAGGACCCTACTCCTCTCCCACGGTATGTCACTATCCCCTCACTCTTACTACCATCTGTACGGATTCTGACTTGAGCATCGGAGTCCATTTTGCAGGTGGCTCCCCTTTACACCACGACAGCTTGAGAGGTCGCGAAACTTCAACGATCCATCCTTAGACACGAACCTAGGAGGTAGATCCTTTTCCCATCAGCCTAGGACCAGATTCCCTTCATTCCTTGTAACCATTCCATTCATCCGACCCGTTTGGTACTCGACAAACCGAACACCATCTTTGCCAAGACTATTGAATTGCAAATTAAATATGCAATTACTTTTTGGAGAGTGTTATTCGGAACTGAAAAAAAAAGATGAATAATGTTCTGATGGAGTGAGGTTTGTTCAACGTCTAATTATTTATGCTTTTGTGTCTTATTCTGTTAATTCATATTTCATAATATTATTAGTAATTTAGAAGGAGATGAGGATGCAAAAGTAAAATAACAAAATAAAATTAAGAAATTGTTACGTAAAATTTTAAAGCAATAGGTTTTTCTTTTTTCTCTTTCACTTCTGTCCAAAATCTCAACTTGGAAACTAACTCTCGAAAAGAAACACAAAATGGAGAATATTAAATATGTTAGTCACTGAGTTGAAGTTATACTAAAAGTGTGAGACTCAATTTAATTCATGAATAGGCTAAACTAAATTAAAAAAACTCAGAAAATAAGCTAATGATTGAATGAATAAATAAAACAAAGTTAGGAAAGAAAAGAGTAGCTAGTGGATCAACATAATGTTACTCATGAAACATGATTTTACAGGTCATATGTAAATAGTTATTAAGAGCCAATACCATATTAATTGTTGTTTCTCAATCGGCACAATGCAATAATTAGCAACAAGATGTTGAACAAACCCCACCCTTTCAGAGCATCCTCATCATCATAACATCACATCAAATTACAAGACATTATTTCTAATGAAGCATGAAGCTAAGGTCGTAGCTTCAATATATTTATAAGGTGCGAGGATCCACGTTGAATCCTAGGTGAATAGACATGCATATATAACAATATATATCATGGTTATTATTATTAATATATATAAGGAACTCACCATGAAGTTACAGTGAAGGTGATGAGAAATTTCTAGCAATAATAATCCTATATAATGAAACGCGGCATTGGATTAGTGACAAGGCAATAGGTGTTTTCCTTCTAAAAAAATAAGGCACCATTACATTACAAATTTAAGGTTTGCCAAATGCATAATCTGTCTTTTTTTTCACGTAACTTCTAAACTTCATTCTTTAAATTAGTTTTAGAAAAATTTTATTAAATATATTAACTTATTACGTAACACATTATTATATAGGCTATGTTTGTTTGTTGAGACATGAACATTAATTATTAAACACAGTGGTACACGTTTATCGTTTATTTATTGAGATAATTTTGGATGGATACGCAGATACACATAAAATATATGTATTTAATATTTTTTTTAAAACTGAGACACAATACATAAGATATAAAATTTGATTTTTCTATTCTTAGTTATTTTTGAAATTATCAATACTTAAGATACAGAAAATAAAATTAATATTAGATTTATATATGTGTATCTTATACATTATTATTAAACACATTACAAAATTTATATATCTTTATGTATATGTCTCTTTGTGTATTTGTGTATGTGTTTATGTGTCTCAAAAGCACTAACTAAATACAACCATAACTAATAAAATAATAAATTTGATCTATAATTATATTTTTTAAAGATTAATATGACTAATAAAATTTTTCAAAAATTAACTTTTAAGAGATGCTAAAACAACACACCTTCACCAGCAGAGTACACAACTTTTTTTTTCTAAGAAAAAAAAACAATATTCACAGCAAAACATAATGATTAATCCATTTATCCACTAAAAGGAAAATAGTAGTTAATAGGTTTTCATATCTTTGATGTTGTTAGGTAAAGTATTATTTTGGTTCATAATATTTAGATTAAATTTTAATTTAATTTTTAATGTTTTAATTTAAACATTTTATTTTTATTTCAAAAAATTTAAATAGGTTTAGTGTTGTCCTACTATTAAATTTGACACGAATAATTAACGGTATAAGTGACATGAATATCAATAATATTATTGTTAAGTCATATCTTCTTTATGTTAGAGAAATATAACAAAAATTTTCTTGTACCACTTTTTATTATTGATTTTTTTCTTGTAAAAAAATTCCAAAATTCTATCAATTAATCATCATTAACGATCCAGAATCAAATGAAAAAATTTTAAATTGGTGATCGTTAATAGATTAATTTTACTTACGTACTGAAATCAAACGTTATTGGTTCTTCAATATACTAATTGTTCATGTTAAATTTAATTGTAACATAATATTGAATCCGTTTAAAAATTTTTTGGACTGAAATAGAATGTTTGAAACTTCTCTGGTCATTTTTTTACGTACCTCCCAATCTGACAGAATAACGATTAATTTATCGTTGATTAAAAGTTTGTCGTTGATCAATATGTTGCATACATAAGACGGAATTTGAATTTTTGATACTTGTTTAGGCAGACAAGTGAGTTAACTGCTAGACTAACTCAAGTTGGTTGTTGATTATCTAGTTTTTTGTGGTTTCTCATGGTACCTCTATTTAAGAATTTATCACTGGCTAGTGGACTTCTGCATGCATAAGGCAGGATTCTAATCCTTTATACTTATTTAACAGACGAGTAAGATAACTACTCCACTAATTTAAGTTGTTTGAAACTTTGAATTTTAAGTCTTTAATATTAGCATGATAAAACACTTATCAAAGTTATTGGCCCAATTGGGTTCTAGATGGAGAGCTAACCAATTACCAAGGTTGTGATAATCGGACCGATCATTGAACTGGTTGAATGATTGGCTTAATAGTTCAGTGGTTGAACCGATTTAATTAAATATACAGTAAAATTATAAAAAAAATTTAATATATAATTTTAAATATAAAAATTTAATAATTTTTAAACTAATAAAATTTAAGATTTGACAAATTCACACAATAAATTATCCATAATTTATCATTAAAAGTTCATAAACAACTTCTTGGACGGCATTATCTTGTGGTTGTTGATCACTTTGTGGTTGTTCCATCTAAATTACAAATTACATACAACAAAATAAAACCTTAGTTATTATAGCAATTACAACAAAATTTAGAATTACAACAATTTAGAATCCAAAATTATATCAAAATTCTATATATAATTCAAAATCTAGAATCCAAAATTGAACTTATATCAAAATTATATTCAGTAAAATTTAGAATTATAAAATGATTAATTCATATAATTAACAAAGTAAAAAAAAAATTGAAAAGAAGAAGAACTCTGCATCAATTCATATACTTAACAAAAAAATAATTGAATTCAAATTAGTGGACTAAATTCCTTACTGTAGCAACCAGCAATTCATATGTTAATTAACAAAATAAAAAATTAATTGAAAAACATAAGAACTCACCACGGCAGATAGCAGAGAAGGCCTATAGTTCACGGTGGCAGAACAGATGCCCGACGACGACGTTGACATAATCTTCAAACCGTGCTTCCAATGACCAGACGACGCTGACGACAGAAGCTTCAAAGTTCAGACGACCAGACGACGCCGCCGCTGACAGCAGCTTCGATCCACGACGGTGAGTTCCTTCTGTCCAGCTTCGATCCGGCGTCGATTGTGGTAGGGACGGCGGAGTTTGTTGGAGGAAGACTGGAAGAGAAAATTGGGGTTAAGGAGGTGTGGTGAGTGGCTCTTCGAAAATGGGTTGGGTCAGCTATGTGGGTGGGAATCAGTAATGTGATGCGTGAGCATCTTTTCTAAATTTTCTTATTATTTTAGATATGAATTTATTGAATTGTATTGATATTATAGTGTTTGAAGCCTATTTGGATGCTACTTTGAGGCGCATTGTGGTCTTATTTATTTTAGAAAAAATCCGGACGAGTTTGGCAGAGTTCGTGAAGAAAATTGATGCTGCCAAGCTGGTGCTAAACACCGCTACTGGGCGTTTGGCCCTAGGCACCTCGAAACGTGTGCAACCATTCTGTTAGGTTGGCGCTAAATGCCACGACTTGGCGTTTAACGCCAGAAGCTTCGTAAAATGTGCCTGACACACACGCTAGTGGCGCTAAATGTCGAGTTTGGCGTTTAGCGCCAGGAAGACAACAAGCGCACCATTCGTTTCGGCCTCAGTGGCGCTAAACGCCGAAACTAGCGTTCCGCGCCAGTAGCGCGAATTTGGACTCCACGGAAGGGGATTCATTCCAATATTTAGTTAATAATTAATTAATTATTTATTTTATTTTCATTATTAGTTAAAAAAAACACAATCTTTAGTAGTTATTATTTTATTTTATTTTTAAATCTAAGTTAGATATAAAAGGAGAAAAGATTCAGCCCTTCAGGCTCCCTCTTCTCCTCTCTCTGGACCTCATTCCGCACTTTACACACTTTTGGAACCTTAGTTTTCTCTGAGCCATGAGCAACTAAACCTCCTCTATTAACGTTATGAGCTCTGTTTATTCTATAGATTAATACTATTGCCAGTCTACTTTTAATTAATGTATTGATTTCAATTCAAGAATTACTTTCATTCTTCATCTTATGAATTTGAGTATATTGAAAGATAGCTCTTTTTCTACATGAATTCTTATTGATTCCTGAAAAAGTTAACTCACTTGAATAACAGCTTGAAAGTAACTCCTCCTAAACCACTAATTACCTGGACTTAACATGATATGTGACATATAATTATCTTATATTTGGGCAATTAGGGTTTATGTGGCTAATAAACTAGAATTGAACTTAACCCTTTAATCAAAATTAAGTGACCAAGGAATTAGCGGTTGATTGGGTTAGAGGAGATTAAATCACTAAGGAATTAGGGTTTAATCAAGTAAAGTTTGCCATGAATTGAATCTTGAATGATTAAAGTAGTTGGTAAGAATTGTTAATCCGAAAAAATAAATATCTCTGAAACCTTAACTGTTTTCTGACATACTTTTCACAACGAATTTACTGTTTGCTTTCTCAATTTATTTGATTATTGTTTGATACTTTTGAATCCAAAACACTCTTTTCTACTTATCTAACTAAGTGAATCACTCAATTATTTTTGTTTGGTCCATCAATTCTCGTGGGATTGACCCTCACTCACCTGAGGTATTACTTGGTACGATCCGCTGCACTTGCCAGTTCAGTTGTGGTATTCAAAATTCCGCACCATAATGGGTTTTATTTTTTTTTCAGCGTTAAAATGATGTTGTTTTGGTGGATATTAAAAAACTGAAACTTTTAAAAACCCATCTGGTTCGGTTGATTCGCCGGTTAACCACCGATTTGACCGATTTTTTGCAAGATGGTTCTAGGGGTCAACCGGACTGGCCAGATGACCGATTTCCAGTTAATCCATTCAAATTGGTCGATCAGGTGTAATTTTCATAACCTTACCAATTACTGGTCGAGTTTTTTAGACCTACATAGTCTTATATTTCTAAGGCAACAATATTGTAAGTATAATATCCACAATTTATTGGTACTAGGATCACTCATTCATATAAATGACACTATCATTTTTTTTGTTCTCAAACTCACCAACAACACTCTCACAAAGTATGGAGAGATGATTAAAGTACATACTTAATTGCTAAGAAAAGTTATTATTGGCTATGAATAACTAAGCATGAATTGGAATGGAGGTGATGAAATTAAACTTGTAGAAAGTTCAACTTACTACACTAATTGTCTTTGATAAGCTTGATAACTCATGAGTATAATATATATCTAGCTACTATTGTTGACAACTTTTGACTTATTTTTATCATGTAGTCAAATTTTGTAACTAATATTTGACTACTACATTGTAAACACTTCTAACATGTTGTAAGCAACTTGTAACATTTTTTAATCCTCTAGCATTTTGTAAAAAATCTCATATGAATTGTAAATTTTTAAATCTTTTACCAATTTGACAATGTGTGAAGTCTTCTAGTTTCTTGTTCTTTTATCTAATTTGACAACTTGATTATCTCATGATCACTCATGATGATTCTCGTATGTAAGTGGATACAAGTTGATTTATTTCATCCAATAAATATTTAGGAGGAGAAAGAAGAAACAACAATATTTTATCCTAAACTCTTTAAGAGTGTTATTTTGATTAGCAAGTTTTACTCTAGAAAGAGCCTCTCCTTAAAAAATGACAATTATGTTAAGCACTTAGTGGTTGTATCATGATTTTGAGAGGATTTTCTTACTAAGTTGGGTGAGCACTTAGTGGTTGAAAGTTTAGGGAGTGAACCTAGCCAAATCAAATTTGGATAGAAGTTTGGTTTTTCCCTGTAATGCATGAGCATCTTAAGTACTTTTCTTGGGCATTTTTTATAGAAAATTTATGACTTTTGTTTGATAATTATATTATTTTCAAGGCTATTCTATTAGTACTTTAATTTTCTTGATTTCATGATTCTTATAGGAAAATTTTAGGAAAAGAGAAGCAAAAGCACAAGGAAGAACCAAGAATTGAAGACAAGTGCAGAGAGAATTCGTGGATGCTGTTAAGTCTGACCTCTTCACACTCCAATGAGCATAACTTGAGCTATAGAGGTCCAAATGATGTGGTTTTAGTGGCATTAAAAAATCAACTTCCATAGTTTTCCAACAATATATTATAGTTTAGGATTACTCTCTTGATTCATGGCGCTAAACGCCGTGAAAGTGGCGCTAAATGCCAAACCGCGTCCCACTCACCATTTCATGCAGGAGTCTCGGTGCCAAACGCCAGAAACTGGCACTAAATGCCAGACAGACAGCAAGGAGTGTGCGGATTGCATCAAAAGTGGCCCAAACTGGCGCTAAATGCCAATAACAAGGCCTAGAGCCCAATCTCACACTGAATTAAAAAAAACACCGTCTCTCTCTCTCTCTCTCTCTCTCTCTCTCTCTCTCTCTCGAAACTAAACCTTTATTGTTAAGGTTAGGAGTTGTGTTTACTTTAATAGATTAATACTTGATGAGTGGATATTTTATACGCTTTTTGGGGTTAATTTCATATAGTTTTTAGTATGTTTTAGTTAGTTTTTAGTGTATTTTCATTAGTTTTTAGGAAAAATTCATATTTCTGGACTTTACTATGAGTTGTGTGTTTTTCTGTAATTTCAGGTATTTTTCTGGCTGAAATTGAGGGAGCTGAGCAAAAATCTGATGCAGGCTGAAAAAGGACTGCTGATGCTGTTGGATTCTGACCTCCTTGCACTCAAAGTGGATTTTCTGGAGCTACAGAACTCGAAATGGCGTGATTCCAATTGCGTTGGAAAGTAGACATCCAGGGCTTTCCAGAAATATATAATAGTCCATACTTTGTTCAAGGATAGATGATGTAAACTGGCGTTCAACGCCAGTTCTCTGCCCAATTCTGGCGTCCAGCGCCAGAAAAGGATTAAAAGATGACGTAAACTGGCGTTCAACGCCAGTTCTCTGCCCAATTCTGGCATCCAGCGCCAGAAAAGGATTAAAAGTTGGAGTTCAACGCCAGAAATGGATCCAAACCTGGCATTGAACGCCCAAAATGGCCTTATGCACGTGAATTGCTTAAGTCTCAGCCCCAGCACACACCAAGTGGGCCCCAGAAGTGGATCTCTATACCATCTGTTATAGTTTATTCAATTTCTGTAAACCTAGGCTACTAGTTTAGTATTTAAACAATTTTTAGAGACTTATTTTGTATCTCATGACATTTTAGATCTAAACTTTGTACTCTTTGACAGCATGAGTCTCTAAACTCCATTGTTGGAGGTGAAGAGCTCTGCTGTGTCTCGATGAATTAATGCAAGTATTTCTGTTTTCTATTCAAACATGCGTGTTCCTATCTAAGATATCCATTCGCGCCTAACTATGGAGAAGGTGATGATCAGTGACACTCATCACTATCCTCAATCCATGAACGTGTGTCTGACAACCACCCCCGTTCTACATCAGACTGAATGAATATCTCTTAGATTTCTTAATCAGAATCTCCGTGGTATAAGCTAGATTGATGGCGGCATTCATGAGAATCTGGAAAGTCTAAACCTTGTCTGTGGTATTCCGAGTAGGATTCAGGGATTGAATGACTGTGACGAGCTTCAAACTCGCGAGTGCTGGGCGTAGTGACAGACGCAAAAGGAGGGTGAATCCTATTCCAGCATGATCGGGAACCTTAGATGATTAGCCGTGCTGTGACAGAGCATTTGGACCATTTTCACAAGAGGAGGGGATGTAACCATTGACAACGGTGATGCCCCAACACACAGCTTGCCATAGAAGGACGTGCGTGCGTGAATCAGAGAACAGAGGAAAGTAGAGATTTAGAAGACAAAGCATCTCCAAAACTCCAACATATTCTCCATTACTGCATAACAAGTAACTTTTAACCCATGCTCTCTTGTTCATTCGCAATCCAACTGATAAATATAATTGACTTCCTGACTAAGAATTTCAAGATAACCATAGATTGCTTCAAACCAACAATCTCCGTGGGATTCGACCCTTACTCACGTAAGGTATTACTTGGACGACCCAGTGCACTTGCTGGTTAGTGGTACGAGTTGTGAAAAGTGTGATTCACAATTCGTGCACCAAGTTTTTGGCGCCGTTGCCGGGGATTGTTCGTGTTTGAACAACTGACGGATTATTTTGTTTCTTAGATTAGGAAAATTTTTCTTTTTGGTTTAGAGTCCCTTATTATTGTCGTGTTAAAATTTTAGAATCCTTATTTTCTTTTTAAAATATTTTTCAAAAATAATTTCTCTATTAAATCCTGTGCCAAACTTTAAGTTTGGTGTTTTCTTGTTGGTTTTTCTGTGTTTTTCGAAAATTTTAAGTTTGGTGTTCTTGTGAGTCTTCAAAGTGTTCTTGAGTTTTCTTGTGTCTTGATCTTAAAATTTTTAAGTTTGGTGTTCCTTGGTGTTTTTCTCTTTCCTCACTAAATTCAAAAATATCTTTTCTCTCTAATTTTAAAACAAATTTTCGAAAATCAATTTCAAAAAAAATTTTCAGATTTTTTTAAAAAAAATTTAAAATCTTTTCCAAATCATACCTTTTTCAAAACTTCCTTACCACTTTCTCTCTCCTCATTTTTTCGAAAATCTTCACCTATTTTTATTTATTTTATTTTAATTAACTAAGAAGTGGAAAAACATTAAATACCCCACCTCAAGGTAGCAAAAAGCTAAGAAACGAGCAAACCACCCAAAATTCACCTGAGGACAGTAAGAGCCCAGGGAAAAGTAATTCTGGAATTAAAACGCCAGAAATTTGGTGGAAAGCTGGCGCTGAACGCCCAGACCATGCTCAGGACTGGCGTTCAACGCCAGAAACAAGGCAGCACTGGCGTTCAACGCCAGAAATAGGCAAGAATCTGGTGTTGAACGCCCAAAATGGGCAAGACCTGGCGCTGAACGCCCAAAATGGGCACAGTTCTGGCGTTCAGACGCCAGGAACAGACAATGAGTTGGCATCTCACGTCACTCCAGCTTCTAACTCTGGCACTCAATTGCCAGTGAGGGATTAGACACACACACGTGCTGATGACAACCCCTCTAAAAAGGCTTCTTCAACCACTTCTGTAGGCAATAAACCTATAGCAACTAAGGTTGAAGAATATAAAGCCAAGATACCTTATCCTCAAAAACTCCGGAAAGAGGAGCAGGATAAGCAATTTGCTCGCTTTGCATATTACCTTAGGACTCTTGAAATAAAGATTCCATTTGCAGAAGCACTTGAGCAAACACCTTCTTATGCCAAGTTCATGAAAGAGATCTTGAGTCATAAAAAGGATTGGAGAGAAACAGAAAGAGTTCTCCTCACTAAAGAATGCAGTGCAGTCATTCTGAAAAGCTTTCCTGAGAAGCTCAAAGACCCTGGGAGTTTTCTGATACCATGCATATTAGAAGGTCGATGCACCAAGACAGCTTTATGCGATCTTGGGGCAAGCATCAACCTAATACCTGCATCCACTATCAGAAAGCTTGGCTTAACTGAAGAAATTAAACCAACCAGGATATGTCTCCAACTTGCTGATGGCTCCACTAAATACCCATCAGGCGTAATTGAAGACATGATTGTCAGAGTTGGGCCATTCGCCTTTTCCACTGACTTTTTTGTGTTGGAAATGGAGGAGCACAAGAGTGCTACTCTCATTCTAGGAAGACCCTTCCTAGCAACTGGACGATCCCTCATTGACGTCCAACAGGGGGAAATAACCCTGAGAGTCAATGATGATGAGTTTAAGTTGAACGCTGTCAAAGCCATGCAGCATCCTGACACATCAGAAGACTGCATGAAAGTTGATCTTATTGACTCTTTGGTAGAAGAGATCAACATGGCTGAGAGTCTCGAATCAGAGTTGGAAAACATCTTTAAAGATGTTCAGCCTGATTTAGAGGATTCAGAGGACATGAAAGAGCCTCTGAAAATTTTTCTGGAAGAAGAAAAACCTCCTAAACCCGAGCTCAAGCCATTACCACCATCCTTGAAATATGCATTTCTGGGAGAAGGTGACACTTTTCCAGTGATCATAAGCTCTGCCTTAAATTCACAGGAAGAGGAAGCACTTATTTAAGTGCTAAGGACACACAAGACAGCTCTTGGGTGGTCCATAGGTGACCATAAGGGCATAAGCCCAGCTAGATGCATGCACAAAATCTTATTGGAGGATAATGCCAAACCAGTGGTTCAACCACAGAGGCGGCTAAATTCAGCCATGAAGGAAGTGGTGCAGAAAGAGGTCACCACTTCTGCAAGAGTTTGATATAGAAATAAAAGACAGAAAAGGGACAGAGAACCAAGTGGCTGATCATCTATCCCGGATAGAGCCAGTAGAAGGGACGCCCCTCCCCTCTCTTAAGATCTCTGAGACTTTTCCAGATGAGCATTTATTTGCCATTCAGGAAACACCATGGTTTGTCGATATTGCAAACTATAAAGCTGCAAGGTTCATACCCAAGGAGTACAACAAGATACAAAAGAAAAAATTAATTACTGATGCAAAGTACTACTTGTGGGATGAACCTTATCTCTTTAAGAGATGCGCAGACAGAATAATCCATAGGTGTGTGCCTAGAGAAGAAGCACAGAGGATCCTGTGGCATTGCCACGGATCTCAATATGGAGGCCATTTCGGAGGTGAGCGAACAGCCACCAAGGTCCTCCAATGTGGCTTCTATTGGCCCACACTCTATAAAAATTCCCGAGAGTTTGTACGTAACTGTGACAGTTGCCAAAGAGCTGGTAATCTGCCTCATGGGTACGCCATGCCTCAACAAGGAATCTTGGAAATTGAGTTGTTTGACGTATGGGAAATTGACTTCATGGGACCTTTCCCACCATCATACTCAAACATTTATATTCTGGTAGCAGTTGACTATGTATCAAAATGGGTTGAGGCCATTGCCACACCCACCAATGATACTAAAACAGTGCTAAAGTTCCTCCAGAAACATATCTTTAGCAGGTTTGGTGTCCCTAGAGTACTCATCAGTGATGGGGGCACTCACTTCTGCAATAAACAACTTTACTCTGCCATGGTTCGGGATGGAATTCGCCATAAGGTGGCTACTCCATATCATCCACAAACTAATGGGCAAGCTGAAGTCTCTAACAGAGAATTAAAGAGAATCCTAGAACGGACAGTAAGTACCCATAGAAAGGATTGGGCACGAAGCCTGGATGATGCTCTGTGGGCTTACAGAACAGCATTCAAGACCCCTATAGGGACCTCTCCATACCAACTTGTGTATGGTAAGGCATGTCACCTGCCCGTGGAACTGGAACATAAAGCCTACTGGGCAACCAGATTCCTAAACTTTGATGCCAAATTAGCAGGAGAAAAAAGATTGCTCCAGCTAAATGAACTAGAGGAATTCAGATTCACAGCTTTTGAAAATGCCAAGCTTTATAAAGAGAAATAAAAAAAGTGGCATGACAGAAAGCTGTCATCTAGAATCTTTGAGCCAGGACAGAAGGTTCTGCTGTTCAACTATAGACTCAGGCTATTCCCCGGGAAATTGAAATCCCGGTGGAGGGGACCATACGTGATTACAAGTGTATCACCATATGGTTATGTGGAGCTTCAAGATATTGATTCTGATAAGAGGTTCATTGTAAATGGACAGAGAATCAAACATTATCTTGAAGGCAACATTGAGCAAGAGTGCTCAAGGCTGAAGCTAGACTAAAAGCTCAGCAAGGTCTAGCTAAAGACAATAAAGAAGCGCTTGCTGGGAGGCAACCCAGCCATGGGGCAACAATCCTCTAAGCATTTTGCCCTATTTTTATTTTTATTTTTATTTGTTTATATAAAGTTCACTGACACTAAGGTGAAGAATCATTTAAATCCACAGAGTTACAGAAGGACTCGGCACACAAAACAGAGAAAAAGAGCCCACTGGCAAGAAAACGCCAGTAATGGCAGCAATCTGGGCGTTCAACGCCAGAAATGGGCACCCACTGGGTGTTGAACGCCAGTAATGGCAGCAGCTGGGCGTTGAATGCCCAGGAGAGCAGCATTTGGGCGTTGAACGCCCAAAACAGGCAGTGTTTGGGCGTTCAAACGCCAGGATGGCAGGAAGGAGACAAAACTCATTTTTATTCAAATTTTTTCATTCTAAATCTTGATTTTCATACTTCAATACATGATTTCTTACATAAACATGTTAAGAACCCTGATTTTTAAAATTCCTAATTTCTAAAAACCCTACTTTAAAAATATCAAATGTATTTTAATCCATAAGCACCAGGCCTCTTTGCGAATTCAATCCAACTCTTTTCAAAACTTATTTTTTACAAATCTATCTTTTCAACTCATCAATATCTTTTTCAAAACCTCCACTTTATCTTTTTCAAAAACTAAATCTATCTTTTTCAAAAATCTTTCATATCCTCTCAATTTTAAACTATATCTTCTCTTATCATATCTTCTATCTTATATTTTCCAAATAAATCTTTTTATCATATCTTTATCTCTTTTTTTTCGAAAACCCACCCTCCCTCCCTATAAATTTGAGTTCGGCCTCCCTCCCCTCCCATCAACAATTGCACCTAGCTCTCCTTCTATCCCGCTCTGCAAGGACGCTAGGGTAAGGATGGGAATAACTGAGTATATCTCAGTTGCAAAACCAATTACCAAAGCCTCAATGGAAAAACAACAAGCACAGGATGAGCCCACCAAGAAGAAAACACAGGAATTTCTCCCAAAAATCCCTCAATCTGAATACTGGGAGTATCTTGAGACATCTATCACCAAGATACGGGAAGCTATAGAGCAAATAATAAAAGAACAGAAGGAATACAGTCAAATGCTGACCTATATGTTTAAAGAACAAGAGGAGCAAGGGCGTGACTTAAGGGAGTTGAAGCGCCAGAAGTTATCTCTTGAAGAATCAAGCACCCCACGGATTAGAGGAACACCTATTTCCCAGAACAAAGGTTGTTAAATTCCAATTTCTACTTTAACTCTGTGATAGTGTCATTAGAGAAGTTCACCTTAGGAGTCATATAGTAGTAATTAGTATCTATTTTGATCTTATCTCCAATTAAGCCATAGTTTATTTTTTTCATCATCAGCAAACATGAATAAAATAGTAGATCTTTTGAATAAGAGGCAATAAAATTTCGAGTTTTAATAAGAGAAATTCTAATTAGTTACATGTGGTGGCAATACTTTCTGTCTTCTGAATGAATGCTTGAACAGTGCACATGTCTCTTGAATTTGTTGTTTAAGACTGTTAAATATGTTGGCTCTTGAAAGAATGATGAACATGAGACATGTTATTGATAATCTGAAAAATCATAAAAATGATTCTTGAAGCAAGAAAAAGCAGCAAAAAAAAAGAGGGGAGAAAAGAAAAGTAGAAAAAGCCAATAGCCCTTAAAACCAAAAGGCAAGGGTAATAAAAAGGATCCCAAGACTTTGAGCATCAGTGGATAGGAGGGCCTAAGGGAATAAAATCCTGGCCTAAGCGGCTAAACCGAGCTGTCCCTAACCATGTGCTT
>NC_029792.2:121696321-121729107 GCF_000816755.2 Arachis ipaensis
ATCTCATGACATTTTAGATCTGAACTTTGTACTCTTTGACGGCATGAGTCTCTAAACTCCATTGTTGGGGTGAGGAGCTCTGCTGTGTCTCAATGAATTAATGCAAGTATTTCTGTTTTCCATTCAAACATGCATGTTCCTATCTAAGATATCCTTTCGCGCCTAACTATGGAGAAGGTGATGATCAGTGACATTCATCACCTTCCTCAATCCATGAACGTGTGTCTGACAACCACCCCCGTTCTACATCAGACTGAATGAATATCTCTTAGATTCCTTAATCAGAATCTCCGTGGTATAAGCTAGATTGATGGCGGCATTCATGAGAATCTGGAAAGTCTAAACCTTGTCTGTGGTATTCCGAGTAGGATTCAGGGATTGAATGACTGTGACGAGCTTCAAACTCGCGAGTGCTGGGCGGAGTGACAGACGCAAAAGGAGGGTGAATCCTATTCCAGCATGATCGGGAACCTTAGATGATTAGCCGTGCTGTGACAGAGCATTTGGACCATTTTCACAAGAGGAGGGGATGTAACCATTGACAACGGTGATGCCCCAACACACAGCTTGCCATAGAAGGACGTGCGTGTGTGAATCAGAGAACAAAGGAAAGCAGAGATTTAGAAGACAAAGCATCTCCAGAACTCCAACATATTCTCCATTACTGCATAACAAGTAACTTTTAACCTATGCTCTCTTGTTCATTCGCAATCCAACTGATAAATATAATTGACTTCCTGACTAAGAATTGCAGGATAACCATAGATTGCTTCAAACCAACAATCTCCGTGGGATTCGACCCTTACTCACGTAAGGTATTACTTGGACGACCCAGTGCACTTGCTGGTTAGTGGTACGAGTTGTGAAAAGTGTGATTCACAATTCGTGCACCAAGTTTTTGGCGCCGTTGCCGGGGATTGTTCGTGTTTGAACAACTGAAGGTTTATTTTGTTTCTTAGATTAGGAAAATTTTTCTTTTTGGTTTAGAGTCCCTTATTATTGTCGTGTTAAAATTTTAGAATCCTTATTTTCTTTTTAAAATCTTTTTCAAAAATAATTTCTCTATTAAATCCTGTGCCAAACTTTAAGTTTGGTGTTTTCTTGTTGGTTTTTCTGTGTTTTTCGAAAATTTTAAGTTTGGTGTTCTTGTGAGTCTTCAAAGTGTTCTTGAGTTTCCTTGTGTCTTGATCTTAAAATTTTTAAGTTTGGTGTTCCTTGGTGTTTTTCTCTTTCCTCACTAAATTCAAAAATATCTTTTCTCTCTAATTTTAAAATAAATTTTCGAAAATCAATTTCAAAAAAAATTTTCAGATTTTTTTTAAAAAAAATTTAAAATCTTTTCCAAATCATACCTTTTTCAAAACTTCCTTACCACTTTTTCTCTCCTCATTTTTTCAAAAATCTTCACCTATTTTAATTTATTTTATTTTAATTTATTTTATTTTTGAAATAAATAAATAAATAAAAATAAAAAAAGATTTTTTTTGCATCATCTCCCTTTCTCCATCATGGACCTAAGCGGAAATGAACAGTCCAGGAGGACTCTGGGGTCATATTCTAACCCCTCTACTGCTTCATATGGGAGTAGCATCTGCATACCCTCCATTGGAGTCAGTAGCTTTGAGTTGAATCCTCAGCTCATTATCATGGTGCAGCAAAATTGCCAGTATTCCGGTCTTCCACAGGAAGAACCTACAGAGTTTTTGGCACAGTTTCTACAGATTGGTGACACAGTACATGATAAAGAAATAGATCAGGATGTCTATAGACTATTACTGTTTCCATTTGCTGTAAAAGATCAAGCTAAGAGGTGGTTGAATAACCAACCTAAGGCCAGCATAAGGACATGGAAACAGCTGACAGAAAAATTCCTGAATCAATACTTTTCTCTAAAACGGATGACACAGCTAAGGCTGGACATCCAAGGCTTTAAACAAGGAGATAGTGAATCTCTTTATGATGCCTGGGAGAGATACAGAGAGATGCTACGAAAATGCCCTTCTGAAATGTTTTCAGAGTGGGTTCAGTTAGACATCTTCTATTATGGGCTTGCTGAAGGAGCTCAGATGTCTCTAGATTACTCAGCTGGTGGATCTATCCACATGAGAAAGACAATTGAAGAGGCTCAAGAGCTCATTAATACAGTTGCCAGGAATCAGCATCTGTACCTAAGCAGTGACCCTTCCATGAAAGAAGAGGTTAAAACAGCAACTGCTGAACTCAGTCCTGTAAAACAAGCTGCTGAATTCAATCAGCAATTGGACTTTCTAACAAAGCAGTTAGCCGAATTCAAAGATAGACTACAAGAGACAAGGATGGCTAATATACATATGGACGAACAGTTTAAGCAAACAAAGCAGCAGCTGTCAAGGCAAATAACAGAAGAATGCCAAGCAGTTCAACTAAGAAGTGGGAAAACATTAAATACCCCACCTCAAGGTAGCAAAAAGCTAAGAAATGAGCAAACCACCCAAAATTCACCTGAGGACAGTAAGAGACCAGGGAAAAGTAATTCTGGAATTAAAACGCCAGAAATTTAAACATCTCGGACACCTTAACTATCTTTATCATATTATTTTCTTAACCTATTTTAGTTTGCTCTTGTTCAATTCTCTATCTTTTATATTATTTGATATTCAAAACTCTCAATTTCACTTGTCTAACTAGAATGACCAATCAACTATTGCTTGCTTAATCCATTAATCTTTGTGGGATCAACACTCACTTACCGTGAGTTTATTACTTTGTACGACTCGGTATACTTGCAGATAGTAAGTGTAGTTTGTAATTTCTGCATCACCCTGATAGGATTAGGTTGAATCCTTGAAAATTGGTATTTGTAATACTTGAAAAGATAGTGAAAATTCTACCATTGTTGTGGTGGATACTGGATGTAGGTTACATTGCACAAGGTAGCTGAACCAGGATACATGGCTGTGTCATTTTCGCTTCCCTGCTCTGTTTCTGATTTCATTCGTTATGAGACAAAATAAAATTGTCATCTGCATAAGCAATCTTGCAGTCAAAATAGAAGCACCGTTTCTCTTCCTAACTTGAGGCTTAATTGATCAATTTTTAAAAGAAGGCCAGAGATTCAACTCCCCTTCTCTAGGTCATAAAGAACCTTCAATTGGTATCAAAATCTAGGTCTCAGGAATCAAGCTTCACATCTTAGAGAAAAGATCCAATGGAAAATAACATGGATGCAAACACTGTAGCTTACATGCTCACTGAAGGTCAGTCCAACAATAGGCCACTTTTCTTTAATGGCAAGAACTACATCTACTGGAAGGAAAGGATGTGAATCTTTGTGCAATCCATTGATTACAATATATGAAAGATCATTGTAAATGGTCCTTAAGTTCCAACCAAGACAAGTGTTGAAGGAGTGGTGACTCCAAAGAAGAAGCCAAATGGAACGAAGAAGACAAAAAAAAGTGGAGTTAAATGCCAAAGTCATCAACATGATGCACTGTGCTATTAGTTTTGAGGAATATTGAAAGGTATCTAGATACAAGACGACAAAAGAGATTTGGGATAACTCCAAGTCATTCACGAAGGTACCAAAAAGTCAAAGAAACGAGGATAGATATGTTACGAAAGGAATATGAAATGTTTTCCATGAAGGAAGGAGAAATCATTGATGAGATGTCAAGAGATTCTCGATCATCATAAATAGCTTAGATGATAAGGGAATGACCAGCACTGAACATATACTTGTGAGAAAAGTACTTAGAAGTCTCACAAAAGAATGGGAAACAAGAGCAATTGTGGTACCAAGAGCAATAATCTGAGTCCATTAATATATGATGAGTTGAGAGAAAAATTACTTACATATGAAACCACACACACCAGCCAAGACACAAAAAGAAAAGGAGTGGCCCTAAAGTCAAAAGTTGAGTCATTTGAAGATGATTCCAATGATAGCTTCGATCCGGCGTTGATTGTGGTAGGGACGGCAGAGTTCGTTGGAGGAAGACTGGAAGAGAAAATTGAGGTTGAGGAGGTTTAGTGAGTGGCTCTTCGAAAATGGGTTGGTTCAGCTATGTGGTTGGGAATCAGTAATGTGATGTGTGAGCATCTTTTCTAAATTTTCTTATTATTTTAGATATGAATTTATTGAGTTTTATTGAGATTATAGTGTTTGAAGCCTATTTGGATGCTACTTTTAGGCGCATTGTAATTTTATTTATTTTAGAAAAAATTCGGACGAGTTTCACAAAGTTCGTGAAGAAAATTGATGCTGCCAAGCTGGTGCTAAACGCCGCTACTGGGCGTTTGGCCCTAGGCACCTCAAAACGCGTGCAACCATTCTGTTAGGTTGGAGCTAAATGCCACGACTTGGCGTTTAGAACCAGAAGCTTCGTAAAATGTGCCTGACACACACGCTAGTGGCGCTAAATGCCGAGTCTGGCGTTTAGCGCCAGGAAGACAACAAGCGCACCATTCGTTTCGGCCTCAGCGGCGCTAAACGCCGAACCTAGCGTTTCGGGCCAGTAGCGCGAATTTGGACTCGGAAGGGGATTCATTCCAATATTTAGTTAATAATTAATTAATTATTTATTTTCTTTTCATTATTAGTTAAAACAAAACACAATCTTTAGGGCCTTTAGTAGTTATTATTTTATTTTATTTTCAAATCTAAGTTAGATATAAAAGGAGAAAAGATTCAGCCCTTCGAACTCCCTCTTCTCCTCTCTCTGGACCTCATTCCGCACTTTACATACTTTTGAAACCTTAGTTTTCTCTGAGCCATGAGCAACTAAACCTCCTCTATTAACGTTATGAGCTCTGTTTATTCTATGGATTAATATTATTTCCAGTCTACTTTTAATTAATGTATTGATTTCAATTCAAGAATTACTTTTATTCTTCATCTTATGAATTTGAGTATATTGAAAGATAGCTCTTTTTCTACATGAATTCTTATTGATTCTTGGAAAAGTTAACTCACTTGAATAACAGCTTGAAAGTAACTCCTCCTAAACCACTAATTATCTGGACTTAACATGATATGTGACATATAATTATCTTATATTTGGGCAATTAGGGTTTATGTGGCTAATAACCTAGAATTGAACTTAACCCTTTAATCTAAATTAAGTGACCAAGGAATTGGTGGTTGATTGGGTTAGAGGAGATTAAATCACTAAGGAATTAGGGTTTAATCAAGTAAAGTTTGCCATGAATTGAATCTTGAATGATTAAAGTAGTTGGTAAGAATTGTTAATCCGAAAAAATAAATATCTCTGAAACCTTAATTATTTTCTGACAAACTTTTCACAATGAATTTACTGTTTGCTTTCTTAATTTCTTATACTTTTGAACACTCTTTTCTACTTGTCTAACTAAGTGAATCACTCAATTATTATTGCTTGGTCCATCAATTCTCGTGGGATTGATCCTCACTCACCTGACGTATTACTTGGTATGATCCGATGCACTTGCCGGTTCAGTTGTGGTATTCAAAATTCCGCACCATAATGGGTTTTATTTTATTTTTTTCAGCGTCAAAATGATGTTGTTTTGGTAGATATTAAAAACCGAAACTTTAAAAAACCCATCTGGTTCGGTCGATTCGCCGGTTAACCACCAATTTGACCGGTTTTTTGCAAGACGGTTCTAGGGGTCAACCGGACTAGCCAGATGACTGATTTCCAGTTAATCCATTCAAACCGGTCGATCAGGTGTAATTTTCATAACCTTACCAATTACTGGTCGAGTTTGTTAGACCTACATAGTCTTATATTTCTAAGGCAACAATATTGTAAGTATAATATCCACAATTTACTGGTACCAGGATCACTCATTCATATAAATGACACTATCATTTTTTTTTGTTCTCAAACTCACCAACAACACACTTACAAAGTAGAAGAGAATTTCTAATAACTCAATACATCTTCATTCATATGGAGAGATGATTAAAGTACATACTTAATTGCTAAGAAAAGTTATTATTGGCTATGAATAAGTAAGCATGAATTGGAATGGAGGTGATGAAATTAAACTTGTAGAAAGTTCAACTTACTACACTAGTTTTCTTTGATAAGCTTGATGACTCATGAGTATAATATATATCTAGCTACTATTGTTGACTACTTTTGACTTATTTTTATCATGTAGTCAAATTTTGTAACTAATATTTGACTACTACATTGTAAACACTTCTAATATGTTGTAAGCAACTTGTAACATTTTTTAATCCTCTAGCATTTTGTAAAAATCTCATATGAATTGTAAATTTTTAAATCTTTTACCAATTTGACAATGTGTGAAGTCTTCTAGTTTCTTGTTCTTTTATCTAATTTGACAACTTGATTATCTCATTATCATTCATGATGATTCTCGTATGTAAGTGGATACAAGTTGATTTATTTCATCCAATAAATATTTAGGAGGAGAAAGAAGAAACAACAATATTTTATCCTAAACTCTTTAAGAGTGTTATTTTGATCAGCAAGTTTTACTCTAGAAAGAGCCTCTCCTTAGAAAATGACAATTATGTTGAGCACTTAGTGGTTGTATCATGATTCTGGGATTTTCTTACTAAGTTGGGTGAGCACTTAGTGGTTAAAAGTTTAGGGAGTGAACCTAGCCAAATCAAGCTTGGATAGAAGTTTGGTTTTTCCCTGTGATGCATGAGCATCTTAAGTACTTTTCTTGGGCATTTTTTATAGAAAATTTATGACTTTTGTTTGGTAATTATATGATTTTCAAGGCTATTCTATTAGTACTTTAATTTTCTTGATTTCATGATTCTCGTAGGAAAATGTTAGGAAAAGAGAAGCAAAAGCACAAGGAAGAACCAATAATTGAAGACAAGTGCAGAGAGAATTCGTGGATGCTGTTAAGTCTGACCTCTTCACACTCCAATGAGCATAACTTGAGTTATAGAGGTCCAAATGATGCGATTTTAGTGGCATTAAAAAATCAACTTCCAGAGTTTTCCAAATAAATATTATATTTTAGGATTTCTCTCTAGATTCATGACGCTAAACCCCATGAAAGTGGCGCTAAATGCCAAACCGCGTCCCACTCACCATTTCATGCAGGAGTCTCGGTGCCAAACGCCAGAAACTGGCACTAAATGCCAAACAGACAGCAAGGAGTACGCGGTGGAAAATAATTCTTCAATTATCTGGATTTAATGTGATACGTGACATATAATCAAATTATTTCTGGATTCTTAGGGATTATGTGGCTTATATATTAGAGTTTGTACTTAACCTTTTAACACAATTAATTGATCAAATAATTGACGGTTGATTAGGTTAAAAGAGATTGGATTACCAAGGAATTGCAATTTAATCACCTTGGGTTTGCTATGAATTATATCTTTGCATGATCAAATTAGATAGCAATAATTGTTAATCCTGAAATTTAAACATCTCTGACACCTTAACTATCTTTATAATATTATTTTTCTTAACCTATTTTAGTTTGCTCTTGTTCAACTCTCTATCTTTTATTTATTTGATATTCAAAACTCTCAATTTCACTTGTCTAACTAGAATGACCAATCAACTATCACAACTAGAAAATGGATTAATACAGACAGATTTACAGATGAATTTTTGGTTACCGACAAAATTACCGACGGATTTTGTCCCTCTGTAAAAGCCCCGTCGGAAATTATTTACCGACGGATTTTTTTTCCATCGGAAAATTACAGACGGATTTTTACCAGTTACCGACGGATTTTCCCTCTGTAAATTTTCTATCCATTTCCCAAAGGTGACGAACTTTCTGACGAATTTTTTGTCTGTAATTACAGACGGATTTTTTGTCTGTAATTACAGCCGGATTTTTCGACAAATTTTTCGTCTGTAATTTGAACTTTGAAAAATCATCTTACACTCTAATTACAGATAGAAAATCCGTCCGTAAATCCTTCAGTAAGGTAAAATATATTTTTTTTATTTTTCTAATTACAAAATAAACTTATTTTCATACAAAATAAATATAAATTTAATAAATACAAATTTTTATTGATGGTATAAATAAAAAAACACACCAGTGAGTACAAAACGCTTTTTTTATAATAAGAATCAATTATTTCCATGTAATAATACAATCTAAATATATTAGATGACAAATAACTTCTAGTGGACTCATCAAGATTCAATATCCTAATTTATGGATAGCTTCATTCTTTCTTGAGCTTCTTAGTGATGATGGCAATATACTTGCTTCTTGAGATTCTCGGTCCATCAAAATTATTCGCTGCTTCCCACTTTCTGAGCAGAGAATGTCTACCTTACTATATCCGATCTACACTCAGACAACAAATAAGGCAATTATTAGAAAAAAGAACCAAAAAGGAGTTGTTACCACTGCAATTACTTTTGATTAAATTTCAAGTATCTGCCTGCAACAATTTGGAACTCTTCCATAGATTTCTCAGGGTTAGTTCTTTTTAAAGATCATGGACGCTGCCAAATAGAAATAGTAGAGTTGGAACATGTAATAAACCAGAACAAGTCTAAAAGCAAGTGATTCAGATTCAATTCAGTGACTGGATACTTTATACAAGTCTTTGATCAATTAAGCAATCAAGAACTATCATTGAGTTGAGGAAGAGAAGAGGCTTCAATTCACAACAGTTATATGAACATGAAAATGCAGTGTCAGAAGAGAAAACAACATAAATGAATCAATTAAATAAATAAAAAAGAAAACAGTAAGAATTGAAGTAGAAGATGATGATGGAGAAAGAAGAATACCTCTTCCCTATGTGTTGCTCTCTCAACAGCATCAAGGTTCCTTCTTGAAGAAGCATTCTTCCTTGCCACCACACAATCCACAGAAGCAGAAGCATGATCTGATGCGAATCCAATTCCAGGGACACACCATACATCCTGAAAAGAAGAAGAAGAAGAAGCATGTTTATGGTGACATGTTATACTGCTTTTTTCAGTGTTCCTCCTTCTGCACTTCTTGTTCTTCCTAGTGTTCTTCCAATCAGCAGAGGATCGAATCACAGTAGGAACTGATCAGAGGTTTCATTGGAGAAAGAGGAGAGGATGAGAGAGGATATGGTGGATTTGCAGCTTGTGGTTTGGATCATGGGGAAATAATGTTGAATCATTATGAACAAAGAAATAATGTTGAATCATTAAAAAGAACTAACCGTTCCATGATCTTTTAGCCACTCTCCTAAAGGTCTATTAGTATTTTGAGGATCATAGGGTTCACCATAAAAGAAGTCCGGAACAACCACATAGTAACCAGAAGTTGCAATCTTGTCTGCAAGCTTCCTAAACAACAAAAGATGAACAATGTTATTTAGGACAGGAACACATTGAGATGGAAACAGAGATAATTGACAATAAGAGCATATTGAATCAGATTAGCCTCCTGCCTCTATTGGTGGTAAAATTTATCAAAACCTTCAGAAATTTCAAGTGAAAGATAGCGAGGCTTTAATCTTAGCAAGTAACCTCAAACAAGAAAAGCTTATACCTTCCTTTCTTGTCAATTTTTGTTCAGTCAACTGTCAAACAAGAACACATTCAAATAATTAGAATAAAGCCAAAAATTCAGTCCAAGTATTGTTCTAGTTCAATTGTATATATCAATTAGGCCAATTTGATAACTATCTCGTGATGGAAATATAAAGATACTAGAAGACAAATCAATGTAGAGAAGAAGATAATTACCGAAACAAGCAAACATTTCTCTATCTGGGACAAAATTTATCGAATTTTCTGTTTGCACCCAAAAATTAAGGACACTGAGGACATGGGACACGACTTCCTATCTTATATTTCCAATTCCTATCCTGATAGACTTACCAAACAAAGCCTTAACTACTACAACGAGAAATGAGAGGGGAAAAATCAGTGTTCCATATCATTATCTTGTTTCTGTACCCTCTTAATTTGATCAATTGGAACCCCTAGCTAGGCTAGTTAGTTTTGTAACAGAACCACTAAGCTCTAAGTTGCTTGATAAATAAACCTAGGGTCAAGTTTCAGAAACACGAAATGATAGCAGTAACAATGAGTAGCCATCATGTTAATCATCATACTAATAACATAAAAAGCCAATTACATGAGAGCTTAGAAGGAAAACAAAACCAAAAACAAAGAACACAGTTAATTTAGTAGGCCGATGTGAATACCAAAGGGAAAAGCATAACAGCAATAGGGATTTATCGAAAAAGAATAAATGGAAGGAAAAATGAAAGGGAAGAACAAACCAGTTTCTTAGATTTATTTCCCTTCTCGAGCTGTTGGGTCCATGCATCAACGGAGTGGCAACCGATAACCTGTCCCTCTTCTGATGAACCAGCCATTCTCTCTTAACTCGCTCTTTTCCTTTCTCTTTTTTCTCTTTCTCAAACAAAATACTGCACCAACAAACCACAACAAACACACAGCGCAAGATAAATACCAAATTAAATAATACATGCAAATTAAATAAATACCAATAGAAACTTTTATACAATGATGTACACCAAATTAAATTCTTAAAAAAGTGTGAAATTTTCATGGATAATCTCACACAAAAAATAAATACCAAAACAAGGAAGGAGAAAAGGACACTGCAGAAAATAGGGCAAAGAAACAAGTATATTACCAACTTTTGAGGCCAGCCTTGGGAACATATTGCCTCCTAAACTCTTTCTGAGGTGAAAATAGCACATCCTTTCAAGTTTTCTTCTATTTGCTCAACTGCTTGTGTCTACTCAAGAAAATCTCTATAGTTAGGTTAGTAGATTGTTGCTGTAAAGAACCTGTTTGATAAATACAAAAGAATATGAAAAAAATTTAATAATTAGAAGTATATCACAACCAATCTTCCTTTGTATCATCTCATCTTCAAAGAGACAAAATCAGTTTGAGGAAACTTGACAAAGAAATAACAATATTGCAGTGAAAATTGAAGCTGACATAAACAAATAAAGAAAAAACTAATTCCATAAACAATATTCTTGTTTTATCTTTGTCATTATTAACCAAATTATATCATTTTGCTGTTAATTATAGTGGCAAAAGTCTACTGTCCTAGGTGGCAAGGCTCTTGTATCTCAGAATTTGTGGCCATGCAAAGCAGAAAAGCAAACATCAGACCCAATGCTGAAGTTTGTTCATGAACTTCATAGAAACTTGGAACTGGGTGCAGCCAGCCCCACAACTGTTGAAAACTAACAAATTTGAATACAAATATACAAATTTTATAAATATATAAAATTTTTAACTGTCAATGTTCAATGGTATTGTAACAAAAAGTACATTATATAGATTTCAAAAACAGTTAAAGAACCAAATTTAAGTTGCTATATACAACTTAGTTCAGCATAAACATCACACAGTGGCAAAGGCCATTTTGTCGAGAAGTGCATATAACTAATTCTTTCTCAAATCAAGCTTTCATAACTTTTTCCTTTTTTCCAAATAAAATAGCAAAGTAAATTCTAAAGCATAATGGAGTAATCATACCAACCTGCAGCTAAAAATAGAAATCACCTCCTCTGATTCCTAACAAACAACTCCAGTTTACTGCCTCGAACAAACTCAGGATTATTAATTCCTAACATAAGGTGAAATCCTAGCCATCTGCATCCTTTTACCTCTGAGCGAGTAGCGATCTGCAAAGAGTATAATAATAATTAAATAGGCACGAGTCACTCCAATTCAATGGTAGAATTGAATAGGAGCCTCACATAGTCCATTGACCTAGTAGGTAATACCTTGAAAACTGAATCAATTGAGTAATTATCTCCAAGCCTAGGATCCACCAGTTCTTTAAGACCACCTTTAGGATCTGGTTGATCAAAAACTTGATGAAACTGCCACAAAAATCACCAGAAAAATTAGAAAAGAAGGAACATAAAGATAATCTGAATTACTTATGTAAAGCCACTAGGCCCTCTAATGTTATCAATTATCACACACAAAAGAAGAAGTAATGCATAGTAGGGTATCAAAATTCACCAAAGCTATAAGTCCCTTAATTTCAGCACCACCATTGATCACAGCTTCTTTAGCAGAAATAAGCTCATAAAGCCCCAAAAGCAAATACATCTAATTTAGGAGAAACTCTACCATATATATACCTACAAATAAGAGAATAAAATGGTTCAATGGTATAATTGAATTTGATCCCTTAAGTGCATGTTCTGTTTTGCCATGTGAATGTGTCAATTTAAAGTAACAAACATGATTCATCATACTCTCTTCAGACTATCGCGACAAAAGGGGCACGAAGATAGAAAGTAACAAGAAAGTAGAAACTGCGAAGATAGAAACTGCATTAACAGCACCAACAGCAACAAGAAGATAGAAACTGCGATGAAAGATTGATAAACCTAAAATTGGCACAGAAAAATTGAGCCCTAAGCACCAAAATCACAAAAACAGATTATACATGAAATTCACTAAGGGAGCAAACGCGATAAAAGCGGCGGCGGAGAGAGCTCTGTGACGACGGCGATGAAGGGAGCAGAAGCGACGAGAGCGGTGGAGGGAGCTCTGCAACGATGGCGACCACGGGAGCAAACGCGACGAGAGCGGCGGCGGAAGGAGCTTGTGCGACGCAAGGGATGACAGAGAGATCGTGTGATGCGAACAGCGGCAACGGCGGAAGAAGCTCATGCGACCAGAGAAGAAGCAGCTCGTGAGGAAGAAGCTCGTGTGTGAAGTGTGAATGAACGTGTGTGAATTGTGAATGAAGTTCGAGACACTAGGGTTAAGCTAGGTTTACATCAATATTTTCCGACGGAAAATTTTAAATTACAGACAAAAAATTCGTCTGTAATAATTTAATAAATGTACCCTTTTGTCTATTTAATTACAGATGGATTTTCTGTCTGTAACCATTTTTCACGAAAAAAGTTAATTTTTCTGACAGAATTATCGACGGATTTTCTTTTCCGTCTGTAATTTATGCTAATTCATTTTTTTGTTTTCCGACGAAAAAATCCCTCTGAAATTTCATTTGTATTTCCGTGGGATAAAATCCATCGGAAATACCCATCTGTAATAACTAGTTTTCTAGTAGTGTATTGCTTGCTGATGAGCGGATAATTTATACGCTTTTTGACATTGTTTTTAGTATATTTTAGTTAGGTTTTATTATGTTTTTATTAGTTTTTAAATAAAAATCATATCTCTGGACTTTACTATGAGTTTTTGTATTTTTCTGTGATTTCAGGTATTTTCTGGCTGAAATTGAGGGACCTGAGCAAAAATCTGATTCAAAGGCTGAAAAAGGACTGCAGATGCTGTTGGATTCTGACCTCCCTGCACTCGAGGTGGATTTTCTGGAGCTACAAAGACCCAATTTGTGCGCTCTTAATTGCGTTGGAAAGTAGACATCCTGGGCTTTCCAGAAATATATAATAGTCCATACTTTGCCTGAGATTTGATGGCCCAAATCGGCGTTTCAAGTCAGCATAGAAATTTTGGCGTCAAAACGCCAGAACTGGCATAAAAGCTGGAGTTAAACGCCCAAACTGGCACAAAAGCTGGCGTTTAACTCCAAGAAAAGTCTCTACATGTGAAAGCTTCAATGCTCAGCCCAAGCACACACCAAGTGGGCCCAGAAGAAGATTTCTGCATTAATTACTTATTTCTGTAACCCTACGCTAGTAGTTTTCTATAAATAGGACATTTTGCTATTGTATTTTCATCTTTCAATTCGTCTTTCAATCAATCTTTAATCATGTTTTGATGATTGAACCCTCTTTGGGAGGCTGGCCATTTGGCCATGCCTAGACCTTGTGTTCTTATGTATTTTCAACGGTGGAGTTTCTACACACCATAGATTAAGGTGTGGAGCTCTGACGAATGTGATGATCCGTGACACTCATCATCATTCTCACCTATGAACGCATGCCTGACAACCACTTCCATTCTACTTGCAATAGCTTGAGTACGTATCTCTTAGCCTCCTGGTTCATGATGCATGGTTGCCTCGCCTGACAACCGAGCCTTCCATTCAATGAGATCAGAGTCTTCGTGGTATAGGCTAGAATCAATTGGCAGCATTCTTGAGATCCGGAAAGTCTAAACCTTGTCTGTGGTATTCCGAGTAGGATCTGGGAAGGGATGAATGTGACGAGTTTCAAACTCGCGAGTGTTGGGCGTAGTGACAGACGCAAAAGGATCAATGGATCCTATTCCAACATGATCGAGAACCAACAGCTGATTAGCCGTGCAGTGACAGCGCATTTGGACCATTTTCACTGAGAGGACGGGAGGTAGCCATTGACAACGGTGAAACCTAACATAAGCTTGCCATGGAAAGGAGTATGAATGATTGGAAGAAGGCAATAGGAAAGCAGAGATTCAGAAGGAACAAAGCATCTTCATACGCTTATCTAAAATTCTCACCAATGAATTACATAAGTATCTCTATCCTATTTTATATTTTATTCATCTTTTACTTATCAATTCTCCATAACCATCTGAATCTGCCTGACTGAGATTTACAAGATGACCATAGCTTGCTTCAAGCTGACAGTCTCCGTGGGATCGACCCTTACTCACGTAAGGTTTATTACTTGGACGACCCAGTGCACTTGCTGGTTAGTTGTGCGGAGTTGTGACAAAGAGTTGAGATTACAATTGTGTGTACCAAGTTGTTGGCGCCATTGATGATCACAATTTCGTGCACCAAGTTTTTGGCGCCGTTGCCGGGGATTGTTCGAGTTTGGACAACTGACGGTTTATCTTGTTGCTCAGATTAGGTAATTTTATTTTATGTTTAAGCTTTTTACCTTTTATTTTTCGAAAAATTTCAAAATAAATATGTATTTCTATTTTGTTCTTCAGAGTTTTTAAGAATGAATTCTAGAGTTTCATGATGATTTGTTGAAGTCTGGCTGGCTGTGAAGCCATGTCTAACCTTTTGGACCGAGGTTTCAACTTATCATCACAAGGGCTTGTTGATTTCTATCAATCTTGCTGTTGAACGTAATGATATGCTAAAGCTTGGCTGGCCATTGGCCATGTCTAGTGTTTTGGACCGAAGCTTTCACTGAAAGCTTGGCTGGCTAGTAAGCCATGTCTAATTCCTGGACCGGAGTTTTAGACTAACATTGCATGATTCCTGGAATTCTTATTAAAAATTTTGAATCTCTTTATTTTCTTTTCCATATAATTTTCGAAAAAAATTACAAAAAAATTAGTAAAATCATAAAAACCAAAAATATTTTGTGTTTTCTGTTTGAGTCTTATGTCAATTTTTAAGTTTGGTGTCAATTTTTAAGTTTGGTGTCAATTGCATCTTTTTAACTTTTCTTAAAAATTTTCGACAATTCATGCATGTGTTCTTCATGATCTTCAAGTTGTTCTTGATGATTTTATATGTTTGATCATTAATTTTTATTGTTTTGTATCTTTTCTTGTTTTTCATATGCATTTTAGATTTATTAGAGTCTAAACATTGAAAATTTCTAAGTTGGTATCTTGCATGTTTTTCTTTTCTCAAAAAAATTTTAAAAAATAAGTTCTTGGTGTTCATCTTGACATTCAAAATGTTCTTGCATGCATTATTAGTTTTGATCTTAAATTTTTATGTTTTGCATCATTTAGTTGTTTTTTCTCTCTCCTCATTAAAAAGTCAAAAATAAAAAATATATCTTTCTTTATTTTACTCATAAATTTCAATTTAAAAATTCTATCTTTTCAAATCTTTTTCAAAATCAAATATTTTTCAATTTCCTTTTTATATTTTCGAATTCTTGCTTAAAATTTTTCAAAATCTTTTTCATTTTTTCTTTAATGCTTTTCGAAAATTTTAAAAATTGATTTTCAGAATCTTTTCCTTATTTTGCTTCATAATTTTCGAAATTACTATTAGCATTTAATGTTTTGATTCAAAAATTTTTCAAGTTATTACTTGCCTATTAAGAAAGGTTCAATCTTTAAATTTTAAAATCATATCTTTTAGTTTCTTATTAGTCAAGTAATCAACTTTAATTTTCAAAATCAAATCTTTTTAATTTCCTTTTCAAATATTTTTCAAAATAATTTCAATCATTTCAATCATATCTTTTTCAAAAATCAATTTTCAAAATCTTTTTTAACTTCCTATCTTTTCAAATTTGATTTTCAAATCTTTTTTTTCAATTAACTACCTGACTTTTTGTTTGATTTTAAAAATTTTCTATTTCAATCATATCTTTTTCAAAACCACCTAACTAATTTTCTCTCTCTAATTTTCGAAAACTCCTTCCCCCTTTTTCAAAATTCTTTTTAATTAATTAATTATTTTAAATTTTAATTTAATTTTATTTTCTTTTTAATTTTTGAATTCTAATTAATATTTAAAATAAAAACAAAAATATTTTTATTTTATTTTAATTAATTTTCGAATTTTTCTCTTCTCCTTCTTCTATTCTCCTCTTCTTTTCCTTTGACATCTTAAGGAATCTCTATATTGTGACATAGAGGATTCCATACTTTCTTGTTCTCTTCTCTTTCATATGAGCAGGAGCAAGGACAAAGGCATTTTTGTTGAAGATGATCCTGAACCTGAAAGAACCTTGAAGAGAAAGCTAAGAGAAGCTAAAGCACAACTCTCTGGAGAGGACCTAACAGAAAATTTCAAACAAGAAGAAGCCATGGCAGCCGAAAACAACAACAATGCCAACAATGCAAGGAAGGTGCTTGGTGACTTTACTGCACCTACTCCCGACTTCTATGGGAGAAGCATCTCTATCCCTGCCATTGGAGCAAACAACTTTGAGCTTAAGCCTCAATTAGTTTCTTTGATGCAACAGAATTGCAAGTTTCATGGACTTCCATTGGAAGATCCTCATCAGTTCTTGGCTGAATTCTTGCAAATCTGTGACACTGTCAAGACCAATCGGGTTGATCCCGAGGTCTACAGGCTTATGCTCTTCCCTTTTGCTGTAAGAGACAGAGCTAGGATATGGTTGGATTCACAACCTAAGGAAAGCCTGAACTCTTGGGAAAAGCTGGTCAATGCTTTTCTGGCCAAATTTTTTCCACCTCAAAAATTGAGTAAGCTAAGAGTGGAGGTCCAGACCTTCAGACAGAAGGAAGGTGAATCCCTCTATGAAGCTTGGGAAAGATACAAACAGTTGATTAGAAGGTGTCCTTCTGACATGCTTTCAGAATGGAGCATCATAGGTATCTTCTATGATGGTCTGTCTGAACTGTCCAAGATGTCATTGGACAGCTCTGCTGGAGGATCTCTTCATCTGAAGAAGACGCCTGCAGAAGCTCAGGAACTCATTGAAATGGTTGTAAATAACAAATTTATGTACACTTCTGAAAGGAATCCTGTGAATAATGGAACAAATCAGAAGAAATGAGTTCTTGAGATTGATACTCTGAATGCCATATTGGCTCAGAACAAAATATTGACTCAGCAAGTCAATATGATTTCTCAGAGTCTGTCTGAAATGCAAGCAGCAACAGGCAGTACCAAAGAAGCTTCATCTGAAGAAGAAGCTTATGATCCTGAGAACCCAGCAATGGAAGAGGTGAATTACATGGGAGAACCCTATGAAAACACCTATAATCCTTCATAGAGAAATCATCCAAATCTCTCATGAAAGGACCAACAGAGGCCTCAACAAGGCTTCAACAAAAGTAATGGTGGAAGAAATATGTTTAGCAATAGCAAGCATTTTCCATCATCTTCTCAGCAACAGACAGAGAATTCTAAGCAGAGCCCCTCTGACTTAGCAACCATAGTCTCTGATCTAATTAAAACCACTCAAAGTTTCATAACTGAAACAAAGTCCTCCATTAGAAATTTAGAGGCACAAATGGGTCAGCTGAGTAAGAAAGTTACTGAACTCCCTTCTAATACTCTCCCAAGCAATACAGAAGAAAACCCAAAGAGAGAATGCAAGGCCATAAACACGTCCCACATGGCTGAATGCATAGAGGAGGGAAAGGCAGTGATTTCCACTGAGAAAGACCTCAATGGACATCCACTGGCCTCCAAGGAGTTCCCTAATGAGGAACCATGGAAATCTGAGGCTCACACTGAGACCATAGAGATTCCATTGAATTTACTTTTGCCATTCATGAGCTCTGATGAGTATTCTTCCTCTGAAGAGGATGAAGATGTTACTGAAGAGCAAGTTGCTAAGTACCTTGGAGCAATCATGAAGCTGAATGCCAAGTTATTTGGTAATGAGACTTGGGAGGATGAACCACCTTGCTCACCAAAGAATTGGATGACTTGACTAGACAGAGATTATCTCAAAAGAGATAGGATCCTGGAAAGTTCTCAATACCTTGTACCATAGGCACCATGATCTTTGAGAAGGCTCTATGTGACCTAAGGTCAAGCATAAACCTCATGCTTCTCTCTGTAATAGAGAAGCTATGGATCCTTGAGGTGCAAGCTGCAAGAATCTCACTGGAGATGGCAGACAATTCAAGGAAACAGGCTTATGGACTTGTAGAGGATGTCTTGGTAAAGGTTGAAGGCCACTACATCCCTGCTGATTTCATAATCCTAGACACTGGAAAGTGTATGGATGAATCCATCATCCTTGGCAGACCCTTCCTAGCCACAGCAAAAGCTGTGATTGATGTTGACAGAGGAGAATTGGTCTTTCAAGTGAATGAGGACTCCCTTGTGTTTAAAGCTCAAGGATCTTCTTCTATAACCATAGAGAGGAAGCATGAAAAGCTTCTCTCAATGCAGAGTCAAATAGAGCCCCCACATTCAAACTCTAAGTTTGGTGTTGGGAGGTCATCATCATGCTCTGAGTATCTGTGAGGCTCCATGAGAGCCCACTGTCAAGCTATTGACATTAAAGAAGCGCTTGTTGGGAGGCAACCCAATTTTATTTAATCATATATATTTATTTTCCATTGTTATTTTATGTTTTCTGTAGGTTGATGATCATATGAAGTCATAAAAACAACTGAAAAAGCAAATACAGAATGAAAAACAGTATTAAAAATAGCACACCTTGGAGGAAAAGCTCACTGGCGTTTAAATGCCAGTAAGGGTAGCATAATGGGCGTTAAACGCCCAGTCTGGCACCATTTTGGGCGTTTAACGCCAGAAAGGGGCACAGAGCTGGCGTTTAACGCCAGAAATGGGCAGCAACCTGGCGTTTAACGCTAGGATTGGCAAGCAAGGGGCGTTTACACGCCAACATGGTGCAGGGATGAGAAATCCTTGACACCTCAGGATCTGTGGACCCCACAGGATCCCCACCTACCTCATCTCTCTCTCTCTCTCTTCTTCACACCTTCCCATAACATCCTTCCCCAAATATCCCTCACCTATCAAATCCTACCCTCTTCTCCATAATCTCTTCACCAATCCACATCCATCCATCATAAAACCCCACCTACCTCACCATTCAAATTCAAACCACTTTCCCTCCCAAACCCACCCATACATGGCCGAACCCTACCCCTCTCTCCACTCCTATATAAACCCATCTTCACTCCTTCATTTTCACACATCATAAACACTCCTTCTCCCCTTTGGCCGAACCACTAAGCCCCATTCATCTCCTCTATTTCCTCTTCTTCTACTCTTTTCTTTCTTCTTTTGCTCGAGGACGAGCAAACCTTCTAAGTTTGGTGTGGTAAAAGCTAAAGCTTTTTGTTTTTCCATAACCATTTATGGCACCTAAGGCCGGAGAAACCTCTAGAAAGAGGAAAGGGAAGGCAAAAGCTTCCGCCTCCGAGTCATGGGAGATGGAGAGATTCATCTCAAGGGTGCATCAAGACCACTTCTATGAAGTTGTGGCCAAGAAGAAAGTGATCCCCGAGGTCCCTTTCAATCTCAAAAGGAGTAAATGTCCGTAGATCCGACATGAGATTCGAAGAAGAGGTTGGGAAGTTCTCACCAACCCCATTCAACAAGTCAGAATCTTAATGGTTCAAGAGTTCTATGCAAACGCATGGATCACTAAGAACCATGATCAAAGTATGAACCTGAATCCAAAGAATTGGCTTACAATAGTTTGGAGAAAATGCTTAGATTTTAGTCCGAAAAATGTAAGGTTGGCATTCAACTTCCCCATGATGCAAGGAGATGCACACCCCTACACTAGAAGGATCAACTTTGATCAAAGGTTGGACCAAGTTCTCATAGACATTTGTGAAGAGGGCACTCAATGGAAGAGAGATTCAAGAGGAAAGCCGATTCAACTAATAAGGCATGACCTCAAGCCTGTGGCTAGGGGATGGTTGGAGTTCATCCAATGCTCAATCATTCCTACTAGCAACCGGTCTGAAGTTACTATAGACCAGGCTATCATGATCCATAGCATCATGATTAGAGAGGAAGTAGAAGTTTATGAGGTTATATCCCTAGAACTCTACAAGGTGGCTGACAAGTCCTCCACTTTGGCAAGATTAGCCTTCCCTCATCTCATTTGTCACCTCCGTAATTCAGCTGGAATTGACATAGAGGGAGATATCCTCATTGATAAAGACAAGCCCATCACTAAGAAAAGGATGGAGCAAACAAGAGATCCCACTCATGGACAAGAGCATGAGAAAATTTCTCATCATGAAATTCCTGAGATGCCTCAAGGGATGCATTTTTCTCCATAAAACTATTGGGAGTAAATCAACACATCCCTAGGAGAATTAAGTTCCAACATAGGACAACTAAGGGTGGAGCACCAAGAGCATTCCATCCTCCACCATGAAATTAGAGAAGACCAAAGAGTCATGAGAGAGGAGCAACAAAGGCAAAGAAGAGACATTGAGGAGCTCAAACACTCCATAAGATCTTCAAGAGGAAGAACAAGCCGCGCATCACTAAGGTGGACCCGTTCTTTAATCTCCTTGTTCTTATTTTTCTGTTTTTCGAAATTTGTGCTTTATGTTATATCTATGTTTGTGTCTTTATTACATGATCACTAGTGTCTAAGTGTCTATGCCTTAAAGCTATGAATGTCCTATGAATCTATCACCTTTCTTAAATAAAAAGTGTTTTTAATTGCAAAAAGAAAAAAAAGTACATGAATTTCGAATTTTAAAATAGATTAATTATTTTGATGTGGTGGCAATACTTTTTATTTTTCTGAATGAATGCTTGAACAGTGCATATTTTTGAATTTGATGTTAAAACTATTGGCTCTTGAAAGAATGATGAAAAAGGAGAAATGTTATTAGATAATCTGAAAAATAATAAAATTGATTCTTGAAGCAAGAAAAAGCAGTGAAAAGCTTGCGAAAAAAAAGAGAGAAGAAAAGAAAAAGAAAGAAAAAGAAAAAGCAAGCAGAAAAAGTCAATAGCCCTTTAAACCAAAAGGCAAGGGTAATAAAAAGGATCCAAGGCTTTAAGCATCAGTGGATAGGAGGGCCCACAGGAATAAAATCCTGGCCTAAGTGGCTAAACCAAGCTGTCCCTAACCATGTGCTTGTGGCGTGAAGGTGTCAAGTGAAAACTTGAGACTGAGCGGTTAAAGTCGTGGTCCAAAGTAAAAAGAGTGTGCTTAAGAGCTCTGGATACCTCTAATTGGGGACTCTAGCAAAGCTGAGTCACAATCTGAAAAGGTTCACCCAGTTATGTGTCTGTGGCATTTATGTATCCGGTGGTAATACTGGAAAACAAAATGCTTAGGGTCACGGCCAAGACTCATAAAGTAACTGTGTTCAAGAATCAACATACTGAACTAGGAGAATCATTAACACTATCTGAATTCTGATTCCTATAGAAGCCAATCATTCTGAATTTCAAAGGATAAAGTGAGATGCCAAAACTGTTCAGAAGCAAAAAGCTAATAGCCCCGCTCATCTAATTAAGAATGATCTTCATAGATGTTTTTGGAATTCATTGTATATTCTCTTCTTTTTATCCTATTTGATTTTTAGTTGCTTGGGGACAAGCAACAATTTAAGTTTTGTGTTGTGATGAGCGGATAATTTATACGCTTTTTGGCATTGTTTTTAGTATGTTTTTAGTATATTTTAGTTAGTTTTTATTATGTTTTATTAGTTTTTAAATAAAAATCATATTTCTGGACTTTACTATGAGTTTTTGTGTTTTTCTGTGATTTCAGGTATTTTTTGGCTGAAATTGAGGAACCTGAGCAAAAATCTGATTCAGAGGCTGAAAAAGGACTGCAGATGCTATTGGATTCTGACCTCCCTGCACTCGAAGTGGATTTTCTAGAGCTACAGAAGCCCAATTGGTGTGCTCTCAATTGCGTTGGAAAGTAGACATTCTGGACTTTCCAGCAATATATAATAGTCCATACTTTGCCTGAGATTTGATGGCCCAAATCGGCGTTCCAAGTCATCATAGAAATTTTGGCGTCAAAACGCCAGAACTGGCATAAAAGCTGGAGTTAAACGCCCAAACTGGCACAAAAGCTGGCGTTTAACTCCAAGAAAAGTCTCTACATGTGAAAGCTTCAATGCTCAGCCCAAGCACACACCAAGTGGGCCCGGAAGAAGATTTCTTCATTAATTACTTATTTCTGTAACCCTAGGCTACTAGTTTTCTATAAATAGGACCTTTTGCTATTGTATTTTCATCTTTCAATTCATCTTTCAATCAATCTTTAATCATGTTTTGATGATTGAACCCTCTTTGGGAGGCTGGCCATTCGGCCATGCCTAGACCTTGTGTTCTTATGTATTTTCAACGGTGGAGTTTCTACACACCATAGATTAAGGTGTGGAGCTCTGCTGTTCCTCATGAATTAATGCAAAGTACTATTGTTTTTCTATTCAATTCAAGCCTATTTCTTCTCTAAGATATACACTCGTTCTTCAACCTGACGAATGTGATGATCCATTACACTCATCATCATTCTTACCTATGAACGCGTGCCTGACAACCACTTCCGTTCTACTTGCAATAGCTTGAGTGCATATCTGTTAGCCTCCTGGTTCATGATGCATGGTTGCCTTGCCTGACAACCGAGCCTTCCATTCCATGAGATCAGAGTCTTTGTGGTATAGGCTATAATCAATTGGCAGCATTCTTGAGATTCGGAAAGTCTAAACCTTGTCTGTGGTATTCCGAGTAGGATCTGGGAAGGGATGACTGTGACGAGCTTCAAACTCGTGAGCGTTGGGCGTAGTGACAGACGCAAAAGGATCAATAGATCCTATTCCAACATGATCGAGAACCAACAGCTGATTAGCCGTGCGGTGACAGCGCATTTGGACCATTTTCACTGAGAGGACAGGAGGTAGCCATTGACAACGGTGAAACCCAACATAAGCTTGCCATGGAAAGGAGTATGAAGGATTGGAAGAAGGCAATAGGAAAGCAGAGATTCAAAAGGAACAAAGCATCTTCATACGCTTATCTGAAATTCTCATCAATGAATTACATAAGTATCTCTATCCTATTTTATATTTTATTCATCTTTTACTTATCAATTCTCCATAACCATCTGAATCTGCCTAACTGAGATTTACAAGATGACCATAGCTTGCTTCAAGCCGACAGTCTCCGTAGGATCGACCCTTACTCACGTAAGGTTTATTACTTGGACGACCCAGTGCACTTGCTGGTTAGTTGTGCGGAGTTGTGACAAAGAGTTGAGATTACAATTGTGCGTACCAAGTTGTTGGCGCCATTAATGATCATAATTTCGTGCACCACTTGCTTAATCCATTAATCGGATCGACACTCACTTACCGTGAGTTTATTACTTTGTACAACTCGGTATACTTGCAGATAGTAAGTGTAGTTTGTAATTTCTGCATCACTCTGATAGGATTAGGTTGAATCCTTAGAAATTGGTATTTGTAATACTTGAAAAGATAGTGAAAATTCTACCATTGTTATGGTGGATACTGGATGTAGGTTACATTGCACAAGGTAGCTGAACCAGGATACATGGCTGTGTCATTTTTGCTTCCCTGCTCTATTTTTGATTTCATTCGTTATGAGACAAAATAAAATTGTCATCTGCATAATCAATCTCGCAGTCAAAATGGAAGCACTGTTTCTCTTCCTAACTTGAGGCTGAATTGATCGAGTTTTAAAAGAAGGCCAGAGATTCAACTTCCCTTCTCTAGATCATAAAGAACCTTCAATTGGTATCAAAAGCTAGGTCTCAGGAATCAAGCTTCACGTCTTAGAGAAAAGATCCAATGGCAAATAACATGGATGTAAACACTGTAGCTTACACGCTCACTGAAGGTCAGTCCAACAACAGGCCACTTTTCTTTAATGGCAAGAACTACATCTACTAGAAGGAAAAGATGTGAATCTTTGTGCAATCCATTGATTACAATATATGAAAGATCATTGTAAATGGTCCTTAAGTTCCAACCAAGACAAGGGTTGAAGGAGTGGTGACTCCAAAGAAGAAGCCGAATGGAACGAAGAAGACAAAAAAAAAGTGGAGTTAAATGCCAAAGTCATCAACATGATGCACTGTGCTATTAGTTTTGAGGAATATCGAAAGGTATCTAGATACAAGACGACGAAAGAGATTTGGGATAACTCCAAGTCATTCACAAAGGTACCAAAAAGTCAAAGAAATGAGGATAGATATGTTGCAAAAGGAATATGAAATGTTTTCCATGAAGGAAGAAGAAATCATTGATGAGATGTCAAGAGATTCTCGATCATCATAAATAGCTTAGATGATAAGGGAATGACCAGTACTGAACATATACTTGTGAGAAAAGTGCTTAGAAGTCTCACAAAAGAATGGGAAACAAGAGCAACTGTGGTACCAAGAGCAATAATCTGAGTCCATTAATATATGATGAGTTGAGAGAAAAATTACTTACATATGAAACCATACACACCAGCCAAGACACAAAAAGAAATGGAGTGGCCCTAAAGTCAAAAGTTGAGTAATTGGAAGATGATTCCAATGATAGTTTTTCAAATTCTAAAATTGAATTTTTTGCTAGGAGGTTGAGAAGGCTAATGAGAGGCAAAGAAAAGAGCAAATGTTCAAGTTTAAAGGAGCTTAAAAGGGATTTCACCAAGGTCATATGCCATCACTGCAAAGAAACTGGTCACTTCAAGTATGACTGTCCTAAACTCAAGAAGGAGGACAAAATGAAGAAAGACAAGAAGAAGGTTCTAATGGCATCATGGGAAGATCTTGAGAATGATTCCGATGAAGAAGAAGAATTTGAATATGATGCTCACGTGTGCTTCAAGGCCGACCAAGAACAATTAGAAGAGGTAAACTATTTTGATTTATCCAATGAAGACTTACAATCGATGATTGATGACTTAACTGCTCATGTTAGAAATATTTCAGAAAATATAATAAATGCATAGCTGAAAATGATGCCTTAAGAGCAGAAAATGATTTCTTAAAGAAAAGATGAAGGAAACCGAAAGTGCCTCTGAGTTAGTTGAAGAAAATAGATTTCTTAAGTCTGAAATTGAAAAGTTTAAAGGAAAATGTTCGGTCAATGCTTCACTTGATCTTATTGCAAAAAATAATAAACTACATAAGGTGATTAGAGATTTGAATCATGGTTCAGCTCAATCTGCACAAAGTTCCAGCAACTTGGACAAATTGCTAGCTAATCAAAGACCATTGTTTGAAAAATATGGGTTGGGTTATGTTACCAAAAATGATGTAGTTTTTGAAAAATCATTTATTAAAACCAAGGCATCAACCTCAAGAACCAAATCCTCATTTAAAAAATCTGGTTTGGGTGACTTTAATGAAAGTGATGCAGTTTTTTAAAGATCACTTGCTCAAACCGAAGCATCAACTTCAAGAACCAGAAAATTACAAACTTCAAATCACTTTCAAAAATCTGCAAAAAAAAATCAGTCACAGTTGCAAAAAAGATCGTAATTAATCCTATCAATGTTTCATTGTTGAAAGCAAAATAGGAAACAAAGTATATAAAGTGGAAAATGACTTCAATGCACTTGGGCAACCAAGGTGGATTAATGATGCGTGAGCATCTTTCCTATCTTTTCCTAGTGAATTTGCATTTAAATTGTTAAGTTTAATCAAGATTTAAATAATTTTTAGCCACTATGAATGCTACTTTGAGTTGTGTACAATTTTGTTTATTTCATGTAGCATTCGGATGGATTTGACAGAGTTTTATAGAAGAAGAGGAAGAAAGTGGATGATGCTGTCAACCCTAACCTCCCTGCACTCTAATGGATATAACTTGAGCTACAGAGGTCTAATTGACGTGATTTTAGTATCATTGGAAAGCTAACTTCCAGGGCTTTCCAACGATATATAATGGTATACACTTCCTTCCCATTTGGTATGGTTAAGGTGGCGCCTAAGTTGGAACTTCTCAAGTTAGGCGCCAGAACCACAAATTCTCCAAAAGCTTGCTGCCAAGGCAAGCGCCAAGAAGGACTCTGAGACCAAGTTAGGCACCAGGATGGATTTTTGCACTAAGTTAGGCACTAGTTTTGACACAAGCCATGGTACCCACGTCCAAATTTATGATGGCAACGAAGATATTATTTATTTTTTGATTAAAACTTTTATTTTAGGTACAAATAGAAAAAGATATTTTTTAGTTTTAGAAAATATATTTTATATTAATTAGGATTAGATATAAAAGGGAAAAGAATAAGCCCTTCGGGCTCTTATCTTCTCTCTTACCTCATTTTGCACTTTACAGTTTTTCAGAATCCTTGTTTTCTCTCTGAACCATGAGCAACTAAACCTCCACTGTTAAGGTTAGGAGCTCTGTTTATTCTATGGATTAATACTATTACTTTTATATTTTAATTCATGTATTGATTTCAATTCCAAGAATTATTTTTGTCCTTCATCTTATGAATCTGGGTAGAACGGAAGTATAACCCTTATTCTAATTGAGTTCTTGTGAATCTTGGAAAAGCTCTTTACCTGAACAACAGCTTGAAAACAAATTCTCCTAAATCACTAATTATCTGAACTTAACGAGATACGTGACATATAATCCTCTTATATTTGGATAATTAGGGTTTCTGCGGCACATAAACTAGTTTTGAACTTAACCCTCTAATTGGAATCAAGTGACCAAGGAATTGGCGGTTGATGAAGGTTAGAGGAGACTAAAAAGGTCAAAGGAATTAGGGTTTAGTCACATATAGTTTGCCATGAATTGAATCTTGCATGATTAAAATAGTTGGTAAAAAAAAGTTAATCCGTAAATATCTCTGAAACTTTAACTGTTTTACTCATATATTTCACAACATATTTACTGCTTGCTTTCTGATTTTCTAAATTTACTGTTTGATGCAATTGAGACCTAAACACTCTTTTCTGCTTGTCTGACTAAGCCAATTACTCAATTATTGTTGCTTAATCTATCAATTCTCGTGGGATCGACCCTCACTCACTTGAGGTATTACTTGGTACGACCCGGTGCACTTGCTGGTTATTTTGTGGGTTATAAATTATGCACCAATTAACATCAAAGGATCCAAATTTATTTGGATACCTAAGATCTCTTGAAGTTTTGTACAAATTTTCCTTGCATCCAAGAAAAAAAAGGACATGTGGTATCTAGATAGTGGATGTTCAAGGCATATGACCAGAAAGTCTACGTTCTTCATCAAAATCAACAAGTATGATAGAAGTTTTGTGACTTTCGGTGATAATGGAAAGGGTAAGATTATTGCTATTTGAAAAGTGGGTAAGGATTTCTCTACTTTCATAGACAATGTTTTCTTGGTTGATGAATTGAAACACAATCTTTTTAGTATTAGTCAATTGTGTGATTTAGAATATTGGGTCACTTTCAAAAAGGTTGAATGCTTGGTCATAAATGAAATTTCTGGTGATATATTGTTTGTTGCAAAAAGGTACGATAATGTGTATGGTCTCACTTTAGAGGAACTTAGAGATCAAAATATAGCTTGCTTTACCTCCATAGATTCCGAAAAATGGTTATGGTATAAAAGATTGGGATATGCAAGCATGTTTCAAATCTCCAAGATTGTAAACAAGAAATTAGTTAAAGGTCTTCCTAAAATTAAATTTGACAAAGACATCACTTGTGATGCTTGTCAAATGGGTAAACAAACCAAAAGTTCTTTCAAGTTAAAGGAAGATATCTCAACTAAAAGATCTTTGGAGTTGCTATACATTGATATTTTTAGTCCTACTAGAACTCAAAGTCTAGGAGGCAAACAGTATGGCTTAGTTGTAGTTGATAACTACACTAGATTTGGTTGGGTTTTCTTTCTAGCTCACAAGAATGATACTTTTTCAGCTTTCAGTATTTTCTGCAAAAAGGTTCAAAATGAAAAAGATTTAAGAATTACTTCTATTATAAATGATCATGGTAAAGAATTTGAAAATCAATATTTTGAATAATTTTGTGATGAATTAGGTATATCACACAATTTCTTTTGTCCGAAAACACCACAACAAAATGGTGTTGTGAAAAGAAGAAATAGAAGCCTTCAAGAAATAGCTAAAGCAATAATTTGTGAAAGTGATGTACCTAAATTCCTTTGGGCTGAAGTTGTGAGCACAACATGTTATATTCTAAATAGAACTATCATTAGAAAATTTTTAAGGAAAACCCCTCATGAGCTTTGGAAGGGAACTCCTCCAAATCTTAAATACTTTCATGCCTTTAGATGTAAGTGCTTTGTGTTAAATACAAAAGATAATTTGGAAAAGTTTGATCCAAAGTTGTATGAATGTATTTTTGTTTGATGCTCAACTCTAACAAAGCCTTTAGAGTGTTCTACAAAGACTCTAGGATCGTTAAAGAAACCATACACGTTACATTTTGTAATTCTAATTTTGTTCCAAGTGTCCTGGAAGATGGTCATGCAGGTAATCAAGTGGACGACAACCTGAGTGAAGCCCAAGATCAAGAAAAAGCTAAATCTGTGCATCCTGTCCCTGAATTTGTTATTGCAAACAATTCTGCAGGAGACAATTGATAAACCCATATTTTATGATATGTTTTGTGCTCAATTTAAGTGATTTATTTAATCCTTCACCCACTTATTCATGTAAATTGCATGGTTTTACTTTCCCTTCCTTATTATGTGATGTATGTGAAAAACATGTTTCCTATGCTTTAAAAGTAATTATTTTAATTACCTGTTATTACCATTCGATGCCGTGATTTGTGTGTTGAGTATTTTCAGATCTCCTAAGGCAGGAATGATTTAAAGGATGGAAAGGAAACATACAAAAATGGAAGGAAAGCACAAAATGGAGTTTTTGAAGAAACTGGCAGCGACGCGAACGCATGGACGACGCGGCCGCATGCCCAGCGCGAAAAGGCAGCGACACGAATGCGTGACTGACGCGAACGCGTGCCTTGAGCAGAACGCAGATGACGCGTACGTGTGACCGAAGCGAACGCGTGACAAGGAAAACTCCCAGATGACGCGATCGCGTGACCCACGCGGACACGTGACAGACGCCACATGCAAAAACTGCAGAAAATGCTACCAACGATTTCTGAGACCCTTTTTGGCCCAGATCCAAGTCCAGAAAACACAGATCAGAGGTTATAAAGTGGGGGAATGCATCCATTCAAAGGAGGCCTCCAATTATTCACTTTTCATGATTTAGATGTAGTTTTTAGAGGGAGAGGTTCTCTCATCTCTCTTAGGTTTTAAGATTAGGATTTCTTATTAATTCAATTTAGTATTTCAACTCTTTATCAGGTTCAATATTCCTTTTACTTTATATTTCTCTTTTACTTTCAGATACTTTAATGCTCTCATTTAATTACTTATGTTGCTAATTTGGCTTATGAACTCTTCATGTTTAGATTGATTTTCTCTTATTAATGCAATTAAGGTATTTCAGATTTGTGATTCTTATTTAGCTTTTTATATCCTTGGCTTTAATTGATTAACTGAAAATTCTTGAGTCATTAAACTTATCGTGATTGATTGTTATGTTCGCTAATTGAATTGAATTCCACTAACTCTAGTCTTTCCTTAGGAGTGGGCTAGGACTTGGGAATCTAACTAATTTGTTCACTTGACTTTCCTTTGCTTTAGAGAAGGTTAACTAAGTGGGATTAACTTCAATTCTCATAAGAATAACTAGGATAGGACTTCCGAATTTTCATACCTTGCCAAGAGTTTATTTTATAGTTATTTATTTATTTTACTTGTCATTTAAATTACTTGTTCCTTACCTTTAAAACCCCCAATTTACAAAACTCATAACCAATAATAAGAACATACCTCCCTGTAGTTCCTTGAGAAGACGACCCGAGGTTTAAATACTTCGGTTATCAATTTTTAAGGGGTTTGTTACTTGTGACAACCAAAACGTTTGTAAGAAAGGACTTTTGTTGGTTTAGAAGCTATACCTGCAACGAGGATTTATCTGTGAATTTCTAGACCACGCAAAAGTTCTCTCTTCAAAATGGTGCCGTTGCCGGGGAACTGCAAACGTGTGCCTTATTATTGGTTATTGTAAATGTTTTTCTTTAACTTGTTTATTTGTTTTTTTTATTTCTATTTAGTTACTATGAACTCTCACCCCTCTCGCTTTGAGTTTGGTTCTGAATTTGTTGAAGGGAATAGAAGCTATAACAGAAATATGCATCAAGGTCTAAGCAATCAAAGATGGATGGAGCCAAGAGGATCTGATCAACCCTTTCGGCAACAACACCTTCCAAGATATCATGGACAAAGACCATTCTACAATGCATACCAAGCTGATAGATATGGTGGACCTCCTGGTAGTTACCAACAAGCCCCACCCCCCTGTGCTTATAGACCATCCTCTCAACATAACTTCGAACCACCACACTCACAAGCTCCTTTTCACCATTCACTACCGTGTGATCCTTATTTACTCCAATTCCAATCCAATTACTCCCAAACACCGCCACTTCCCTATGTACCATGTCCATATCCATCACCTCAAGAATCACAGGCTCGCCTCAAGGAAACAGTAGATCAACTTCATACAGCCGTTCATCAGCTGGAGCAAGCAATAAATCAATTATCTTCCAGACGTTTAGACACTCAAGGAACTCCAATAGCTTTATGTGGAGAATCTAATGACGAACGTAGCATGAAGGAGACACTAGAAACCCCAGTGGGCAGTAATGAGCATAATTTTGTTCTAGAACAATTGGAGGAAGCTCAAATTATCCAAGAAGAAGAAGTACTGATTGAAGATTTAGGAGATGCTGAACCTCCATGGGAATTCAGAGTTGTGAAAAATTCCGTCAAGGACGTTACTATTGATGCTAAGGAGGATAGTGCACAACCCCCAAAGCAGGTATTTTATGAAGAACTAGACGAAATATCCCAAGACGCAAGTTTCCTTGATGATGATAGTCACAAGTCAAGTTCTCCTAGTAATGAACTTGCATCCGCAAGTGAATTCTCTGAGATTGAAGAATCTTCCCCAAGTGAATACGAAGATGATGCGGAGGTAGATTTTTCTCGACCTCCGACTTATGACTTGAGTGATGAGGAAGACATGGAAGACTTTGATCAGGACGCAGTTGCAGTTGAAGAATCTTGTAAAGAAGTGGAGGAATTCACAGAAGAATATAAGGGAGTAGAACTTACAGAACCACTGGAAACACCTATCCCAAGGCCATTACCACCTAATACAAGCTTCAAGTTGGTACAATCCTTAACCTTTATCTTTACTTTTCCACTTGAATATGGTTTGCTTGAAACAGATGACCATCTTAGAGATCTCTGCGGCTTTAAGAGTAAGAGGGAAATGGCTCGTACTCAGAGCTGGTGCGCAAGATTCAATAAGGTTCCACGCTTCAATTCGAAGTGCACGGATTGGTATCATGTTCAATTGAATGGGTCTCGGAAGACGTTTGGTCTTCTTGGTGAGAATCTAAATTCTAAACCACCCGGATGGAAGAATAGAGATCAAGACAAAGGCGGATTTAAAAGCAAAGTTTGGGATCCTGGAATCTATTCTGGCATTCATCACCCCGGGAGTCTGAGAATCTGTTTGAAGCTGCTTAAAAGCTTTACATGCCTAGTTTGGGACCCCGGAGGCTGTTGGCATTCCAAACATTGGTGGAGATTTCTGGATGAATTTAAGCACAATCCACCATAACGAGAAGCTCATCAAATGTCCAACTTAAGGACTTTAACTAAAAGTGCTAGGTGAGAGACAACCCACCATGGTATGGTCGTTTCTTTTTCAATTATTTCGTGTTGTTTGTTTTTATATTATATTATTTTCATTGAACCTGAATGTTATTCATAGCATTTGCATCAGCATTGCATACTACATAACTGCATAATTTTATATAAAAAAAACACGCGACGCGTCCGCGTCACACGTGCATTATGAAGTAAAGGAAAGTGAACAGAGAGTCACGCGAAAGTGTGGCTGGAGGCGTGCCTTTGGCACGAATTGTTCCACTCGACCGCGTCGCTAACGCGTTCGCGTCACTCGCGAAAAACACCTCCCACGCGTCCGCGTCACTCACGCAAACGCGTGATCTGGAAATCGGCGTAAAAATCCAACGCTCAGAAATCTGGGCTGGAATCGTGCGGCTGTTGTGCATTTAGCACAAAACGGCCCACGCGTTCGCGTCCCTGGCACAAACGCGTCACTTGCACAAAACTCATCCCACGCGAAAGCGTGAGCGACGCGTTCGCGTCGCGTGGATAGCATGGCACCCTAAATGGAGACAGAGAGTTGTGCTGAAACGACGCTGGAATTGTGCGTTTAGCACAATTTTCAGCGACGCGGTCGCGTGCCTCACACGACCGCGTCATTCATCTTTTACCTATTCCATGCGATCGCGTCAACCACGCGACCGCGTCAATCCTATTTCACCCCAGCCACGCGATCGCGTGCCCCACGAGTTTGCGTGGATTCAAATCCACTAACCCCCAGTCACGCGAAACCCTACCCCCATCGCGCCCCCATTCTCTTCCCCCATACCCCTCTGCCCCCTCTCTGCTCCCCACCAAAACAC
>NC_029792.2:121729468-121731389 GCF_000816755.2 Arachis ipaensis
TACCACCACCACCCTCACCCCTATTCTTCTTAAACCACCCCTCCACCGTTAACCCTACCCGAAACCCCCCTGCCACCACGAACAGCCGCCCACCACCACGCCAACCTCCCTGTTCCACCACCGCGCCGCCGTGCCCCCTTTCACCACCGCCATCTCTCTGATCCCTACCTTAGTTCATACGCATACCAGGTTCCGCCGAACGCCACTTTTCTTTCATTCGTAGTTAGTTGCATATTTTTCAGTTTAGGTTCAAAATTAGGCTAGTTAGAGATGCATGTTTGTAGTGGATTCTAGGTGGTTAGGTAGCTAGGATGTGGTTAGTGGATTTAGGCCTGATAATTGCGCCATACTTGTTGTTTGTTTTACTAATTCTGCAATTTTGGTCGGGCTGTGATGTTATTACTGTTCATATGCTGTTCTTTCGTATTTCATGCTGCTGTTAAGACTGTTCCTTACTATTCCTATTATCTGTGTCTATTTGCAGCTTTATTTAAATTCATATGAACTGTTTTTCTTACTGATTATTACCCGGGAACATCCAATTTTAGCCGGAATGCTGCCCAATTTTCTGCAAATTGTTTCATTTTTACATTCAGGAATTGGTTTTGGCAATTTTCAATTTTGCACTACTTAGCTACAACTAAACCAATTCATGAATGCACGGGCCAGCATTCTTTTTCCTTTCAATTTCCTAGTTCATAAAATTGCACTTTTGATGATTCGATTTCATTTTTGCTATTTCTATATCTATAAGAATCATCATCAACCTTATATCCTTGCTTGAATATGAGTTGATTATTCTTTAAAATTGAGAATTTATTGTTACCTAGGAATCAATTCTCATGCCACTTACTTCACCCTTCTTTTCACTAACTCACTACTTTACCTTCCTAACTTTCTTTTTCACTCCTAACTATTTTAACTTTCAAACTTCTCTTTTCAGTTTTTATCTAATTACTTTAACTTTCTAACTCATGGCAGGATCATTATTTTTCCTAATTAACATGAATTCTACTTATATTACATTTTGGATTGTGATTTCTCATCTCAGATTTTTAACTCCGAAACAATCCAAAATGTACATTTATTTAACTCATTATTCTACTGCTCTTTTGCCACTATGTGCTTATATTGCTATTATTTTATTTGCCTACTTGTTTTTCTGTTTTTATTCTTTCATTGTATCTTGCAATTTCTGCTTTTCAGGATGTCTGACCCTCAAAGAAAAGGAAAAGGCAAAGCTACCACTGGCAAAAGGAAAAGAGGTGAATCCTCTATGTCCATCCTGGACATTATGCATGATGACTCCTGGCGGGAAAAATACTTTACCCCGCAGGAGAAGGCTGACCAGCTCCTCACTACCACAGATCCAGTAAAATTTGCAAACAGATACTGTGAGCTGAAGTATCCAGTGTTTGCCACCTCCAGGAACCTGTACCTGGAGCGAACTCTGAAAATTCCAGAAGAACTACAGCAGTACACCTCCAATCAGATCAAACAGAGAGGCTGGTTCTTCTTGGAGAGAAACCTGACAGAGGTCAATGCTTCTTGGGTCAGAGAGTTTTACTGCAACTATTTCAAGACTACCCTGGATGCAGTACACCTCAGAGGGAAACAGATATTGGTCACTGAGGAAGCCATTGAGGATATTCTGCATCTTTAGCCTAAATCAGATCAGCCTGACGGTTACCAAAAGGCTGAAGAGGACATGCGCTTTATGCGATTTGACTGGGATGCTGTCAAGCGGAGGATAGCCCTTGACCCTACTGTCCCATGGGTCATAGGAAAGAATACAACAATGCCTAAGAGAATCAAGCTTATGTATCTGAATGATGAGGCTCGGCTCTGGCACCAGATCCTGAGCAACTTTGTTATGCCGAGCACTCATGAGACGGAGCTGCCTGCTACTATGATCTATGAT
>NC_029792.2:121731894-121744651 GCF_000816755.2 Arachis ipaensis
GTCGAGCTGACGTGCCTTGGGAGCTTGCTGATGAGAAGCCACCTACTGCAGACTGCAAGAAGATTATTCCTCACAGCAGGAAGTTTTTGGCTTTAGGCCATAGACCTCCATTCCTCCCCGCTTCTAGTGAGACAGCCACCCCATTAGCCGCCCCTTCTTCATCCACTGCTGCACCAGCCCCACCCATTGCACCTCCACCTGCTCTTGAGCCTATTTATCATTTGGTGCATCGACTCTTCACCCGCTTGGATCGTATGGAGCGTCGCTTGCTCAAGTTGATGATCTGATCCGGCGGTGACATCCCCTCTGAGCCTGACACCCCTTTTGATACATCTGAGGTGGAGGAGGACGATCACAAGGAGGAGACACCTACCCAGGCTGCCCAGGCAGGACCAGAGCAGGCTACGCCATAGCAGGAGGAGCCACACCAGATACAGGCCGCGGATCCCGAGATTCCTATACAGTCAGAGCCTTCATTGCAGCAGACAGATCCTCCTACACTCATCCAGTCTGCAGACCCTCAGGCCACCTCAGAGACTCCAGCAGCCCATCCTTCCGGAGATGACACTCCTTCACACCCAGCTTGAGTGAGCATCGAGGACGATGCTTTATTTTAAGTGTGGGGAGGTCGCCATCTCTAGCATATCTTTTTGGTGAACCACTACAGACTCTTTTATCTTATTTTGTTTATTTTTCTGTATTTTTATCTGTATTTTTATTTTTATCTTTCAGTACTTATACATTGTTCTTTTCATGTATTTTTACTTTATTTCCGCATTTTGCACTTTAGTTCATATTTTAGCCATTTAGTTTAGTTTGCAATTCTAAACCTATTAGTTATAGAATATGTGGATTAATTAGTATAGTTTACCCCTTTTAGCATATAATAGTTTGGTTTAATTGAAAATAAAAAAAAGGAAGTAAACTAGAGACTTTAACATAATAAAACAATCCACACACCTTATATATATAGCATTACATGTTAGTTAGTTAACAACATTTCATCAAGGAACAACACTAAGGTTTTAAGGGCCACCCTATGATTTACATTGAGAATAATGGGAACTCTTAATTTTTATTTGCATGACATATATAACTGATATATGCTGTTTGAGCTGGAGAACATACAGCCTGTGAGTTTTGAGCTTAATTGTATGGTTACATTCAAACCATAAATTTTATTCATGTGTGTTTTACCCTTCTTTTTCATTCTGATGTTCTTTACTTTGTTTTAATCTATATGTCCAATTATAGAATATAGATACATACCAAAGAAGTGATTGAGACCATCATTTAAATTTTTTCTCACTTATCCCTAATTAGCCTACCTTTTACATCACCATTGTTAGCCCCCTTGAGCTTTTTAATCCCCTTTTGTTCTATAAACCACATTACTAGCCTTAAGCAGAAAAATAAAATAAAAATCCCAAGTTGAATCCTTGGTTAAGCTTAAGATAGAAATTGTGTATTGTTTAAGTGTGGGGAACTTTATGGAAACATGGGATGATAGAAACAAGATAGAAATTTAAAAAGAATAAGTTGTTTCAAAAACATATTTGGGAAGCATGCTCATGTGAAAGCAGAACAATTGAATTACCAGGTGCATTGAAAAAAAAATTTCAGTATTTAAATAAAGGGGATAAAAAAATTCCCCAATTGCAAAATAAAAAGAATCAATGCACATGGGACAAAGTTAAAGTTAATGCATGAGCTTGCAATACAAAGTAGAAAAATTTGGGCAAATAGGTTAAAGAAACTTTTGATTTATAAAGTATGTATGTTAGGTGAGATCTTAACTTAATCAAGGATTCACTTATTAGCTCACTTAGCCCTATACATATACCCTTACCTTTACCTTGGCCCCCATTACAACCTTGGAAAAGACCTCATGATTTTTGTATGTCTGTATTCTATAATTGTTGATTGGTTAGATGAAGAACAAAGTTATAGAAAGTAAGGATAGAAAAAGAATAGAGTGATTAACCCACTAAACACTGAGTGACTAGAGAGTAAACACAAAATCCAGTGAGGGTTCAATAGCTCATCACCATATATCTCTGCTTAACTGTTAATTATCTTGCAAGTTTGTGAATTATTTTTACCCATCTCAATTGTAAAAGTGCTTTAACATTATCTAGGGTCTGGCTATGCATATATGATTCCTTGAGGATATGAACTAATTTGACTACATGTAAGCTTTATATACAAGTGAATAATAACTAGAATTGCATGACTCATTTAGGTAGTTTGCATTTAGGATAGAATTCATTGCAGATTCCACCACTTTAACCTTACCTTATTCTTTATCTTGGATTTAGCATGAGGACATGCTATTGTTTAAGTGTGGGAAGGTTGATAAACCCATATTTTATGATATGTTTTGTGCTCAATTTAAGTGATTTATTTAATCCTTCACCCACTTATTCATGTAAATTGCATGGTTTTACTTTCCCTTCCTTATTATGTGATGTATGTGAAAAACATGTTTCCTATGCTTTAAAAGTAATTATTTTAATTACCTGTTATTACCATTCGATGCCGGGATTTGTGTGTTGAGTATTTTTAGATCTCCTAAGGCAGTAATGATTTAAAGGATGGAAAGGAAACATACAAAAATGGAAGGAAAGCACAAAATGGAGTTTTTGAAGAAACTGGGAGCGACGTGAACGCATGGACGACGCGGCCGCATGCCCAGCGCAAAAAGGCAGCGACACGAACGCGTGACTGACGCGGACGCGTGCCTTGAGCAGAACGCAGATGATGCGTACGCGTGAGCGAAGCGAATGCGTGACAAGGAAAACTCCCAGATGACGCGACCGCGTGACCCACGCGGACGCGTGACAGACGCCACGTGCAGAAACTGCAGAAAACGCTACCAGCGATTTCTGAGACCCTTTTTGGCCCAGATCCAAGTCCAGAAAACACAGATCAGAGGTTATAAAGTGGGGGAATGCATCCATTCAAAGGAGGCCTCCAATTATTCACTTTTCATGATTTAGATGTAGTTTTTAGAGGGAGAGGTTCTCTCCTCTCTCTTAGGTTTTAGGATTAGGATTTCTTATTAATTCAATTTAGTATTTCAACTCTTTATCAGGTTCAATATTCCCTTTACTTTATATTTCTCTTTTACTTTCAGATACTTTAATGCTCTCATTTAATTACTTATGTTGCCAATTTGGCTTATGAACTCTTCATGTTTAGATTGATTTTCTCTTATTAATGCAATTGAGGTATTTCAGATTTGTGATTCTTATTTAGATTTTTATATCCTTAGCTTTAATTGATTAACTGGAAATTCTTGAGTCATTAAATTTATCGTGATTGATTGTTATGTTCGCTAATTGAATTGAATTCCACTAACTCTAGTCTTTCCTTAGGAGTGGTCTAGGACTTGGGAATCTAACTAATTAGTTCACTTGACTTTCCTTTGCTTTAGAGAAGGTTAACTAAGTGGGATTAACTTCAATTCTCATAAGAATAACTAGGATAGGACTTCCAAATTTTCATACCTTGCCAAGAGTTTATTTTATAGTTATTTATTTATTTTACTTGTCATTTAAATTACTTGTTCCTTACCTTCAAAACCCCCAATTTACAAAACTCATAACCAATAATAAGAACATACCTCCCTGTAGTTCCTTGAGAAGACGACCCGAGGTTTGAATACTTCGGTTATCAATTTTTAAGGGGTTTGTTACTTGTGACAACCAAAACGTTTGTAAGAAAGGACTTTTGTTGGTTTAGAAGCTATACCTGCAACGAGGATTTATCTGCGAATTTCTAGACCACGCAAAAGTTCTCTCTTCAACAATCTCATTTTATCTCTTGCAACTGTTGAAATTCCTGGGAATACTAGTACCAATGAACCAAACATGTCCGAATCTCTTCCTAAATCCCCAAGACTCCGTGAGTGGAGATTTCTATAGAACTATCTACAAGAGTTCATCATAGAGGACCCATCCCAAGGTGTCACCACAAAATCCTCTTCTAGAAGAGCAATGGAGGAAAACAATTTGGCATTTCTTTCTCAAATTGAGCCCCAAAATGTAAATAAAACTCTTAGTGGTCCTTCTTAGGTCAAAGCCATGGAAGAAGAGTTACAACAATTTGTGAAGAATCATGTGTGGATACTTGTATTCAATCCAATTAAGAAGAAAGTGACAGGTACTAAGTGAATTTTAAGGAACAAATTGGGTGAAGACAGAAGCATAGCTAGGAACAAAGCATGATTGGTGGCTCAAGGATATGATCAAGAGGAAGAAATAAATTTTGATGAATCCTTTGCACCAGTGGCCCGAATGGAAGCTATAAGGCTTCTCCTTGCATATGTTGTCCATTGTGGTTTTAAACTTTTTCAAATGGATGTGAAATGTGCATTGTTGAATAGTATCTTAGATAGAGAAGTGTATGTGGCACAGTCTCTTGATTTTGAAAATAAAGAACTTCCAAACCTTGTTTTCAAGCTTTCAAAAGCAATTTTTGGTTTAAGACAAGCTCCAAGAGTTTGGTATGAAAAATAATTTTCAAAGAAGCACCACCGACACTACTCTCTTCATTAAAAATTCTAATAATTTTTTCATCCTAGTGTAAATTTATGTTGATGATATAATTTTTTGTTCAGCTGATGAGTCCCTTTGTGCTGATTTCAACAAACTCATGTCAAGTGAATTTGACATGAGTATGATGGGTGAACTTAACTTTTTCTTTGGACTTTAAATTAAATAGACTTCAAATGAAATTTTTGTACATCAAGAGAAGTATGCTAAGGAATTAGTTAAGAAATTTGGATTGGAGAATGCCAAGCCCATGAGCACTCCAATGCATCTGAACTCACAGTTAGAAAATGATGAAACTGGAAAAGATGTTGACGAAACTAGGTATAGAGGAATGATAGGTTCCTTATGTATCTTACATCCTCTAGATTGGACATTGTGTAAAGTGTTGGAGTTTGTTCAAGATTCCAATCACAACCAAAAGATTTACATCTTTCTGTAGTTAAAAGAATCATTAGATATGTTCATGGCACATCTAGCTTTGGTTTATGGTATCCTAGATCTGATAATTTTTCTACAATTGGGTATTCTGATGTAGATTTTATTGGAGATAGAGTGGATAGGAGAAGTACTTTAGGAATTTGCTGTTTTCTTGGCAGGTCTCTAAACATATGGTCAAGCAAGAAGCAGTCCACCGTAGCCCTATCCACTGCCGAAGCGGAATACATTGCTGCCTCATCTTGTTGTTCCCAATAGTTATGGTTGAAAACTCAGTTAGCCAATTACAAATTGAAAGCAAAAAATATTTTCTTGTTTTGTGATAACATGAGTGTCATTAATATTTCCAAAAATCTCGTTTTGCACTCAAGACAAAACATATTGAAGTGAGATTTCACTCAATAAGAAAACATATTCAAAAGAAAAATATTGATATTCAATTTGTTAAATCGGAGGAACAACTACCTGATATATTTACAAAATCTTTGGCAGAAAATAGGTTTTGCAAATTAAGAACAAAGTTAGGCATACTCTGTTATGAATCTTTGTTTTAATCTTGCTGATGAAGTGTGTGAAGTTTTTGTCTCATAGGTCGAAATGAGACATTTATGAGTAAATGAAGAGCTCTCAATATGGAATGTTGATTCTCGTTTCTAATTTTGAAATAATTTCAAGGGCCAAACATTCTTTTCTGATCTCAAATGGTCCTATGTGTTTCCTTAAACACAACCATTCTTGGCCCAATATGAGTTTGTATGTATATGAGTGGGCCTCATTGGTTTTGTCATACATTAAAATTTTTTTCATTTTTTGTCTTTTTTGCACTTTAAATCATTATTTTAAAATACAACTTTTTCAACCTTGGGTCAAATCAATTCTTCATTGGGTTCAGAACTTCTCCTTTTCCAAGAACACTTTTTAACTTGCTGCAGTTGCAAACCTCTTCATATATCTTGCATGTATCTTCACATTTCTCATTATCATCATTTCATTTTTTTAAAAAAACTGCAACACCCCTATGTCATTAAGATGAGAAAGAAAACTGCTATCCGAAGAGACAAGTTCTCTCATAAACTTTCCATAATCCCTAAAAGTTCTCGTACACCATCCCACACTCACATCCACATACATTCTCATATTCCTTATCCATATGCATCTCATCCTCACACTGAACCGATGGCTTGCACCAAGATAACCACCCGTCGTCCTTCCTCCTCTCAGGCAGCCGAACCATCCAATGCACCTCCTCGCCCCAGTGCTTCGATGGGAAAACGTCCTGTGACCAAAGAAGAGCCTCGTAATTCCTCCCAATCTAAATCTAAGTCTGCTCTTCATCGTTCTCAGAGAGTGAAACAACAAAAGAAAAAGCTTGCTGTTCGAAATGAAAATGCTTTGCGCAAGTCAAGGGATAGAGTTGCAATACTTTTGAAGTATATGAAAAACATTCATGAAGATGACACCATGGAAACTGATCAAAAGGAGCCACTGGATACTGAGGCTGAAGGCTCGGATACCTAGGGATGTCTCCTGCTAAAGACCTTAAATCCTGTTGAACTTAGATTTATGAGACAATTTGGTTTTAGCTATTATTTTTTATTTCTTTCTGGATAACTGTAACTCTTAACTAAACCTTTGCTACTTTTCTAGTTATGTTATCTCTTTGGCATCTAACTTATCTCTTACAGGTTTGAACTGATAATCCTTTTTCCTTCCTTGATGATAAAATGGGGGTGTAGTGTCATGAATAGGATAGATTGATATTAATTTGATAGATTGTCAAATGATAATTTGATGATTAATTTGCTTATGATTAATGATATTCTCTTATATGTGCTACTAAAAATTATGCATACTAATGTGAGATGTGTGTTGTCTGTGGAGAAGCTCATATTAAGGGGGAGTATCTCTTAGGAGAGAAAGGGGGAGCATATCAACATTTGAAATGATATTATCAAAGGGAAGTCTCTAATCTGAATCTTGTATTTTATTCGCTTTATGTCTATTTTGAATGATGTTTGTCATTAAGGGAGAGATTTTTGAGTTTAGTAAACAATAAAATAAATGATGATGACAAATATTATATTTGGTTAGGTTATAAGCCTAATTTGTGTTTGATCCATGTGTTAGTGTAGCAGGTCCAAAAATCATTTGTGTAGCCCAAACAATAGAACTAAGTGTCTGAATTATAGCTACTTGGACCAAACTCATAGTCCAGCCCATTGCCTTCATGAAAGAAAAAGAATCTTGTTGCTAGTGGAGCTTTGTTAATTCGGTTAAAACACAGAGAAGAAAAAGGGAGTTCATCTTTCGATCAAACATCAAAGAAGAAAGAAAGGAAAGAAAAATTTTGGAGGTAATGTCAAATCAATGGAGCCAAAATCAAAATGCTTAAATCAATCATAATCAGAAGAGAAAAGGTAAAAGGTTTCCATTAACATGCAAGTCAATTACTTGTTGAATTCATATTTTCTCTGCACATTTCTTCTATTGTAAATCAATGTTTGATATTGAAATTCGGGGCCAAAGTACAAGATTAAGGGTTTGAATATGGCAAACTCATTGAGGAACCCAAATCAATGAAGCTTATCTCTGATCTTAATCCCTGATTTTCTGGTCTGGTTTATGAAAAGAGAAAGACTTCAGTTGGTTCAAGATTCAATGTGTTGACTCAGTTCAGCAAACTCTAGTCTTGGCAACCTTACTCCATACAAAAAGGAAATATCAACTTCAGTTTGCTCAAGGAGAGAGAACCCACAAATCTGATTTTCAGCTTCCTCACTTACCAATCAAAGTTTGAAGTTTTGGAAGAAATGCACCTACACTAAAGGGAGCATTCAGCTAAGATAGAAGGCAACATTTGAGAGTTCATAATTTGGGTTATGTTTAAAGTGTTTCAGCTGTTCTACTTCTTCTCCTTCATGGTTTATCATTGAATATTCAATTTCTATGTTTTATCTTTCTTTGTTTTACTTCAATGAAGAAATCATATATGTGAGGCATAAAGAAAAGCCATTAAAAGAAAAAACAAAGAGAGGTAACTTGGAGAGAAAAGCCAAGATTTATGTCATATCTCTTTTGATTGTATTTCTGTTTTGTTTTTTGTACATGAGAGGTATCCTTTGCCAAGTTGGATGAGCACTTAGTAGTTGTATCATAATCCTGAGGGGATTCCTTTGCTAAGTTGGTTGAGCACTTAGTGGTTGAAAGTCTAGGAAGTAAACCTAGCCAAATCAAGTTTGGATAGAAGTTTGGTTTGTCCTTGATAGGATTAAGTTGAATCCTTGAAAATTGGTGTTTGTAATACTTGAAAAGATAGTAAAACTTCTACCATTGTTATAGTGGAGAATGGATGTAGGTTACATTGCACAAGGTAGCTGAACCAAGATATATAACTGTGTCATTTTCTCTTTCATGTTCTATTTTTTATTTTATTCGTTATGAGACAAAATAAAATTGTCTCCTACATAATCAATCTCGCAGTCAAAACAGAAACACAGTTTCTCTTCTTGATTTGAGGCTTAAGAGAAGTGTATATTTTACATTATGCCTTTAATTTTTTAATTTCTTTTTCTATTGCAAAAAGTGCAATGTTCATTCATTCTTCATCGACAACCTATACACATGTACCTCTTTTCCTAAACACTTGTTTCCATCCATCTAACCATATGCACTATACACTGTACACGACACACTTAAACATCAGACACAAAGTAGATACTATAACCTATTCTTTACCATGGTTAACTATGGGATGGATCCAATACAAGGGAAAGTAATCAGCTTCAACCAAGAGGACCAGTATGGATTCAACGCCGAATCACTGGGAGGCAAAAAATCGCCACAAAGTCGAAAATACATACTGCCACAAATTGCACTGGCAAAAATCCCGCAATATTTTCCAGGTAATAGCAGTTTTCTAAACATCACCGCAGCCAAGTAGCAGTATTTGAAATTGTGCGTCAGTTTTTTCAAGCCTACATTTTGTGATAGTTAAAAACCGCTACAAATTAACGCCTTTTCGCTGTGACATTTCATAAATAATAGGAGAGGAGAATTCATTTAAATTTCTTGTAGAAGAGGAGATGTGATTTTCTCTTTATTATTGATTATGAACTAATAAGTACTTATTATTAATGTCAAAATCAATATTATATTATTGACATGTGTTTATAAGACCGTTCGAAATAATTTTCTTGTTAATTACAAAACTGATCTTTGCAAAATGTTAAATCAAAATTAGGAAGTTGGAATGAAAAAATGCATAACATTATTTTGTGCGTATTTTACTAGGATTTGGAAAAGTTAAGCCTTCAATAACACTACTACTCTTAAAAGAATGAAAGAAGAAAAAAAAACCATATATATATATATATATATGAAGCATATAAATAAATAGCAACTAGCTAGTGCCTAGTAGTTGACTTCTCTCTCTCTCTCTCTCTCTCATCTAAATATTACAATTAACCAAGGTTGCGAGAACCGGACCGGTCATCGAACCGGTTGAGTTACTGGTTCAATGGTTCAATGGTTCAACCGGGGTTGAACCGTAGTTGAACCGGTTTAATTAAATATAGAGTAAAATCATAAAAAAATCAATACATAATTTTAAAAATTTAAATTCAATCATTTCTAAACTAATAAAATTCAAAATTTAACAATTTCACAAAATAAATTATTCATAATTTATCATTAAAAGTCACCATCACTTCACAAAATTAAAGCACGAGCACTGCTGGGTGGCGACGGAGGAGCACTCTGGAATCTGGTCTCTGGAGCTTGGTCGGCGGTGGCGCTACTGGCCTTGGTGAATGGTGGGTGAGGGGGGAAGAAAGGGGAGGCTGGGTGCTGGGAGCTTGGGGTTGCTGAGTGAGTGAGTGTCGAGTGATTAGGGTTAGGTTAGGTCTTCCGCCAGTTTTTCTTTTTTTTTTTTTTAAAAAAAAAAAAATAGCCAAAACGACGTCGTTTTGCTTTTGAATTTCCAAACCACTGAACCGTCAAAAAACCAGACGGTTCTTTCGGTTTTCCGGTTAACCGCCGGTTCGACCGATTTTTTAACCGATTCTTTGCCATCCGATTTTTTAAGTTACCTGGACCGGCTAAGTAACCGGTTCTCGGTTTTTCCGATTGAACCGGTCGGTCCGGTCCGATTTTCAGAACCATGCAATTAACAATTAATTTACATATAATTATATCCGTTCTTTTAGATAATTATTTATACAATTAATATGAAATATAGTTATTTTTATTAATATGACGCTACGTAATTAAATACACTGACAGTACATCAAAATTAAAATCTTTGTATATTACTATTATTTCCTTTAATTTTATTTTTTATTTTGTTGTAAAATAAATCTATATTTTAATACAAATAATTAATTGGTAGTTAATTTCCATTATTATATAGATGTAAGAAACTGATCATCTTCTTCTCCCCTTTTTGTCATGCTTTGTATTTAGAAGTTGCCTTTATAAGCAGCAACAGTTTCATTGGATGGGATGACATAATAATGATAACACATCTGTTACCCGATTTGATTAAATTATTGTACATATCCAAATAAAGAGATAAGGTAGCTAGGCCTTCATCACTTGTAAATTAAATAGCTTATTAGTGCATGATCAACTACTTGTAGCTCCCCCTAAACATTGACCCATTTCCTCCAATCATATCATCATATCATATAGTACTGATTTCATTACAAGGAATATCTTTCTTTTTAAATATTAAAATTTTATAAAAAAAATTAGGAATCAAAAGAATAATTTGATTCATAACTCCCAAACTTCACAAAAATAAAAAAGAAATCTAAGAAAGAGTAACATTGAAAGTGAAACTAGGTTGTGAAAATAGTAGATAAAATATTTCTTGGTTGAACTTCCTGACTTCCTCTACCACTTCTTCATATCAACAACTCTGTTGTTTGAAGACCCTTTAGAATACACCTCCATTCTCATGATGGCAAAGTACTAACTTCTGCTTTTAGAATTGAACTGTATCTGTAATATTCTTTTTTTAGTATTTTAGCTAAAAGAAAATTAGCTTGAGTTGCTAATCTTTAAAATTGTTTACCTAAAAGTAACAAGTTTTGAGTTTGTAACTCATTGAATTCAAGATCCCTTTTTTTTTTGTATGGACATTTTTTTTTGTATAGACATTTTATCCCAACTAATTCATATCATTTGACGTTCTACTCCTTACTATTCCGACCCGAAATTAACTTAAGATTTCATGAATTTCAGTAAATAAACTGTCTAAAAGCCTAAAACAAGATAACGTGTAGATGTAGATCACTTTTTTTACTAGCCAATGTAAAACTTGCCTACCGCCATTAGATAATAAGCATCTTTTTCAATCATGTATCTTTTTGAGTACCTTTTCTTTAATAGTTGAGAATGTAGCTTTTTTTGAACAGTTAATTAAAGATGAAAGATCCAGATATTTATCCTAAAATCCCAATGTAAGGGATATTCAAAATAGAAGCTAAAGAGGAGCAAAAAGTAGTAGAGATGTTATGGCTAAAAAAATTGAGGACTTGTTAAGGTTTACCCTTTATCCGTTGAATCTTTCATGACTTGCTAGCAACTCTAGAATCCTATCACAACCTTCATCAGAAGCTTTACAGAACAAGATAGAATCATTCACAAAGAATAGATAGTTAATTGTAAGAAATTTTTGACAACTTAAATTTTTTGAATGAGACAATTTTATTCTGTTTTGTGTAGTAGGAAGGATATGTCTTGTGCACAGCATAGAAAAGGAAAAAGGGATAGAAGATCATCTTATCGGATGCCTCTATTCGGTTTAAAGAATCATAAGGTTGACCTACTATAATAACAGAGTAAGAAACTATTGTTACCAATTCACGGATCTAATTTATCTAGGTTGCATCAAATTTCATCTTCTCCATCATAAATCAAAGAAAGTGTCATTTCACTCTATCATAAGTCTTACTCCTCTCAAATTTTAGGGTCATTTCGTATTCAAGACCTCTCTTCTTTTACTTGAAGTAGTGCATACATTCGTGTGCTATCATAATATTATTAGTGATGAGCCTCTCCTTGAGAAACACACTCTGAGTTTAGTCTATTAGTTTATTCATACACCACTACAATCTACGAATTGGAATCTTCGAAATAATTAGGGATGTTTAGGGATCAGATCTGATTCGCATATGCGCGGTATTTATTCGAATCTGATCCGAAAATTGCGGATACGGATCCGATCCGCAAGGTTATCGGATCGGATCGAATCCGATACGCACACTAATAGGATCGGATTGCGGATTTTGTGTAGGTATCCGCATATCTGCGTATTCGCAAAAATAAAGAAATAAATAAGTAAATATTCTTTTTATGTTTTATTTCAACTAATAATTATCATATATGTTGTATTATTTTAATTTATTATTTAAGAAAAATATGTTTAATATTATTTTAAAAGTAAACATGTTTAAAAGAATAGAAAAATAAATTTTATTGATATTTTTTAATAAAAATAAGCTTTTAAAAATATTTTTGTGTTTTGCGGATATATCAGATATCCGATCCGCAAATCAGATCCAAGTTTAAAAACTGTGGATATTGGATCTGATCCGATCCGCGTTCACCCCTAGAAATAATCTTGTAGAAAATAGAAGATGATTTTAAAACCAAATTGAACATTAAAGATAAATTTAAACGCAAAAAAATCTTAGGGACGGTTTTGATTTTCAAACTAAACCATAAAGACCAAAATCGTATTTAACTATAAATATAAAGTAGTT
>NC_029792.2:121745310-121746381 GCF_000816755.2 Arachis ipaensis
AAGTTTGTTATAATAGATAAGTTAGACAAAAATTAAACACTAAATAATAGACATCACAGAATTCACCTAAATATATAATGAACAAAAAATATTAAGAGACCAATAATTTTAGTGTAAAAAAGCAAAAAATTCGTTAATGTTAGTTCATAGGTAAAAAAAATAACAGAAAAAAAATTCTTATTATTGATCGTCAATATGGAGTAATAATTATTTTACTCAATTTTTTTTTAGTAAAAAGATGGAGATATTTTTTTAACCTCTCTCTGGGCTTTGTGCAAGCTGCTAATTCTCCGGGTTTTCATTACTACTTAATTTAATCAAACATTTAAATATGTTTATCTTTATACAATTATCATCATGTCTCAGCTCACAAACCCATAAAATAGTGATCATCATTTGATTGATAATGAGGCTAGCTTGGGACATTAACAACTGTAATCGCATCTATGTATATCTATTATGGCCAGTCGTTTTCATTATCGAGCTTCAATTATGATTCCGGATCAAATTGAGATTTAAATATACAGCAACCATAATTATTATATTACAAGCGGATTAAGCTATCTAATTTTTATTTGAAGTGCCTAACTTTTGATGTACGATCAGCCTTTATCAATTTTTTGCTGAAATTTAATTGATTAAAAATAATTACGTGGTCACGTTATATACTTTTGTGTAGATAATATTCTTTGTCAAATTCTAAATATTTTTTATACAAAAAAATATTATATACACATACTAAAATCAGCTTGCCACCCCTATCTCTATCCATCCCATTGCCACCCCAATTGATAATATGATATATAATTGTACATGACTGATTACTAATTTTGACAAATATAATTCGATTTTGTTTAATAATTAGCCATGAGTTCATGATTCTTATTTATTATCATTGCATAGTATACTTTATGGTAAAACACTATTTTTGGCTTTAACGTTTAACTTAATTCATAATTTAGTTTTTAACATTTTAAATATCTTATTTCTATTTCAAAAAATTTTAAATGAGTTTAATGTTAAACTCATTTAAAATCTTTTAAAATTAAAATAGAATATTTGAAATATTAA
>NC_029792.2:121746474-121747364 GCF_000816755.2 Arachis ipaensis
ATTTAAATATTAAGAACTAAAATAATATACTTTATTCTAGAAAAGAATATATTTGCTCTAATATTATTTCCAGTTGTTATTTTGTCTTTTATTATCCAAAGTCCTAAGTGCTCAATTAGTAGTCTTGTCCCATTGCACAATTCTAAGGCGGAATTATAGTCTGAAGAAGTATAATTGGTAATATTTTTTTTTTTACGATATCTTTAAAATAAAATTCAAATTTTGAACATTTACTTAAACAGATTAGTTGCAAACAATAATTCGAAAATCAAATAAAAATTATAAGTGTTTAGAAGCTCAAATGGATACATAAGCTCTTGCTCCTATATGTTATCTGTTGCTTTATTTTTCTTATAAACTCTTTATGACGCATGTTCTGTTGTAAATTTGGATATGTGGTCTTCACAATTTGTTTCAATGGGTCACCACTATAGTTTTGCCGGATTTAGATTCTCTAAAGTTTGAATTTCACTTTAAAGAGTAAAGTATGATCTTTCACCATTTATTTTATAGGTGGGACCAAAAATAAATATGAAAGAGAAACCATTAAAGAGTAGAAAATCACACTTATTCTCTAAAATACAAACTTAAAATTTAGAGAATCCAAATTCAATTTTGCCCATACCGACCACTCATCTTGGCCGTCGATAAATCATGCAGCTATTATCGATGGCTTTGTGGCATTTGTCGCCAATTGCATTATTTGTGGTTTTATATTTTCTTTCCCTCAAATCATTGGTAGCATTTGAATTATTAATTCTAAAAATTAATTTATAAATATGTTACCAACGCTAAGGCCCTCAATAACAAGTTGAATATATTTTAAATTTTTTAGTGTTCAATTTTATAAATGAAAAGAAATTAATGAAGTCTTTAAGATTTTCAATTAG
>NC_029792.2:121747531-121754787 GCF_000816755.2 Arachis ipaensis
ATGAAAAATAATTTATAATTTTAGATTTATTTTATTTTATTTAAATTTTACTTAAATCAAAACTCTTCTCGTGAAATAAAATCACGAATTTTTTATTTTTAAAATCCTAAACCCGAATGAAAACTTAAAATTTCTCTTTCCTTTACATTTTTTCCCCCTCACTACAAGAACGTCATCGAATTTATCGACGCATTTATTAAAAAAATTTAACAGTAGCCTGTTTATTGTCAAATTTAGCGGCGGAATAAATTCGACGATATAAACATCGCCAGTAACTATTTATGACAGATTTTTTTTGTCCGCCACTAATTATCGACGAATTTAAAGACGGATATAAACTTTTAATTGGCAAAATTCTGGAGCTTGTCACCGTCGAATTTTTTCCCGGTAAATTCAAAGGTAATATATTATTTATTATTAATAATTAAATAATATTACAGTTTATTATTAAAACTAAAAGCAAATAAGAGAATTCAATTAAGCAGAAAAATTATATTTAAAATGTACCAAACTCTCAATTATAAAAACTAAACAAAATTAAACCATAAATTGAAAGAGCAATACTGATGAGTATTAGAGATTTAGCTATACTAATGGTACTAATGGTACTACATTACATAAAAAATCAGCCATACTAAATTATTTATGATACTTGTAAGTTGTAAGACTATCTAAAAATTAAATCCTCAAAAATCACTAGCCCAGTATTTTAGCATGGAGAATTGACAAAAAAAAAAGGCACTCATTGTAGCTATTCATCCTCTCTGAGTTTCATTGCAATAGAATCATATGATTCCAAATCAATGAAGCTACTAATTTGTAAATTTACAATGAATCAAGATAAATGATTTACTTAACATTTAAAAACACATATTTAGGTAGCTAATATCAGTGCATCAAATGAATTTCATTGAACAAGTTTTGTACTAGTAAAATTAAAATAAATTTTAAAATAGACAAAATTTAAAACTTTCAACCAAGTTTTGTACTAGTAAAATTAAAATAAATTTTAAAATAGACAAAATTTAAAACTTTCAACCAAAAAATCTACTGCATAATTAAAGCTTCCAACAAAATAATCCACCACATAATAAAAAATTAAATATCACAAGCAAATATTATCAATTTTAAATTATTTAATAAGCAAATAATTAATAAAAATAACAAAAAATTACTCTGTTTAAACAGTTCAACAGCAACATTAACATTAAGATGATAAGTTATCTAAGAAAATACACCACATAAAAAGCTTACTTAAAATAATTTCATATCAATGAATAAAAATACTAAAATGAAATGTATTATTGGTAATAATAATAATAAAGAAAAAATACAGACATGCATTAAAAAACAGAACTAAGTGAAAAAAATAATTAAATTATACACCTTTGCACTCTGGATTGTCAATTTCTCACGACACTTCCAACCCGTTAATAAGACCAATCCAAATAAAAATTAAGAAATTAATTAAAATTTGGAGTTGAAAATGAAAACAAAAAATAGAGTTCAAAACTAAAAAGGGTTAGAGTTTTTATACTTTTAAGTTATTAGACTAATCAAACAAAATAAGTTACAGGTAGACAATAAATTATAAATTTTTAGTGTAAACAAATTAACACAATCAAAATACTACTATCAACATTCTTATTAAAACTAATAAAGTCTCCATAAAAAATATAAATATAGCAAATTTAGAATATCAAAATAATTAGATAATTATGAGTGAACAGTTCAATCAAGGTCACATCTAAGTAAACTAATAATACTGATTTTCCAGAAATAAAAATAAGGGACAAAAAAGTATAGGATTAGAGTTTAGCAAATGCTAACAATGTCAAAAAAATAAAAGAAGAAGAAGAAGAAAGGAAAGAAGATATACGTGGATGAAAGAGGAAGTATAGCATCACAGCTGATGGAGGCAAGTGGCGGCGGAGGTAGCAACTCGCAGGGGAGAAACAAGCTCCTCTATGGTAAAACAATCTCCTGGTGGATACTCCTCGACAACGACGATGGCTGGAGTCGTGGAAAACAGTCAACGACGGTAAAATCGATGGGGAGCTAACGGTGAGAGAGAAAAGGGGGAGAAGTGAGGTTGATGATGTTGCAGAAATGTTGAAATGGAGGGAAAGAATTCACAAATTTGAATTTAAGGTCAATTCTACCAGTGAATTTACCATAAAAAAAAACTGTCGATAACGCACAGCGTGTGACCAAAGTGGCGTGTTTCATTTAGTTACCTTACCGTTGAATTTTTTCGTCCTTAAATTCGATGATAATAATCGCGTCAATTTTTTTTCTCCAATTATTATTGACAAATTTACTGTTAAAAAATTGAATCTGACGGTAACTTTTTTACTCAATAAATTTATTGTCAAATCCGATAGTAAATCTATTACTGACCTCCAACACTAAATCCAATGATAAATTTAATAGTATTCAATATTTTTTTATATTGCCTCCTCTTAATCTTTTCCTATTTACTGCTTTGTTTCATTGTTAGCCAAAAAAAAGTTAGTTTGTTAATAAATCTATATATATAGAAAAAAGTATCCATTAAGTCTATACTTTAAACTCTTCGAAAAATGATTTTGGCAATACTTTTTTTTCTTTTTCACAACCAAAACATCTATCATTAACAATGGTAATTAATTTTGTATTGACTCGTATAGACACTTTGATAAGATAAGTAACTGAAATTTTTTTAAATTATTTCTTATCCAAAATAAAAGTTATTAGAAGAACGGCAAAAGAAAATTTTGGTGAATCTAGAAAGATAGGACCAAGAGATAAGGAGTCCTAGTGGTAGAATACGCGTGTATAAGAAAAGATAAAGACAAAAAATGAGTGCTTTAAAGAGTGGTTTTTGTGCCGCAATGCAGATAATTGGAAAAAATATAAGGCAACTAAGAAAGAGACGAAAGTGGCTGTGAGTGAAGCAAGAATAAGGGCATATCAGGGTCTCTACCAATCTTTAAGCACGAAGGAAGGAGAAAAATATATAAATAGAATTGCAAAGAACCGTGAAAGAAGAACGAGAGACTTGAATCAGGTTAAGTCCATAAAGGATAAAGATTGATAGGTTTTAGCTCAAGATGAGAAGATCAATGAAAAGTGGAAGAGCTATTTCTACAAATTGTTTAATGAAAGACAGAAGACTCTTCCGAGTCTTGGTCGGTTATGCACGAGGAAAGAATATCAAAACTTCGACTTATCGAAGGATTCGAGACTTTACGACTTATCGAAGGATTCGAGACTTCAAGATAAAAGAGACTCTAAAGCGGATGAAAAATGACAAGACAGTAGGACCCAATAATATTCCGGTTGAAGTTCTGAAGGGCCTTGGAGAGAAAGACATCAGTTAGTTAACCAAACTTTTTAATGAGATTTTAAGGTCAAAGAAGATGGCAGATGAGTGGAGAAAGAATACCTTGGTATCTATATATAAGAATAAAGGGATATACAGAGTTGCGAAAATTATAGAGAGATCAAATTCATGAGCCATACCATGAAGTTATGAGATAGAGTGATAGAATAGAAGTTGAGACAAGAGACACAAGTAATAGAGAATCAATTTGATTTTATACTAGGTAGATCCACCACTGAAGCTACATACCTGTTAAGAAGGATGATGGAAAGATATCATAGTAATAAAAGAAATCTACATATGGTGTTTATTGATTTGAAAAAGCGTACGATAGGGTGATAAGGGAGATCTTATGAAAGGTTTTGGAAAGGAAGACAGTAAGGATTTTGTGTCTCTGTGTCCTTATCTCAGTGTCCTGACTCTATAAACAAACCAGCCTTAAAGACATTATGATGGGGCTATAACTAGTATGAAGACTCAAGGTGGTGTGACAGAGAAATTTTCTATTAGTATAGGATTACACCAAGGATCATCCTTAAGTTCATATCTTTTCATATTAGTCTTAAAAGTACTATCCAAGAGCCTGTGCCATGGTGCATGCTTTTTGCTGATGATATCGTCCTTATGGGAGAGTCTAAGGAAGACCTAAATAAGAAATTGGATTTATAGAGAGAAGCTCTAGAAGTGTATGGTCTACACATAAGTCGCAGCAAGATGGAATATATAGAAGGTAAGTTTGGCCATTGAAGGAAAAACCCTAATATAGAGGTGAAGATTGGAGAAAACATCCTACAAAAAATTAAAAATTTTAAGTATTGTGGGTGCATCATTTAGGATTATGGAGAGATTGAATATGATGTAAATCATAGGATCCAAGCAGATTGATTCAAATAGCGGAGTGCGTCTGATTTTATATGTGACAAAAAAGTGTCTTTAAAACTTAAAAGTAAATTCTATCGCACTGCTATCAGATCGGCTATGCTTAATGGTATAGAGTGTTGGGTAGGTAAAGGGGGCACGACATAAATTAAATGTGGCAGAGTTGAAGATGTTGAGATGGATGAATGGTCATACGCAATTGGATCGAATAAGGCACTAAGATATAAGAGAGAGAGAGTTGGAATAGCACCTTTGTGAAAAAGATGGTAGAATTGCGTCTCAAGTAATTTGGACATATGAAAAGAAGATCGACAGAGCACTCAATCAAAAAAGTTGATGAAATAAAAAATAGACGAAAAATAAAAGATAGAAAAAAAACTTAAGAATATCATTCATGAGATGGTCAATACAAAATCTACATATAATATAAATAGTCTCTCTGTAAATATAATATATGATAAAATTCAATAAAATTAATTGTTGTTCGTCGTTTTATCCAAAACGTAGATAAAATCTTCTACCCCTTGAAAAAAATGATGTTTTACTCGAGCACACTCCCAAATTTGTTTTTGGTGATACTTGAATTAGATTATTAGTTAATATGTAGAAATGATTTACATAATTTTTTTAAAGAAAAAGAGTTTCTTTTTAAATGCTTTTATAAATTAATTTCTTTCTACAAGGACAACATATAATTATTTTATTATTATATCGATAGAAATAATTATTTTATCTACCTACACTTAAAAATTTACCCAAAAAAGTAAATTAAAATAGCTACCAACTATAATGTCAAACTCCATAATCCTATCCTCAATTCCTTATTCTACAATAAGATACAACGATCTTATCCAAATCCAAAAGAATAAAAGTCAGGTTGCACCAGCTATTTGCATAATGATTTTATTGACACTTGTTGTAAATATCCAAAACCCCCTTAATTTTCTTTAATTAATCTTGTCAACTTGGAAACAAAACTTGTCTTGAATGGTCAATAAAAATCTATATTCGTCATCAATAACTTAGACATTTCAAAAACAATAATCATCCAGAATTTTTCTTCTTCTTCTTCGCTCCGTCCTGATCACAATATTCCTCTAATCCTTCATCTCAAATTATTATTCTCCCCAAAATCAAAGAAAAAGATTAAAAAAAAGTATTATGAGTTTAATTTTTCAATCAATAACAGTTAATTTTTCAAAATATTTCTTTTAATTTTAAACTCTAAATTTTCTAAAAAAAAATTAATTTTTTTTGTTCACGATATTCTCCAACCAATAAGTTAAGGACTGATCGGTTGCGAATCGAAGCTCTATTTAAAGGTCTGCTATGTCACTGGCCAATGGGTTGTTACATACATAAAATAGGATTTAAATTCTAACACTTATTAAGCATACGAATAAGCTGACTACTCAATCAATCCAAAAATTAAATAATAAAAATTCAGATACACTAAAATTCATACAAAATTAATAAATAAGTATCATTAAATAATTATCATTTAACAGCTAGCTATTAATGATCAACTTTATAATTTTCACTAAATTAAAAAACCTAAATAAGGGAAGCATGAGGCTAGTGTGATCCAATAAAAGGAAACAAGAGGATAAGATTATAAGAAAGAAAGTAATGAAAGTATAGACTCATTGATCATAGAGAGAAGCATAAATCCATAATCAACGTTACAACCCAACTACCCTTATTCTGGTTCATGTCCTTGCCACGTCATCAAGAAACGTGTCCAAATACCTTCTCTCATCTAATCTAATCTCTTTTCTTTCTTTGTTTCGATTTCAACAGTTTTTCATTTCCATATATAAAAAACTTGTGATTTGGTCTCACTATATTCTTTAGCTGTTTCTTCCTCTCTCTCTCTCTAAAATGCAAATCCTCCTTTACCTTTCTCTCTCTAAACTTGTTGCATAGTAATCGAGTGAAATCTAAAATAGAAAAAAAAGAAAATCCAAGAGATCATTCTAGAATCTGCTGAATTAAATCTCCAAGATTGCAAGGTTAAGAAATTGATAATTGATTTTTGTTACCAGCATTTTATTAAGAATGGAGGTTTTGGTGGGTCCCACCTTCGCCATCGACGTTTCGTCTTCTCCTCCGCCGCCGCCAACCGCTGCCACGGCGGACCAAGACAGGCTGGGATCGGCTTTTCGGATCTCGGCTCAGCCGAAATTCTTCGCCGGCGACTTGTCGGAGAGCTCGTCGTCGTCGATCGGAACCCCCGACGACGACAGTGGGGATGAGGAAGAGATTCAGAGCGGTTTGAAGCCTGGTTTGGGTTCTTTGGATTCTCTGGAAGATTCTCTTCCAATCAAGTATCTTTCTTATCCTTCATCTCTTTTTGATTAGTTTTCAGAGATTTGCATGCATTACCAAAGTAGTTCAACAATTTTTGTTTGTTTTAGGAGAGGATTATCAAGCCATTTTGATGGGAAATCAAAGTCTTTCACGGATCTATCACAAGTGAACAATTTGAAGGAATTGCAAAAGCAAGAAAGCCCTTTCAATAAGAGAAGAAGGGTTTTGATTGCTTCTAAATGGAGAAAATCTTCATTCTACACATGGTCAAAGTCAAACCCCACATCCATGCCTCTTTTGCCTGTGAATGAGTATCATGATGATGTTGATGTTGATGATGATGATGATGATGATGATGATGATCTCCAAGAAAGAAAAGCTAGAAAAGTTCCCTCTACATCATCCTCATCATCCTCATCATCCTTATCAGAGGAGAAGAAGCATGAGGATCAGGTGCAGGTGCAGGTGCAGGTGCAGGTGCGGCACACCAGAATAGTACCTGAATCTTATGCAGCTCACATGAGACTTAGGCTAGGGAGCTTCAAGACTAGGAGTTTTTCTCTAGCAGATCTACAAGAACATGCTGATGAAGAAGATCATGATGATTGATTCAAATTTGGGTTTTTATTTATTCTTTTCTTGTTCTTGTTATTAAATAAAAATTAGGATAATTAGGTAATTAGCTATAAATATTAACATTAAC
>NC_029792.2:121754841-121757378 GCF_000816755.2 Arachis ipaensis
TATTTAGATATATTAATTTATAAACATAACCAGAAAAAAAAAATCAAAATCATTCATTTAGTGCTTGTTTAAAATTTGAAGGTAGATAGCATTGACAACAAAAATAGAAAATGAGTGACAAACAAACCAATTAGATCCTTACATATTTTTTCTCCTTTTTCTTTTGTTTGTTTGTTAAAACTTGAGAATATACTATTCATATCCTTTTTCTTTTATTATTATTATTATTATTATCTTTTGTATTGTGGATATGGATGTTGGATCGGATTACATTCACATATAACAAAAGGAGAACCCAAAACATCCAAATGAGAGAAACATTATAAAAAGAACACAAGGCTATTATGAAGAGATAGAGTGCTATTACACGTTTTCATAGTTTGATTGGTCTTTTTTCTTTTGCACAAGGGCCAATAGGGAATTGATATGTGGCAAATATCCTTGAAAATTATGGTCACTTGACCAATATTTAGAAACGTATCTTAACAAATCTTATCCTATCCTTTTAGGATTCATACATCTTATAATTCTCTTTTTTCTTTTTTTCTTTTTTTTTTGAAAAAAAAGATGACTTTATTTTTTTTATAGATTTGTTTATGGATTTTGTTTGAGAATACCACAAGTAGAAAACTTTAATTGAAAATATAAATTAAATATAGATTTTTTTTTTAACTTTTGTATACATGGATAGATTGAAAGAATCAATTTTTTTTCTTTTTTACTTTCTTAAATAATATCTCTAAAACACTCTTTAGCTAAATCATTTGTTTAATTATTGTGACCTGCAAGTTGTGTCCACTTTGTTTTTGGAATGGAATCTCTCAAATAAAAAATTGACTTATTGAAAGGTATTATTTAAGGATACAAATTGAGGGTATGTTTTTTACCCCCAAAAAAAAAAGTAAGGGGTTGTTTACTTATTGGTATGTTTAGTTAATAAGAGTATGAATTATGAAAGAACCAAAAAGAACTAAAGGGTAGAAATTGACTAAGGCTTTGTTTGGATGTAAAAAAGAAAATGGAAGGAAAGAAAATAAGAGGAAAGAAAATAGAAGAAAAAATAGAGTGATTTATATGGTGTTTGGATGAAGAGAAAATAGATGGAAAGAAAATGAAAAGAAAATTTTCTTTTGTTTGGATGGAAAGAAAAGTGAAAAGAAAGAAAATCATAATAGTATAAAATTATATTAATACCCTTATTTATATTATATATAAGTTATAATTTATTAATAATAAAGGGTAAATATGTAATTTTATTTATGTTTGTAACATTTTTCTTCATTTTCATCTCATCCTTGAGATGAAAATATTTTAGTGGGTCCCACATAAATTTTTTTCTTTCCACTCTATTTTCTCTTCTCATCCAAACAACAAAAAACCTACTTTTCCATCCATTTTCTCTCCTTTCATTTTTTTTCCCTCCAAATTCTCTTGATACAAACAATGTGTAAGAGTTTTCATGAATGGGCATTATATGTAATTTTATATATAAAGTTTATTCATAAGCATTTCAATTTCATTTTTATTCCTCAACCAAGAGGAGGATAAAAATAGGGTGCAGGGTGAACATTTTCCGAAGGAGGTTTAGAGTGGAAATTAAATTTATAAATGAATTCTATACTTGAATTTATTTATACAAAAAAAAAAACTTTTATTTCACTAATTTGATGATTAAACACATTTCTATTGTAATTTTTTACTATTAGTTTATATGATAGATTTTACCAATAGTTTCGCAAGAGAAATAAATAATCAATCAATAGTGAAAAAATTATATTTAAGATGTGCATCAACCAAATTAAATATATATTATATATATAACATAGTCCAAATGAAATTGAAACTGAGTGGATTAAAATTTCCTTTATCTTTATTCGGAGTTGAACAAGAATCGAATTTGAAGTGTGTGTGGTCTTAATCTATCTTTCAACCTAGGTAGGCATTTTCCCATTTTAGGTTGCTTCACATAGCTATATATAAATATAATAACTCGACTTTGTTGCTCATTGGGTTAAGTAGATAAGGTGGGTCAAGCTGACTTTTCAAGTATAACATACAAGATTTTATTTTAGATCCATTGGAATTCTTGCTCAAGATACATGGTTTGAAGGGGGATATTTTAATTTAAATAAAAGAATCCATTTTTTGTTAAAAAAAACCACTAAATAAAAGATATTTAGCTAACGAGATTAAATTACTCATATTTCACTGGCTTACATATAATTTTTTAATAATATTACATATCCAAATTTTTTTGTTAATCAAATCTAATTAAGTTGATTTAACATAATAAAAATCAGTTATGACTAATATTATTTTAAATCTTGTTGTTTAATTTAATTAGACTTGATTCATAAAAAGACTTGGATTTAGATGTGTAACATTACTCATAATTTTTTTAAGCTAGCGAAATGTCTTCAAATATTAATTTTGCCAGTGAAATATGTTAAAATATAAATGTCATTAAAAAATCTTTTAATTGGATTTAAATAAAATATAAAAAATAAAACTAATAAAAAATTAAATTTTTTAGTTTT
>NC_029792.2:121757522-121758362 GCF_000816755.2 Arachis ipaensis
TCTATTTAGAAAAAATTGGGCTTTTACAAACTTATAAAGTTTAAGTGAAACAATTAATACTTTTTTTTTAAAATTCAATTAAATCAATCTTTTAATTTATTGGCATCTAAAAAATCGTTATTGGAGCTTCTGATTTTGAAAAAAAAAAGGGCTAACATATAATCTTCCAATATAGCATAAGAGCTGAAATTTAGAATATCATAATTTAAAATAATAGAAAGTTGTCATTAAGAAAGGTCAACAAACATGTTATTAATGTGTAAAATAATTGCATGAAGCCAGCAAAATACCCAAATAATTGATAAATGCGTAAATATATTTGGTTTTGAATAAAAATGTAAATAATGAAATTTTTATTTAAATAAAAAAAGCCTTTGAATTTGTGGACCTCCAATATTCTGTATTATATAAGGTATAAGTACTGAGAAACAAAAGAATATTACATTGGATCCGAAGTTCCAATTTTTTCCCCATACATTTGTCAAAATCTACATCAGCCAAAAATATCATACCTCCACACCAATTGTCTGTCATAATAATGTTATTTCAACATACACATTTTGTTCATTCAATATTATTAAAGTAAAAAATTTGCCAATTATTTTAATAGACAATATATTAAAATACTTAAAGATGATTAAAAAAAAAGTCAAAATAGCATACTTATTTTCATGAATATTCCATATTGATTCATGAGGCTATTTTTTTATCAATAGTGTTAGATTAACAATTTTTTTCCTTTTTTTACAACCAAGACTTTAAAAATTTTCATATTTGTATTATTAATCTAAAAATATATTTATAATACAAATATGAAATCTTTTTAAATTCTAAATCTTA
>NC_029792.2:121758549-121776069 GCF_000816755.2 Arachis ipaensis
ATTATATTAAAATATTTTTTTATCTAAAATTGATCCGTTATAAATCTAAATTCTATTTAAAAATTTTGTGATTCGTCAATTTTAATTGACTAAATTGAAGATCTAAAAAGTGGGAAAGAGGCATGAATTAGAAGGGATATGATATGATAGGATAAGATATGATAAAGGGGGGTGAAAGTAAGAAAAGGCAAATGAAGAGAGAAACCTCGTCATTGTTCAAATATTCGGAAGTATGTAGGATAAGACTTTGACAAGATCTTGGTGGTGGAGAAGGGAGGGGGGACCACATTGTTTGTGTGTGTGGTTTCTACACTTTGTTGCATTTGCAAGCATGTTATTATATCATCTGCCACTTGCAACTTGCAACAAACAAATCATTGTGACCCCTTATACAAAAAAGTCTTTGTATTTCAATACAGTGCCATAACTTCAGATAATTTTTGGGGTAAAATTTTTTACCACAAATTATATTATAATATTTGTATTAAAATGAAACTTGTTAATATAATTAATTTTAAATTTATCATTAATATTTTTTTGGTGTCCAATTTATCACTTCACTAATATGATAATAATAAATAATTTTATAAATAAAGATTATTAATTATTTTAAAATAAAACTCTTTGAATTTTTAGTGACTTATAATCAAATTATTCATGAGAAAGTCATTTTTTATCCTTTTTTTTTAATCATATCATTGTTATTTTCATTGCAAAAAATGAGCGATTTGTAGTAGCCATGAAATCTAGAAGAATTAATATCAAACGAATTAATATCTAGACCCTTTAGGTTTATGGCTGCTTGACTCACCCGGACTTCTTGAATATGGTTAATTTTGCTGGTTCTTGGTCTGATTGCATTTTTCATTTCTAAAATGTTGTTAAATCATGGAATCTCAATGTGTTTGGCAATATTCATAAAAGGAAAAACAAAATTATGAGACGATTACATGGTATTACTGCTAATATGACTTTTCATAATAATCGGTTTTTCCAAAATTTGCAGGTTTCTCTTTGGAAGGACTATGAGAAAATTCTTGTTCAAGAAGAGGTGATGTGGTTCCAAAAATCCAGATGTAAGTGGATTAAATTTGGGGACCGTAATATCAAATTTTTTCATGGTACTACTTTAATTAGAAGAAGAAAGAATAAGGTGGAAAGCCTACAAAATTCTGATGGTAATTGGGTCAGTAATAAAATTGTCCTGGAAAATATAGCTTCTAATTTCTACATCAATCTTTATTCGAATGATACCCCTGAATCTGAGTTTATTCTGAGGGATTCTTTTCCTATTCTTCCCAAGAAGATCTGGACATCATTGGCAACATGTTTTCTTTTTCTAAAATTAAGGATTCGATGTTCAAGATGGGAAGCCTTAAAGCACCCGGTATTGACGGTATTCAGGCTGTTTTCTATCAGAACCAATGGGAGAGAGTGGGTGTTAATTTGTACAGGCTTATTGAGGGAATCTTTATGAACCCTGTGAAAGTAGGTGAAGTAAATGAGACCCTTATCACGCTTATTCCTAAAGTGGAACCAGTCATCAATCTGAAGCAAATGCGACCCAATAGTTTATGTAATGTCTCCTACAAGGTGATTACAAAGACCCTGGCTAACAGGTTGAGAAGAATTATGGATAAGATTGTCAGCCCCACCCAATGTAGCTTTGTTCCGGGGAGACCAAGTTCAGACAACATAATCATCACTCAGGAAGTCATTCACTCTATGAGAAACAAGAAGCGCTCTAAAGGATGAATGGCTATTAAAATTGATCTAGAAAAAGCATATGACAGGTTGAAGTGGAGTTTCATTCGGGAGACTTTGAACGACATCGGCCTCCCCTTGAACATTATTGAGCTCGTATGTACTTGCATTTCTACTATTAGGATGAGAATTCTTTGGAATGGCGATGCCTTAAATGAATTTCGGCCTTCGAGGGGTATCCGTCAAGATGATCCAATATCTCCTTACATTTTTGCCCTCTGCATGGAGAGACTGTCTCATCTTATTAATGATGCGGTCAGTATGGGGTTTTGGAAGCCTATTCGACTTAGTCGGGAAGCTCCTGATTTATCTCACCTCTGTTTTGTGGATGATTTGATCCTTTTTTCTGAAGCTAGTATGGAACAGGCTGACATCATTAAGAGAGTTCTAGAAGCTTTCTGTACGAGCTCGAGTCAGAAAGTTAACAGTGAAAAAACTAGAATTTTTTTCTCGAAGAATGTGGGGCACCAAGTAAGAAATGATATAGGAAATCTCTTGAATTTTTCTAGAACAGACGACCTGGGAAAATATCTAGGAGTTTCGATCATCCATTCCAGAGTGACTAAGGATACATACAAGGAAATTGAAGCTAAGATCAACAGGAGACTTAACAATTGGAAGGCTTCCTCCCTCTCCTTAGCAGGAAGAACCACTTTGGTGAGATCTGTCCTTTTTACCATTCCCTCTTATACTATGCAGACTGCTTTATTGCCTATTGCTACTTGTAACTTTATTGACCGTAAATGCAGGAGTTTTATCTGGGGAGAAACTAAGCAAACTAGGAAATTCCATTTGTTGAATTGGCAGACAGTAAGCAATCCGAAATTCTCTTGTAGGCTTGGGATTAGACACGCTAGAGAGCTAAATCGTGCCTTCATGATGAAAGCAGGTTGGGGATTGATCGAGAAGAAAGATTCTCTCTGGTCAAAGGTTCTGAGGGCCAAGTACAGATGTGGAAATGATACTATTCCTCTTATCAATAGGAGGAAGAATGAGTCTAATTTATGGAAGGAAATCTGCTCGTCCTGGAATGATGTCCAAGCTAATTCTATTTGGCGTATAGGAGACGGGTCACAAATAAGTTTTTGGGACCATAATTGGGTTCCTAAATTAGGAAGCTTAAATAATATTCACACTCAGGTAAAGGCTGCCTCTGATTCAGGTACCTTACTTACGGATTTCCTTTCCGTTTCAGGTGAATGGGATGTGGTTAAGCTTAAAAGCTGGCTTCCGAACTTGGCGGTTCAAAAGATCTTGGCTATGTTTCCTCCTTCTACTTGGAAGGAAGGTGATCATATTGTGTGGGCAAACTTTGCTGATGGAGCTTTTTCCTTGAAGTCTGCCTATAACTCCGTACAAAATGACCCAGGAATCCAGAATTATATTTTCAAACTCATTTGGAGATGGAAAGGTCCGGAAAAGATTCGGTATTTTTTATGGCTTGTGGCTCATGACACCATCCTCACCAATGCCGAAAGGGTTAGAAGACACATGTCACAAAATGCAACTTGTCCAAGATGTCAACATGCTGATGAGACAGCTATGCATGTGCTTCGTGATTGCTATTTTGCTAGAGCTACCTGAAATTTGCTGTAGCCAGGTAACCACGTTGCTGATTTTTTCAATTTGAATCACATGGATTGGCTCAATAAGAACTTGTCTATATCTGGAAATTGGACAGTGAGATTTGGTGCGATGTTATCTTCACTATAGTATGCTAGAAACAAGCAAGTGTTCGAAGGAAAGAGTTCTAATCCTACAGGGGTTGCTATTTTGTAACCGCTTATCAAATGTAACAAAAATATCTTCACATTGAAATAATGCGCAATCGTATTATGATATTTTTTTATGACGCAAGTGTCCATGCCTTTCTATATAAGAAGCAATTAAATAAGGAATAAGAATATCATGCTACTCACTAAAGAAATTTGCATTTTTTAATAATTTCTCCCTGCTACCATCTCTAATGTTTTGAATAAATATTTTTAATTTATAGAGTGAACTAGTTTTAAATATAAAAAAATTAGAATTTTATTAATAGCGTAAAACCAAATCGGAGGACGAGTTCGATTCCACCAAAAACCACCTCAAAGGCCAGGACATCAACTGGTGTTCTCCATCCACTCGCGTCGTCCTCATCCCTATCGCATAAATCTTGTACTCTTGCTCTTCTCCATCCTCATTATCCTTGTCGAGATTCATGTCATGGCTCCATCCAAGTAAATTGGCGACATCGGAGTTTGGGGTGATGTTGTTGACCTTCATCCAAGACTGCACTTCCAAGCTTGTCGACAAAGGTGCTATCAAACAAGCGTGTAGAAGCAGACTAGATTTCACATTCGATATCTAAAAAATTCAAACGTTAACAAAAAAAATTCAGAAAAATATTTTCGATAAAACAATCCCTAAATGATTTGAAAATATGATAAAAATAACTAATAATATATTTTTTATAAGTGACAAAACTTTCGTATTTAGCAAATGACTTATCTATTTTATTGATTCAAGATTTAAGTTGTACCTTATGATGACAAACATACTTAATTATTTCTTGTTATAATTTACTTTATGATGAAACATTGTAGAAATCAATAAAGAATAATCATATCAAGATAGGAAGGATATTGCAAATCAAAAGAACTATAAATGCTTTCCAAGGAATATAGCTAGGACCGCTGCTGGACATTTCAATTTAATGAAAAAAAGATCCTTTCTTTCCTTATTAACGTACTGCACATGCACATCTGATTCCTTTTATTGCCATAAGTTCAGAGAACAAAAGAGGAAGGTTTCCTCCTTGATTGTCAACGGTTAGGTGCTCTAAGGTGTGCAACGACTAGCCAAAGATAAAAGGAAATTTCTTCTACATGAAGAAAGCTCATCAAGCTATCAAGTAGAAGATTGGATGCAAAGAACAACGAGACTTGAGAATTACATCTGATCTGATACACTTGATCATCATTCTTCTTCTTATATGTGTTCTTGTTTTATCTTTGTCTAGAATTAAGTCTTTCACTGAGTGATACAAAAGACAAAGAAAAGTGAAAATACAAAAATCAATTCAATTTTGTTTGAAGGTCTGATTTCAAAAGAGGTGTCCTAGCTCATAGGATTAAGTGCACTTGGTTCTACTTAACTAGGTTGGGTTAGCACCTAGGTGAGTGACTAAACTTGAAATTGCTTAGGAGTTCTTACAAGAGTAGTCTCTTGGTATTAGTGGTTGTCATTCAATTTGATCATAGTGTAATATTACCATTATTGTGGTGGAGATTGGACGTAAATCATATTGCACTTTGTGGCTGAATTAGGATATATTGTGGTCTCATTCTTTTTTCCTTCTACTCTTTTCATATTTTTTTTCTGTTAAGCACGAGACAAAAACTCATTTTATCTCTTGAAATCATATTTCTGCACAATTTATCTTTAACATTCAAAGTGGTTCCTTGATTCAACCTTCCTTTTCTCAATTCACTTGAGAACCTTCAATTGGCATCAGAGCTTAGGCTTAAGGGGCAAGCTTCATAGCTTGGAGTTAATGATCCATGAAAAACAATATTGTTGCATATACTATGATGGAAGGACAATCCAACAATAGGCCGCCATTCTTCAATGCTACTAACTATGCCTATTTGAAAGAAAGGATAAGAATTTTTGTGCAATACATTGACTATAATATTTGGAAATTCATTCTCAATAGACCAAACACTCCTACCAAACTCAATGAGGAAGGAGATGTTGTTCCAAAAGAAGATATTGAGTGGAACGATAAAGGCAAAAAGAAAATGGAGCTAAATGCCAAAGCCATCAATTTGATGTATTGCGCAATTAGCTATGAAGAATTCAGAAAAGTCTCAAGATACAAAACCACAAAAGAAATATAGGATAAACTACTCCTCACTCACGAAAGAACTGATAAAGATTCAAGAAACTCGTATCAACAAGCTTATGAAGGAGTATGAAATGTTTCTCATGAAAGAAAGTGAATGAATAGATGATATGTTTAAAGATTCTTTAGAATCATCAATAATCTTGATGCTATAGAAAAAAAGCACACAGAAGAAGAGCTTGTAAGAAAGATCCTAAGAACTAAGAAGTCTCACCAAAGAATGGGAAAACAAGAGTATTGCTATCACTGAAGGGAACAATCTAAAAAAATCTCATACGACGAGATGAGAAAAAAAACTGCTGGCATATAAACCAATTCGCCATGAACCAAAGAAAAAAGATCTGGTGCTAAAATCAAAGATCTGCTCCAAAGAAGAAGAAACAAAAGATGATTTCAGTGACGATGAGCTTGTGTTCTTCGCTAGAAGGATGATGAGATACAAAGAAAAAGGATCATCTTCAAGGCATTTCAAAAGAGACCAAAGCAAAGTTATTTGCTACCACTGTAGAGAACCTGGTCATTACGACTCTGACTTCCCACGACAAATTCACCATCTGCGACAATAGGAATTTCTGCCACAAAAATAGTCATACCTTATAATTTTTATAAACAAACATTTAATAACTGAAATTAAAAGTCAAATCTATCTATAACTTGTAACTCAATCATATTAAAAATTTCATACTAGCATAAATAAATTTTCATACTTCAAATAGATATCTATCATGTTAATTTATAGTTTAATATTAATATAAAGAATCATTACTCACTACAGTTATATTAACATAAATAAATTTTACATCAAGTAATTATCTCAATTTTATATCACGTACCTGCATTCATATATTCAGGAAACTCTGGAGCATGCATGGCTTCCAAATCCAACGCTCGCATGAAAGATGGTTCCTCAAATGGATGGTCGTTTACCAATGCATTTGCCACGTCTATCACATTTGCCTCCCAAGTGCCATCACCTTGAACTTCGTCTCCCTCTGGACCAACAACTTCGTAATTGCTTTCAAACTCTTCTTCACTGTCACTATTGTAATCTTTCCGTTCAATATTTTGGTCGGCCTCAGATTGCTCAAACTCAATATACAACTCAATGAACGACATCTGAGCGCGACTTTCCATATACACCGAAAATATCTCTTGCATGCTCGCTTCATCAGTTATATATCTAGTTTGAAATTGAACGAATCCGCCAAATACCGGTATAGGATACCTGCATAAAATGCATGATATTTTTCTTGCCACCTCAGAATCTATCTTCTCACAAATCACACCTTTTAGTTCCTCGAATGAGATTATGAATGGAATAACAATATCTAATGGATTTTCACAGACAAATTTCACTCCTTCAAATGTTTGTAACAAAATCTGACCAAAATAATATATTTTTAAGATGACTCTATCATCCATATTTCTCACTCACATTACTATAAACTTCACTCTCAATTTTTTAACACTTAACTGAAACAATGAAAATACACCTCAAAGAAGAAGAAGAACAACTCCAGGAAGAAGAAGAACAACTCGAAAGAAAAGAAGAGATTTAGAAACTCGGATGGCGCGCGCACACACACACACACACACACACACACATATATATATATATATATATACATACATACACTTATAAACAAAAGGAATCGTACCACCCAATTTCTATTTGTCCGTTGAAATATTTTATATTATACTAAAATCGGACGGTCCGATTTTGCATTTCGCGAAATAAAAAAAATTAATTATACTGAAATCAGACGGTCCAATTTCAATGTCCAAAATTCAAAATTTTCCCTTCTTACAAATCGGACAGTCCAATTTGTAACTCCATAAATTCATAACAAAGAAATCAGAGGGTACGATTTCTCTCTTCTAAGATTGAAATAAAGCTACCTCATATACCTGTATTGCACCCACAATGTCCATAACGAAGCATAACACACACGTTTTCAATATAAAAAAAAATGAGCCTCCATATTCTCAAGGTTTTGAATTTGGCTGATTTTTTCCTATATGGAAACAAGAAACGTGATGTGCAATGAAATGGAAGAGTGGAAAGAAATTCTACTGGTATGGTGTCAGAGAAAAAATGTAAGCTACGTTTTATATTTGTTTTTTTTTTCTTTTTTTTTTGGTTCAGCAATTTAGATAAACGCAGGTTGCGTTTTATTGTTTTAATGGTTTTCAAATTTTTTTTTTAATTTTGATTGAGCCCAAACGCAACATGCGTTTAATGAGGGCAGTATGTTTTTTTTTTGAAATAATAAAACGCAGCTTGCGTTTTTTTTAGTTTGGCAGTCTTTTTTTTCGAACAAATAAAACGCAAGTTGCATTTTTTGTGCGTCAGAAATTTTTTTAAAAAGCCAAAAACGCAGGCTGCGTTTGTTAAAAAAAATATTTTAAGCAGGAACCCAGCCTATAAATACGAAGCAAGATTCATTCAAAATACTTCATTCCACTTCTACTCTTCCTTTTCTTCTTTCTTTCATATATGTAACAGTTCTGAATTTTTTTGGTGTAAAAAAAATCGAGTTATGGAAGGTATTGCAAATTTGCGAGTGTATTATAACGGTGATATTATACCGAACACACACGAAGGAGTGAATTTTGTTTGTCAATGTCTGTTGTCATTTGCTATACCGTGCACGATGAGTTTTGTAGAGTTGCAAAATGGTCTTTGTGATAACATACAAAATCACATTTCGAAAAGGGTGAGTAATATTTTATACAGGAATCCTGTACAAGTATTTGGTGGGCTGATACAGTTTCAAATAATGCCCATCACGGATGACGCCAGCATGCAGCAGATGTTCTGTATTTATCAACAAATCCGATTTCACATGCCGATAATAGAGCTGTACGTTGAGTTCGAACAGCATTCGAGCCTGGACGTGGCCGGTGAGGAGGTCGATGTCGATGAGTGCGGGGACCTAGATTGGGAAGAAGATAACAACGATAGTGAAGAGGAGTTTGAAGCCAAATATGAAGTCGATGACGAAAACGATGACGGAGACTTGGCAGGCAATCCGGTGATGCAGAATGAAGCGGCCTCGAACTCGATCTGTTGGGTGCCACTCTATACATTCGAACGACACTAACGGCGACTTTGTAGAGCACATAAACAAATTTGGGCCGAGATCTTGTGGAACATCAACTCCGACATACGGCCGCCATGTAAACTGCACATCAGTTACCACGAGACCTATTAGTAACATTATTATTCTAAATAAGCACGGTAACATAAATAGTTAAAACTTACATCATTGACTCCCATGTCATCGAAACCTTGCCTAAACTGCGCTGTAGACCTCCGTGTATATCTTGTATGCCGGCGCCAATGACTCCACCTAAGCACGAGTAGGACGAACGCAACAACAACAACAACAACAACAACAATAATAATAATAGTAAAATACAATACCGTTGTGCAAGTAGAACACCAACATCGAGGTGCTCATTTCGCGGTATAGGGGCCATGAACGGCATACGCTCCCACGCCCAAACAAAAAGCAGAATGAGTGGCCCATCCATTTCTTTATAGTTGTACCGTGATGTACGACACAACGATCTGTACAGATGTGCCAGACTAGCTGCCCCCCAACTGTATTCCGAAATCCGATGAAAATCTTAAAGTAAAGGCAAAAGCTTCGAGTTCAAAGATGTAGTAGACTTATCTGGAAACACCACTGTACCAAGCACGCAGAAAATGTGAGCCCTAACGTACCGCTCAATAGACTCCTGCGTGTCATACGGTTCGATGTCTCTGCACCGCCGGACCCATGTAAGATTTACCTTGCCCAACACGTGATCGTCCGGACCCGGCTGCCGACCAAAACAAGCAATGTAGTTATCCACTAAAAACTGGTAACTGCTATCCGATCTACCCGTGACGGGTTCTCCGTTAACCTGGAGGCCAAGTATATGTATCACGTCCTCCAACGTCACCGTTACCTCATCCACTGGAAGGTGGAACGTGTGGGTTTCTGGCTGCCATCGTTCCACCAAGGCACTCAAGAGTACAGAATGACCTCTTATTTCGCCTATTCGCGAAACGTGTTAAAACCCAGTTAATGCTAGTGCCGCCGTAGCTCTCTCATTAAAGATATCTGGCGGATCAAGCTTTCTAGACAACAAATTTCTGGTCGCCTGCAAAATAAAAGATAATATTTATTCAAATTAACAACAACAACAACAACAACAACAACAACAACAACAACAACAACAACAACAACAATAACAATAATAATAATAATAATAATAATAATAATAATAATAATAATAATAATAATAATAATAATAATAATAATAATAATAATAATGATAATAGTACTACTACTACTACTACTCCTACTACTACTACTACTACTACTACTACTACTAATAATAATAATAATAATAATAATAATAATAATAATCAATACCGATAATAATAATAAAAATAACAATAAAACAGTCCAAATAAAATCAAATAAAATAAAAATATATATATTTATTTATCATAAATTAAAAAAAAAACTTACTAATTGAGGATGATCCAAATGCTCAATAATATGTTCTTCAGATAACGTAAAATTGCGAACCATTTTTTTTTTTATGAACTAACTAAATTCCTAAATCTTCTACTCTTCTTCTACTTCCTCCACTTTCTCCGACTACTCAGCGCACTAGCCTCCCCTCTTTCCCGCACAATGGAACCCACCTCACCTTTTTTTTTGTCCCTCTTTGTTGCCTCTCCTCCTGCGTTTTTCTTTATAAGTGCACCCTCAACATCCCCATTCGAAACGTGTCATGCATGCAACATAGCTTCCTGACAATCGCATCCTGCGATTAATGTTTGCCCACTGACAATCGCAACCTGCGTTTGTTGAGTTCCAAGCGGTCAACACACAGCGCAGGTGTTTGTCTCCATGCAGGGAGCTACGACAGGTTGCCAAACTTGACTGTCCGACACTGACAAACGCAACCTGCGTTTTTTGGTTTCTGACTGTGGCAGATCCACATCTCAGGATTACACGCCATGCACCCATTAAGCTGCATATCGCCATTTTTCTATCCATTAAGAAAATAATTTCTGTTTGAATTTATTGCATAAGTTATAACTTTTACCTCCTTATGTCTTTTCATATATGCTCTCTTCAGCATTAAAACTGCTTCTTCTCTCTCACTCTTTACTATATCTTGTGCTGTGTCACAATGCGAAGGAAAAAGATCATCACTAGAAGAGGAAGTTATCACTCTCATCCAAAACCCCAAACATCTCGAGCTCCATCTTCTCCCGTTGCTATAAAAAAAATACCCCCTTCATCTCCTCTACCCGCTTCTCAACCTCCAAATGCATCCAAAATTTTCTCTCGTTGTTCCGTTGCTGCCACATCTGAACCGAGAGCATCGTGCCCTAGTTCTTTGCTGGGAAGAGACCATTGGTTAAGGAAGAGGAAACCCATCCTCTAACCAAATCTCGTGGTATGGACTCTCGTTTATCTCTTTATCCCGTCTCTGAACTTGAACTACATGGCCCAAATTCTTTCAATTCCAAGTTTACCAAGCTTCCAAAAGTAAACTTTGATTCCAACAAGTTTTTAATGTGACAAACTAGTATTTTTTTTTCAAAATAACATTGTTGCTCGACCCATGGTCTCCCCCAAACTAATTTCTCTTGAATCTTTGGCTGAAGAAGGCTTGCATTTCGTTCATATTTTTGAATGCCAAGGATGGATACCTCTATTTGAAATTTATGACAATGTATACCCTGACTTAGTAAGGCAATTTTATGCAAATATGACTTACCAAGATGCTCGAATTGTTTCATATGTCAAAGGTCAAGTAATTATTTTAGATAAACATCGCATTGGGGAAGCTCTGGGTTATTCAAACTCTGGAAAATGGAATTCTGATTTGAACGTTAGCCTCACCATTACCCTCCACATTATTTGTAACCAAGTTTCCCTTTGCTTTGGCCTCACTCCTACACACCAAGCCCTTGGCCCCATCAATGCACAGCTTCATCGCATTGTCACACATTTCATACTTCCTCAAAGTGGGTCTTTTCATTGGATAACCTTGTGTGACACTCTGGTCATGTATGCATTCATCCAAGGGATTTCAATCTCCTTTGCATATCTCATGACGAGACATATGTATGAGTGTGTAAAGAGTGAGAAGAATGCTGGCTTACCATATGGTTTGTTTCTTTCAAAAAAATTTGCATTTCATGATGTTGATTTATCTGCTGAAAATATGGAAGTCCATAATTCATTCTTGAAAGGAGGTGGTGGCATAAAAAGAAACATTGGAGGTCAACCCACTGAACTTCCGAAAGATTTATAGATACCAGACTCTCTCACAGATCCGAAAAGGAGGACCCCAGAAAACAAGATTAAAATCCTCTCTAGCATTATAAAAGATGTGCTCCATGAGGTTTCTACCCTCATAGACTTGATGCTCACACACACTAAGATGCAACGCATGAGTTGAAGCTGATCTAGAGTTGGAGATTCGAAAGTCAAAGCAATGTATTGACATCGTGGAACAATATTTCAAGGAGCCCAAGGACTTTTCTTACTTTTCGACGGTCAAAGAAGAGGAAGTGGGAGGTTCAGATGGGGATCCGAGTCTGATGCCTAGTGGATATCTCATTGTTGCTGCTGTTTACCTTTTATGAGATTTTCTTTCTGTTTATTTGGGATAACTATATTGACTTATGTCCACTTTCTTTTGTTTTCTGCTTAGAATTTTTACTGTTGCAGGATCCTTTGGTCTCCTTCCTTGATGACAAAGAGGGAGAAAATAAAGTATAGATTAAACTGCTGTTGGTTGGGTTTTGGTTGGCTGGATCTTCTACATGAAGGAAGCTCATCAAGCTATAAAATAGGAGATTGGATGCAAGGAACAGCGAGGCTTGAGAATTACATCTGATCTGATACACTTGGTCATCATTCCTCTTCTTACATGTGTTCTTGTTTTTATCTTTGTCTAGAATTAAGCATTTCATTGAGTGATACAAAAGGCAAAGAAAAGTGAGAATACAAAAGCCAATTCAATTTTGTTTGAAGGTCTGATTTCGAAAGAAGTGTACTAGGATTAAGTGCACTTGGTTCTCCTTAACTAGGTTGGGTTAGTACCTAGGTGAGTGACTAAGCTTGAGATTGTTTTAGAGTTCTTACAAGAGTAAGTCTCTTAGTATTAGTGGTTGTAATTCAATTTGATCATAGTGTAATTTCACCATTGTTGTAGTAGAGATTGGACAAGATTACATTGCACTCTGTGGTCGAATCAGGATATATCGTGATCTCATTCTTCTTTCTTTCAACTTTTTTCATATTTTGTTCTGTTAAGCACGAGACAAAAACTCATTTTATCTCCTAAAATCAGATTTCTGCATAATTTGTCTTTAACATTAAAAGTGATTATTTAATTCAACCCCCATTCTCAATTCACTTGGGTTCCTTCACATTTGCAACGAGGACTTGAGGTCGAGGAGGCGAGATAGAGGCCAAGTAGAATCGTAGAATGGCGCCGACGAGAATGGTGACGTGCTGGAGGCGACAAGGCTTCTAGATATGGTTATGAGGCGGCTCACAACGGCGATAAGGGAACTCAAAGTGGGCGAACGATCTACTCAAGTATGAACAAATGGGGAACAGGGGAAGGAGACACAAGCTCACGAGAAAGAGGAACTCGCCAGTGAGTCTGGGAGAGTGAGTGATGAAGGTGGCGATAGTGAGGCAACGAGACTGACAGAAAAGGTGGAACAAAGTGTGAGTGTGTGTGTATATATATGGGGGATTTTTTGTAATTTCATAATTATGTGTATTAAACAAATATCGATAGATTCTCATTTATTATATGGATACCCGTCTCTCACTTCTGCAGAGAGAAAATGTCCCTTGAACCTGTCTCCAACAGGTTATCTTATGGATATCTATCCTATTGGAGAAAATTGCCATTCGTATTTGATACTATTTTTTGGCTTAATTTTTAAGAACTTGTTATTCGACTTATGTGAGTTTAGTAATCGACAAAACAAAGTTGTTTATCATTTGAAAAGTGTTGAAACAAGTTGTAGAAGATAGAAAATCGAAGGACAAATCAGTCGTGAATTAGCCGCGAACAATTACTTGACAAGTTCTTTGAAATAAATGACGTGTCACTAGACGATTGGAAGTGTTGGTCTATAAATTGACGGGATGCCAATGAACAGGGGTTGAAATTTCTTTTCTGAGACGGTCTCACAAATTTCACATCTCTAGTTATTTTTTAAGATTTTCGTCCTGAGTTAATTTCTGTAATTTTTTTTTAATATCTTTATATTTCTTTATAAATTCTGTATTTTACATTCATGCAATTTTTTTTTCTACAGTGATTTGATTTTGACCATTAAATTTTTCATAAATTTAATCCAATGATTCCAATTACATAATGAATAAAAAAACAAAAAATACTAAAAAAACAGAAAATACTTGAATTGACTTTAGACATATCCGTTCTAATTTCTAAAGTATTATTATTACACTTAAGCAAAGAGAATCTTTGGCAAAAGATTATCAGTAAGTACAATAAAACCAAACCCAAAAATCCTTCCCAAATCCAAGTATAAGGTACCCCTTTTTTCCCTCTCTTAGGCATACCTTCCCAATCTAAATCCAGTCCTAAAATACCTTGTTCCTCCGTCCTTCTAACAGGGTAACACTCTCACTTAAATAAAAACCAACTTTTTTCCCTTGTAACTAAACCAAATTTGTTGTATGATTTGGATTTAAAATAATAAAAATAAAACAGTAAAACCCCAACTAAAATCATTTCCCCATTCAAGCATAAAAAATACCATCTCCCTCTTTTGCATACCTCGCAGGCTCGCAGAATCGTAGCTGCAAGGTGCGTGCTACTGTCTCCTTTTTTTTTTTTTTTCCCTCTAATTAAGTTTCATTATTGTGTAATTAGTCAATTCTTCATTGTTTGAATAAGTTATGAATTGAATCTATTCTCTTCAAATATCAATGGCTTTCACAATCTCATTCCCTATGTTTCGTTTCCTCCTCACACCATCAGCTTCACAAATCGCTTCTTCAATCTCAACTTCCACGGCTATTAGGGTTCCGCATTTACACGCGCCCACGCTCTCCACTCGCCCCACTCTACTAAGCTCCAACTCAATGAGTCAACCCCTCGCCGATTCCCAAACCATCGCGAATCAGACCGAATCGCCGTCGGAAAACGCTGACGTGGTGGTGCAGTACGTGGTGCTCCGGCGAGACCTGATCGACACGTGGCCGCTTGGTAGTGTGGTGACGCAGGGTTGCCATGCTTCTGTTTCCGCCGTTTGGTCCAACAAAGACGATCCTTTAACTATCGATTATTGCAGCCCCGAGAAAATCGATTCCATGCACAAGGTAATGCCTTTTCTCTTTTTTGTTTTATTTTTTTAATTTAGTGAATGAAATGTGTGCGTGTTTTTTTACCCCTTATTTTGTTGCTGATTCATAATGTTAATTTATCAAATTATCCTAAACTTTAAATTCTAATCCTTAAACTCTAAATCTAAACCATTGACATAAAATATAAACAATAGATAGCTAGGATTTGTTTAATTAACAAGGAGTGCACCATTCCTTACTAATCCTTACTTAGTGAGGAGCATTTAAGGAAGCGCTTGTTATTGTTAGTTACATAATTCCCATTTTGAAATTTAAAATTAAAGCAGCATTGCTGGGATGTTACATATTGTGAGCTTTGTATTTGTGTTTTTGATGAACTTGGACAATGTGGAGTTCCAAATGTTGGTGGGTTTATTATTGCTTATAGAAAGGTGTTTTGCAAGGTTGACATGTTTGTGTTTGATGAATAGAAAGTTTTCAAAATTCCAGGTCAGTTTTTCCCCCAGTGAGATGCCTATAGGCCAATGAGAGATTGGTTACTGTACTCAATGGCGGATACTTGGTTGTGGAAAATTAAAAAAGGATAATTGTAAAGTAGGAAAGTGAGGCACTAATCTCTTAATTTCCAAATCTGTGAATTACACCTCATATCTACATATGTTGCCATCGTTAGCACATAATGGTAGCTAAAAGAAGATGCAGTAAATTCTGAAAATACAAGATTTCTTATCCTTGCTGACTATTGAGAATCGATTTGCTACATGATGATTGAGGGTATTGAAGTAGCTAAGAGTGTGTTGACAACTTCCTAAATAGCAAAATTTTTGTTAGATGCTATTGCAGGCTCTTATGATGGGAAAATATGATATGTAATATAATCTAATAGAAGGCACTGTTTTATAACTTGGTGTTTGATACACTATATTATCTTAGGTCCATCAATATGAGGGTGCGTTGTTTGTCTATCCAACAGCGTTGCGCAACTCATAAAAATCTCATTTTCTCCTTGGACAACACTCTTCTTTGTCCCCTGTAATGTCTATGTCGTCTACACTGTCCTTTGTCTTCACCACGAGCCACCAACCACCACGATCTCCACTGTTCTCCCACCCTCATCCAAGCGCTACCACATGCTATCCACAACTACGGCCACCTTCCTCTGCTTTCTTTTCTGGTTCCTCCTTCCTGTCCTCCGAAACATCCGTGAGAAGGTTATTGTGAAGTTGTGGTCAGAGTCTTTGCAACAGCTTTGATTTCGACCAAATTTCTATTAAAAAAAATGAAGGGAATTGAGTTTGGTTATAATGTAAATCCACGGATTTACGATATCAATTCAATTATTTTTTCAATCCATTTTAAACAAAGAATTTGATTTTGAAATCAAACCAATTCCAATTCCATTGTGTTCTGAACACTCACTAAGTGTGACTGCAAAGTTGAAAGGAGAAATATGACAAGAAACATCACACAAGTGTTAATTTGCAAAGCAAATCCCCTATTCTATTATATTTTGTATACTTCATCTGTCAACATCGTATGTTCAGGACTGAGGAGTCAGTTAATGTAGTGTATATATTGTGCTTCATGATTTGTTATTTGATACTAGCTAGCTTCATTGTATTAGAGTTAGCCACTTATCTATAAAGTTGCATCTACATAGATCTAATTCATATTAAGTTATTAATCTGGCTACTGAACATCAATTGTGTAGGTCACACTTGAAGTAAAGGGAGAAGCACAGATTAAGAACTTGTCTGAGAAGCTCACATCTGGTGGAATCATTCACAAAATGTGGATTGAACAACCTGAAAACATACCTACATGCCTTGCCACAAAACCATACCCTAAATCAGTTCTATCTTCATATTTTAAGAAGTTAAAGCTCTGTAAGTGATTTCATGTTTGAATATAACCTTTTGTATGTTTCTCATTTGGGATTTTGATGGAAAAAGAGAACGATGTTTTGGTATACTTATTTGGTAATGGTAGAAAGATAAAAAAATGCACTCATATTTTCAACAAAATAATGCCAGATGAACAACTATTCTTGTACCATCATTATACAACCAAGGTATTGAAAGTTTTTATATTTAAGCTTTCTAACTCTTAAATATTGCTTGCAAAAGTTATGGAAAGTCCAGAGTGGTTTTGATATGATGAATGTGGGTAATTAATATTGCATGGTTAAATTTGATAAGAAAGCAGATAGTTAATAGAGATGGCCAGCACACTTAGGTAGTGTTTGTTCTCAAAGACTGCGACCGACCGAGACTCAGGATTGTGTTTGGTAGTAAGAAATTAGAACTAAAATTTCAGTTCTAGGATTCAAAATTTCAGTCCCTTCAATATTTCTAAAAAGTGAAGACACACGATATTAAAATTCTAGAGATAGAGATTGAAATTTTAATAATATTTTTTTAAAAAAATATATTCATTTAATTTTTTAAATTTTAAATCTACATATTTATCTTAAATTTAATATAATACTAA
>NC_029792.2:121776099-121786599 GCF_000816755.2 Arachis ipaensis
CTAAAACAGATTTTTTTAATATATTTTATACTAAATACAATATAAAAATTTAATTTAATATGTCTTTTAGTTTCTATCACCCTTCCAAACACAATAATGTGGGATACGACAAGTTTTGCACGAATCTAAACTTGTTGCATGATGGGCAAGTTTAGATCCAACTCCACATAAATCTTTTGCAAATTTGTGGCAACCTACATTTTCTGTGATTATATCCACTTGTATTGGTTTCCTTCACACGATAGTCTTGAGAGTACACGAATGAAAGTATGCAAGATAAGGTTGAAGAAATCCCCACTCGCATCTCATTTCGTCTTTTCTCGTTGAATAATTCGACACAAATATCTAAACGTCATTTCATCAATCATTTGGTGTGTGAATCAGTGGCGGAGCCACGTTATAAAGAAGAGGGAAAATGGCCCTCCAAATTAATAAGTTGTATATATAAGTTTCTAATTTTTTAGTTTAGTCTTCTTTTAATTTTTTAATTTTTTTTTTAATTTATATTTTTTATGTTGACCCCTCCTAAAAAAATTTCTAGTTCCGCCCTGTGTGAATGGGTGGCTAGAGAAATAATATGGGAACATATGGAAATGGGTACATGAAGAAATCAAAGAATAAAGATGGCTGAAGATGTTTGTACGACAGTATGAGAGTGTGTTTGATAAAAAGTTTGAGGCAGAGAAAAATGGGCAAATTCGTCACTCATCCACCACCGCTCCGGTAGTTTCTTTAAGCTTCACTCATTTAGTTTGTTCTCATACTTTACAATCGAATTACGGTTTCTGTAATTTAGCTCAATTCTCAACACAATTAGAAAACCCTAATATGATTTTTTTTAAAGTGAAAACTCAGTTGCAGTTATTAAAATACTACTTAAACTGTTCTTTTTAAATCGTAAATTGCCGAGCATGTTTATTAACAAAAAGATGAATATAATCAAGTTACCCGGGGCATGTCCATCGTATACTATAACCATATGTTTATGCAATGATCAACATTTAAATTCAGTGTACCATTTGTTTTTACTATTGTCATTTTTTAACTGTAGTTCTGTAAAGAGTCCATCAGTTTGAAACACTGATTCCTTAAACGGATAACATACAAAGGGGATTAATTACAACTACATGAAAATCAACGGGCTAAAAGAAAAAGAAAAGAGACGATCAACTTTTTCCTTGTATATATGATAGCAGAATTAGTTAATACTACTGAAGAACAAGGCGTCTGGTGCAGAGAGTACAATAATACCTTGTCTTAGTCTTGAGATAAAACGGCACAAAACAAAACCTCCACTGGCTTTCAACGTCCATAGCTTGAATCATCCCTCCACAGTAAGGGCATGACCCTGCTGCCGGGTGCCTTGACACCACTCTCTCATCTTCATCGCACACAAACACTATACACATCTCTCTCTCTCTCTCTCCTCTCTCTCTCTCTCTCAACCAAAAATTCAACTATAATTGTTGTCTTCTTTCATTTCATTTCATTTTCTTCACCGCCACACTTACGTCACCATCCCTCATAAGTAAAGCTGGGTAAATTATTTATTTAATATTTTCTCCATTTGTCAATATTTTTTTTTTCAATCTTTATCTTTACTATTTATCTTTATCTGATCTTGCTACCAATCTTGTAATATTTGAGAAATCTTTTTGTCATATGTAAAAAGCAGACTAACCTAGACACAGGATAATGATTTTTCATTTTGGTCCCTGAAATTAGCGAGTTGTACTGAATTAGTCTTTGAGATTTCAATTGCACTAAATTAGTTCCTCAGATTTAAAAAAATGTACCACGTTAATTCTTCTTCCAATTTCTGTCACTGGAGCACTGACGCCGTCAGTGACGTAGCCAGTTCTTGCCACTCTGGACAGAATGAGACGAGGTCGTTTCTAATTTGGCGCTAAACACCCCTTTGAACAACGTCGTTTGTATGTGATAAGAAATAAAATGTTAGGTACCCTTTTTTTGTTTCTACTCTTCGTCTTCTACTTCTCCATCAGTGCAGAGAAAAAAAGGTTTCTCTTCCATGAGTCACCCAAAGTAGCAACAGGTGGCTGCAATAGAATTTTTCGAGACCATTGGAACACGACGTTTGCTGTGCAGTTGTCGGAAGAGTACGTTTGTCACTACAGGGATCTTCTGTGTTATCACTGAGGTTAGTGAGGATGAATTTTTTTTTTTTCAAATTTAATGGAATGTTGTGAGGTGTGTTGATCATGGTTAAGTGTTTTGTATATTGTCAGTTCACAAGTTTTAAAGCTAATTTTGTGTTAGGATTTTGTTTTGATGTTTTGTGGGACTGTGTTTAGGGTTTCTTTTTATGCTCTGTCCCAATGGTGGAAGAATCAACACCCATCAAAGACAATAAGCCCGCTACCCTGGCTGATAACACTTCACCACCCAACATCACAGAACTAACAAATCCTAATGAAGCTGTCTACGACAAAGAGAGACCAAGAGTTACAGTAAGATATCACTTTAATTCATCTCTACTATAGGAAAAAAAGAAGGTTAATTGTAGTTGTAGTGTGATGGTTTCGATTTCAAATTGTTGGGATTTTCAGTGGCCAAACCAATTGAATGCCCCACTTGAGGTTGTTGATCCTTAGATTGCTGATATAATTAAGCTCGAAAAAGCTAGGCAATGGAAGGTAATTTATTTACATACATGTTATTGGTCATGAGACTCTTCATTTATGCAGCTACAATTGTTGCGTGCAATGTGATTGCAGAGACCATGGAACAACAAAATTATTTCTGTTTTAATCGTGGTTCTGTTCAAAATTACCGCACCTAGGGAGAATATTATATAAGGATCGAAACTCACTTTTCTTCTTTGTGTTCGTTCACCTCTCGATAATTCAACAAACACAATAATATACAGTGGGTAGCATTTTGAATTTTATTATTGGATTCCTGCTTCTAGTCCAATTAAAAAATTGTTGCCTTTCTTCCTCAAGGTACATTGATATGGCAGAAAGACTATGTCAGAAGCGTGCCCTCGAGGCATTTAGGTTGGATCCAGCTAAATGGGGAGGTAACTGCACAATAATTATATTGGTATACCCTTTTATTTGGCTTTATTGATTGCACATTATTTCATCTTGTTGGTCATTGGCCTATTGTTCTAATTCTTCTAAGCTTGCAGGTGGACATGATCTATTCTTTGTGATTACCTTTTTTTTTATTTTTTTCCCCTTTCTTCTTCTACTACTTGAGGCACACGAGTTTTTGTTCAGAATTCAGAAGTAGCATTTAGATTGAATTTTCTTGTAGACTTTTTGCTGATTAAATTTCAAAATGAATGCTCATGAGCTTTTTTTATATTCAGTAGATTCTTTTAAAATATTTAGGTGTCAATTTTTCTCATATGTTATTATCCATAAACTGCAGTGAACGTTCAGCCTCTATCTGGGTCTCCTTCAAATTTTCAAGTTTATACTGCATTGCTAAAACCTCATGACAGAATCATGGCACTTGATCTTCCTCATGGTAGACATCTTTCTTATGGATACCAGGTATTTTCAATTTTCATCATCCACCATTTTCTTTGATAATGAAATCTATCAAGTTCATGGGTTATTGGTAATTTCTTTTGGCAATTTCTTCAAGTATTAGATAGAAATCACTTTGTAGTTATTCATAAAAATTTAATGCTTTTATTACATATCTATTTATGTATAATTCTTATTAGTTGAGACTTTGTTAGGATTAACCTCTATTGTGGACCACCGGAGAACAGGGCGGCAGCCACACCCATACCACTCTAGAATACTCGATGCTCTACTAGTTCCTCTGGAGATCCTTCTGTTTGACCGCAGGAAACTCTGACTCCCACTTGCACTCATGATCCTAAACCCAAAAAGCTGCACAGTGAGGAAGAAGACGAAAAACCAGGAAAAGTGGGTAGAAGAAGAAGAGGAAGAAGTTAGGGCAGAAATCTTGGTTATAAAAGGAGACAATGACTAAATTGGAGCTAATCAAATTTATTGCCATGTCATCTAACCATTGCTGGGTCCAGTGTGGCAAGAACTGGCCACATCACTGATGGCGTCAGTGCTCCGGTGACGGAAATTGGAAGAAGGACTAACGTGGTGCATTTTTTCAAATCTGGTGGATTAATTTAGTGCAATTGGAATCTTGATGACTAATTCAGTGCAACTCGCCAATCTTAAGGACCAAAGTGGGACTTAACTCTGCAGGTGTGAAAACTAGGGGTGTGCATGGCCCGGTCCGGCCCGAAGACCCGGCCCGGTCCCGAACACTTTAGGGACTAATTTGATGTGATTTCATCGGGTCTAGGGCCGGGTATGGGTCTCAAAAGTAGACCCGGTCATTATTTCGGGTCGGGTCCGGGCCATAACTCGGGTCACCCGAAATCGGCCCGGTGGTCCGGTCATCATACACAATTAATATTTTGTGTTATTAGTGATGGATGATGGCTATTATTATGTGAAATTTAAGTATTATAAACCTTAATATTTTGTGTTATTAGTCATTATATATAAGACTATAAGTTAATGTTTTATGTTTAAAATGCATAAGACTTTAGACTAATGCATAATGCATTGTTATTTGTATTGATTTAAATATTTGGTGTTATTAGGCAATATTAGTATTGATTATGGTTATACTTTAATTTTAGAGAAGAGTTAGTTCTTATTATATTTTTCTAAGTGAATTTTACCATGTCAAATAATAGTTGGAGTCTTGGAAATTTGGATAATATCAAGAAGGTATCAAGGTAATATAATGTTAACGGCCCGGTTTTCACCCGGTTTTTACCCGGTATAATCGTGGCCCGAAAGTGTATAGGTTTCATCGGGTTTAGGGTCGGGTTCGGGTCTAACAAATAGGCTCGGTATATATTTTGGGCCGGATCTGGGTCACATCAAACCCGGTTTCACCCGGCCCATGCACACCCCTAGTGAAAACTCATACTAGCATAAAAATCATTCAATTGAAAAATATCTAATTCTCTTAAATTTCTTTCTCATTCATTTTTTTATTTAATTTACACTAAGCACGAAATGCCTTTTAATTCTATTGTTAAGAATTTTGTTTAACAATATCTATTTAAAAAAAAAACATTTCATGTTGTATTAGTTAATATTTTCCAATTCAATTTTTTCTAGCAGTTTCTATTAACATGTAATAACTGTTTATAATTTACTACATCCAAAAAAAAAAATAATAAGTCGTAAAGGAGAATAAACATGCTACTTTTGCTGTTGCTATTTGCTAGTGCGGCTAGTTGCTTTTTCAAGGAAACTTTTAAATCTAAATGCAATTGCACTTCCAACTTCCAAGTATTCACTTAGAATTTCTTAGGTGTTAAGGAAATAAGGCTTTAATTTAATGAAAATGGCGAATTAAAATTTGTATTGTAGTGTGAGATGTGCTATGGTCGCGTAAATGCGTAATGAGCATCAATTCCCTATATTTTTCTTTTTCTAAAGCGTTTTGTATTTTAGTTTTATAAACTTTTAGGTGAGGATGGAATGAGATGCAATTTTTAATAAGATTCCGATTTTTTTTATTTACTAATCATAAAAAGGTTGAGAATTAACTTTTTTGAATTAATAATTAACTAATATTTTTTTTTAATTTATCTTTCTTTTTTATTTTTATGATTAATTTTTAGCTAAAAGAAGTTAGTTTTCTAACAAAAGTATACATATAAACACACTAATTTGGTGGCAAGGAACACCCATATCACAACAAGATGCAAGAATAAAAAATAAATTAAAAAACGAATTAAAAGGATAAAAATAGGCAAAAGAAGAAAAGATAAGAATCAAGATGACTGAATTTATTAGACGCTATAATAGAGATACAATAGTTTTTCTCTTAAATTTTAACTGGTGAATGATTTTGGTAGTATACATAAGGTCGTCGTAAATTTTAACTATATTATATGGATTAATTATTTTGTTGAAAAAAATATAAAATAATATGTATAAATATTCACAAATATATAATAGTTAATTTAATAACTGATTTTCGTTATTTATGAGGTATTTTCACCTAAATGGCTAAATGTAAATCCGTTCATTCACTTGAGTATTATTAGACTAATGGGTTTTAAATAATTCTTTGCGCAAATATATTCTGTCACTTTACTAATCTTGTGTGCAAGGAAATGAAGGAAGCGGTGAATCAAAAAGTTATGCATGGAAGTCAGCGAGCACTACTTAATAAATTGTACAACCCTCAATTTTAAGTACACAACACATTCATACACTCTTCACACTTTTTACTATATTTTTTCTTAATTACAATTTCTAGGATTTAAATTCTAGACCTTTGAGATAAAGAGAGAGAAATATGTCATGTAAGGTGAAGCTCATTGGCAACACTATTCTCTCAATAAGCTTAAAACCATCATGGACTCTAAATAATTAATAATACACTTATCCTATAATTAGTGTTGATTCGGCCCAACCCAAAAGTTTAGTTCGCAAAAAACTAGTTTTTGAACATCCTTAAGACCAAAAGGAAAACAACATTCTAAGTCCCAGACCAAAATCACAAAGAATATTCTAATTCAAGCCAGACTGAAACCGCACGCAAGCCTTAGTTCAGTGTTTATCACTCTCAATAAAAATAAGAGGGTATTGTCATTTCCTTTCAATTTATACGGTATCTTTTTAAGATATTTAATATAATCATACGATATCCGTTTATGAGTTAAATCTAATTCTTTTGGATAAATATTCTATCCCATCCTTTTTTTTTTTTCAATAGACAAAGCACATCTTGATTATTCTGAAATATCAATAAGGTTTTTATTTATCTATAAAATTGTACAAATTAATTTCTATTTTAATTGATAAACGGTGATTCATCTAACGTGTTCGATAAAGTCTAATGTATCATGTCACAGTGCCAGATATCAATACCAATTTGTTAAAAGACTAAAAACTCTCTTGCAAAAACTGAAATGTCGTCGCGTAGGCCTAATTTCCCTCAGCTCTTACTGCTGCTACCTTCCTCTTCTCCCCTTCCTTTCCTTTCTTTATTTTCCAACTCGTGCCTCCGGCAATTATTGCTCTGTTCTCTATATCTCCTCCTAATGCGTTCAATTCTAACATCTCCGTTCTCAAACTCACACAGTTACACTAGTCTCCAAGAGAGACAAAAAAAGAGAGAACTGGATCGCCTCCTACGTCCGAACTCGTGCTTTTGAGTTTGCTTCTGCCTCTGGTTCCTTTGTCCGTGACTGCATTGTTCGTCGCCTGCGTCTCTTTCTTTTTTCGCCGCTGCTAGTTGTCTTGCTCGGCTGCTCTGCCCGTACTTTTGAATATGCTTCTCCTCAATTATCCTGTTTTTGATTTATTCTTTTTCTATTTTCTTTAATTAGTTCTTTTAGTTGATTTTAATAATGTGTTTCTGCATATAAATAGTTTTGAATTTTTGGAGTTAATAGCTCAAAAGGTGAGAACAAATATAATAGGAAAATAGTTAGAGTTATGGTAATTTGTCTGATGGTTCAAGGTGTGAAAACTGGAATTATGTCTCTGTTAAGTGAGGGAGGGAGAGATGAAATTGGTGAACAGAAACAATTTCAGGAAACGAGCAATTATTAGCAGTAGCAACGTGAAGGACGGTGAGGACGATGAGAATTTTGGTGTCACGGAAAAGATTTGAGATAACCTATTGAATGAGAAAAAGATTAGAAAGAGGGAATCACAGTGGTGGTGGCGAAATAGAAGGAGAAGATGGTGGTTCTGAAGATGACGCGATGGAGGAAGGAAAAAAGAAAAGGAGGAAGAGGAAGAAAAAAAGAGAGGTTGGTTCGGCGATGGTGGTACCGCTGTTAGGGGTGGCAAACGGGTCTAAACCCACCGGGTCGGCCCGCGTAACCCGCCAAAAAGGTAGACCGGACTAGAAAATTGAGACCGTCACACATCAAAATCCCGCCTAACCCGCATCGCTTAAACTGTGAGTTTTGGCGGGGTGGGACGGGCTTTTCCACTGAGCTTAGGTTTTTTTTTTTAAGATGTTCTAATTTAATGTTTTGGATTATGTTTTACGTTTGATTGATTATGTTCTAAACGTGTAAATGTTTAATTATATATTTTGGACAATATTTATTTTACTTTGGACAATGTTAGTTTTATTATTTTGTTTTAAAAAACTTGGTTTATGATTTTGTTTATTACATATTTATAATTATAAAGACTTTAATGTTCGTTGATTTAGAAATTATAATTTTTTTATGTCTTTAAAAATTATAAATTTATTAAAATAGTTGTCAAGTTTTCGATTTGCATCAATTTTACCCTTATTACTAATTTTTTGATAATTAATATTTTTCTTTTCAAATATACCCCTCCCTTATACCTATCATCATCATCATCACAACCTTCTGTCTCTCTTTCTTTCTCTTTTTTCATCCTCACCCTCATCTCCACCACCATCATCATTATTGAGTAACCACTGTCAACCTCCTCCTTCATCGTCACCGGCCAAATCCCTCATTCTCCTTCTTTCTCCTTTCTTTTCCGACTCTCCATTTCCATCCCCATCATCCTTTTTCTTCTTCTTCTTCGCACAAACCCAGCAACAACGAAGTCATCACTCTTCCTCCTTCTCTGTTAGCAAACCCAGCCTCATTAATTATTAGTACTAGTTAGATCAATACTTTTTTTTTTTGTTCCAGATTTCACACAAAGCAAAGCAAAATCCTTTTGCTGCCACACCAACCTGAAACCCTGACCCCCAACAATAAAGTTTCTTTCTTTCAATATTACTCGTATTATACCTCATTGGAAAATTAATAACACAAAAAATAAATCACAAAGAACCAAACATGATCCATTTCAACACATTTCTTCTCATTTCTCAAAATGCCAACATCCAAAACAAACAAATTTATCATCATGACCATGATCATACTCCAACCTTCTCCCCTCTCCCAAAAAAAAATTAAAAAATTAAAAAAAGAGGAGGATGAGAGAAAAGACCACATCATTAAACACCTGCATCATCAAAAAGTATGATTTTTTTTAAAACTTCATTGTTGGGCAAAAATGCATGCTTTTTGAAATTTCAATGAATATATTGAGGGTGAAAAGTGGTAAGAGCATTGCTAGAGGGATCCCTGCGAGAAGAGCTCCTCCAAAAATCGGTTCCATAGAACCTATCCCACATCTCATTCTCTGTTTGCTAACAGAGAAGGAGGAAGAGCGATGGCTTCGTTGTGTCTGGGTTTGCGTGAAGAAGAAGAAAAAGGGTGGTGGTCATCGAAGATTGGGGCTCAACGGAGATAGTGGTGATGGAGATGGAGAGTCGGAGAAAAAAGGAGAAAGAAGGAGAATGAGGAGTTTGGCCGGCGACGATGAAGGAGGAGGTTGACAGTGGTTGCTCAATAATGATGATGGTGGTGGAGAGGACGGTGAAGATGAAAAGAGAAAAAGAAAGAGAGACAGAGGGTTGTGATGATGATGATGATGATAAGTATAAGGAAGGGGTATATTTGGAAAGAAAAATATTAATTATCAAAAAATTAGTAATAAAAGTAAAATTAATGCAAATTGAAAACTTGAGGGACAAAATTAACAAATCAAAACTTAGAGATATTTTTAAAACTTTTAGCAAATTTCAGGGACAAAAAATATATTTTACCCTTTTAATAAATTGGTATTGACATCTAACACTGTGACATGAAACATATACGTTAGATAGGTCACCGTTTATTAACTGAAAAACATGGAATAATTTGTTCAATTTTATAGATGGATGACGGGGCTGGTTGAGATTTTAGTAGGGCTACACATGGATCGGATAATATCCGCGGTAATTATCTGCAACCGATCCGAATTTTGCGGATATTATCCGTTCCGCAGAGCCATCGGATCAGATCAAATCAGATCCGCACTATGGTAGGATCGGATTGCGGATTTGGCAGTGATATCCGCAAATCCGATCCGCATATCCGCACGTCTTAGATCTTGTGTTATTATTAATTTTTTTTTGTTATTCAAGAGAACTTTTACTGATAGTATTTTAGCAGTAAATAGGTTTAAACAAATAAAAAAGGATTTTCTTGACTTTTTTTGTAAAAACAGCTAAGCAGTGCCTTAAAATAGTTTTTTTTTAATTATACGGATATACCTGATATCCGATCCAATCTGATCCGATCAGCAAATATGCGGATCGGATCCAACTTGAAAATCTGCGGATATCGTATCTAATCTGATCCGATGAGTACAATGGAAATTGGATAGAATTATAGGCTATATCCGATCTAATCCGATTCGTGTGCAACCCTAAATTTTAGGATGATTAAGATGCACGTCGAAAAAAAAAAAAATAGGGACAAGATAAAAAATTTACCAATACCTGATATTCTGATCCGATCAGCAAATATGCGGATCGGATCCAACTTGAAAATCTGCGGATATCGTATCTAATCTGATCCGATGAGTACAATGGAAATTGGATAGAATTATAGGCTATATCCGATCTAATCCGATTCGTCCGATTCGT
>NC_029792.2:121788479-121790803 GCF_000816755.2 Arachis ipaensis
ATGTCCATAGTTATGAAAATTGAAAAGAAGCCACTAGTATAATCAAATTAATTGAAAATTAACCATCATATTAATTCAGCTTAAATTTAAGTATATTATTGAAAATAAGAAAAATCAATCAAAAATAAATAAATCAATCAAACCAGATCTATTTTTAAAACAATTAATCGATTTAAATATATTATTTTATCAATTAAACATCGATTAAACCTTTAAATGATTAATATTTAATGTCTTGTAGGAACCCAAATTATGAAATATAGTAGTATTATAAGTAGTTAAATATGTGGAATTAGAAAATTAAGTTAAATTAGTTTAATGATTAATTCACTAATTTGTTTAAATAATATTAAAAATTTAAATATTATTTTATATATGTAACAACTCATTAGTATAGAAGTTTAAATAAAACTTAAATCTATATATTAGATTAATTTTTAGTATGTTAAATTAGAGAATACCAGAAAAAAATGGAATTAGATACAAAGAACTTAACAAAAGCAACAAAAACATCTCCCACCCTGGCCACTACACTAAGCATACAGAACCTGGCAATGACACGCCTCCAATTCACGAAATCCCCCAGGTGCTTCCACAACCTCCCACTTCAACTCTATACAAACACTGTCGTTTCGTCCCTCTTCCTGTCGTTGTCGTTTCCCTCCTTCTCCACACAATGAAACCACGCTCCCAATCGCCACGTTCAACCCACACCCCGCCACGTACATCTTCCCATCCAATCCCTTCGCCTTCAACGGCCTTTTCACCTTCTCCCTCGGAAACCGCCCTCTCACCAGCCGCCACGTGTCGCTCCTCTCCTCGTAAACCTTCACATCCCCATCCCCGTACTCCGGGATCCTAAAAACCCTCCCCGCCACCGCAACCGCCACCCCGCTCCACCCTTCCCTCATCCCTATCCCCATTCCTTGCCACGTGTCACTTCGCGTATCGTACACCCAACCCCTCGGGATCACCGTAAACGGCCACCTCCACCCTTCCGTAACGAACACCTTCCCTTCGTTTTCCACTGCCTCAAAAGACGCAACCTCATTCTCAACCTCCACTCTCGCCCCGTTCCGCCACGTGTCACTCTCCGCATCGTAGATTTTCGCGCCCAGGCTCGCGCCTCCATGAACCGCCACGATTTTTCCGTTTTCCCCCTCCTCCGTAAAGAATGTCCCCGCCGCAGCTGACGCCAACGCCGACGCCGACGACCACTGGCTCATCGCGGTGCTAAAGATAAGAGTTCCAAAACGCATTGTTCCGGCTATGGTTAGTAGTTTACCATAGCACGTGATCGGCGACGGCGGCAGCGGAAGCGTGAACCATCTAGCAGCGGCGGTAGAAGAACGCGTACGGTGGTCGAGGAGGTGGCAATAGAACTTTCTGGTTAGTTTGTGGAACGAGAAGAGGAAGAGGTAAGGGCGAGAGAGTGTTTTCTTGCATTGTTGAAACGAAGGGTTAGTTATGGCTCTGTTCCATGAAGATGAAACAGCTCGTGCTAGTGATTGGTATGGGTACGGAAGATGAAGAAGACATAGCTCTGCAATTTCGTTAGGTAGTCCCGGAATCAGTGGCTCCTCTATGATATTGTTCTTGTTCTTGTTCTTGCTTTTGATCTTGGTGTTCGTGGTTTCGAGTACTGCCATTGAGAGAGAGAGAGAGAGAGAAAGAAATGGTTGTGGTGAGTGCTTTAAAGATGAAAAGGCGAAATATTCGGGAGGGGTGGGTCAGAGAATAAGAATAATTAGAAGCATTGGGATTAGTAATAAATAAAAAGAAGAAAAGAAAAAGGTTTACAGCGGGAATGAGGAAATTGAGAGAAGAAAGTTTTCTTTTTTATAATACAAATGTGTGGTGGTGTGGGGGTAGATGGATGAGAAAGGGGAGTTACAGAAGAGAGTAATAAAGGACATAAACTAGACAGTGTGTGTACACAACAAGTTGGGGGGGATGGATATACAGAACACGGGGAATGGGGTGTGTGCGTTTTTGTTTTTGTTTTTTGTTTGTGCTGATCGCCAACACAAAAGTAGCAATCATTGTCTACCCAGATGGACTTTTTTGATCCACCGTTACTACTTTATTCTTTTTTATGTATCTACCTGGTTTTTTAAGAGATTTTTTACTTTCTATAAAATATTGTGTCCAACTCATTATGTTCATCAGTTTAAGGTCTTAAGGAGGGTTCAGATCATATTTAATGTGTTTTCCATTAAAAAGAAAATTAATATTAAAGTTTTTTTCTTATCTTTATTCTTACTTATTTGCTTTTTTATATTATTTGTTTAATTTTGATGTATTAATAGTATAAATAAAGTATT
>NC_029792.2:121790813-121791140 GCF_000816755.2 Arachis ipaensis
TATGTTATTCTTTTTTCTTTTACAAAAATATCAAGATTCGAGAATTTCAATCTAATTAATTATTTAAGATTCATTTTAAATCTTCTAAATTTTAATTAATGAAACAGGCAACAATTCTCCACCACACATATTAAAGTAATTTGTAGATATAATAATTGTGTTAGTAAAAAGGATTTATATTTCTTAAGTATCAAAATAAAACTCAAAATTTAGATAATGTATTTAATTTTGATACAAAGTATAAAATATTTTATATAGGCATTAAATTACATAATATCATATTAATAAAAGTAATTATTTGTCAATAAATTATAATTCAAATGACAA
>NC_029792.2:121792269-121793047 GCF_000816755.2 Arachis ipaensis
TCTCTATACTCACCTAAGAGATTATGAATTTAAATTTTTCTATTTTTGATAAAAAAAAATATTTTTTATGTTTACTGTATAAATAATTATAAAAAATAAATATAATTAAATGATGGTATAAAATATTTTATACTTTCAGGTATATGATATATTTTGTTTTTTGAATTGGTTGATTGTGACACAAGTGGGTCTACTTTATTTTTGAAATGTGACTAGCTTATGGCCACATCTGCCGTTATCATTCACGCACATTTTGTCAATAATTTGTTTTTTTTCTCTTGGTTCAAATTGGAAGTGACAATTGATAAATCACAAGGGCCAAGGGGTAAGAATGTATAGTTCTCTCTACCCAATTTGCACCAAAAATGTGGCACTCCCACCTTGAATTTAATATGTAGCATATGGTCTGCGGCGTGGGTTTGTTCACCATCATCAATATAATAAAGACGAAAGTGAAGTTTTATATCACACCCGACAACCCTATTATGAACATGGTAACCTTGCTTTGTTTTTACTTCCTGCTAAGGCTTACTACTACCATATTTAGAAAGGGGAAATGGATCATTTTCATTTTTTTAACACTTGAGAGAATACTGTGTGATCTCTTATCTTTAATTTTATAAATGAGATAAAAAATAAATAAAAAATAATAATAAAAAATGAGATTAAACATTTGATAGCATTTAATTTTTTATTAAAAAAGATCTACTCCTCTAAATAAGTATCATGAACTTTGTAGGTAATACTTATAATTAAACAATATTTATAATTAGACAAA
>NC_029792.2:121793068-121804775 GCF_000816755.2 Arachis ipaensis
TTAGATAATAGTATATAGAAAGTGTATTTATGTTACGGATCGGCCCACGGATCCTACGTCCGGAATGGTCCCTAAACCCAGTTACCCGGATCCGACCCGTTTTGTCCTTCAGGCCTGGAACTGGCCCACTAGAGTTCTTAACCAACTTTCGAATTCAAACGTCTCCCTTATTTTAACCAAATAAGATAAGATAAGATAGCTACCATCACCTATAAATAGAGGACCCAGATCCCTCCAGGTATTCATTCATTCCTCACACCTTCTACTTCTTAGATCCATTCTGACTTGAGCGTCGGAGTGTCTTTGCAGGTACCACCTCCCATTGCTCCAGTCAGATAATCTGGCATCCGCCTCGACCTGCAAGTTCCAGATCCATCTCTCAACCCGTACTGGAGGCATCCAGTACATTGACGCCGTCTGTGGGGAATTTGCAACGTCGTGGCGGCATGACGGATAACCCAGAAGAGCAATCCTCAAATTCACTCAGTTGATTTCTTGCTTGTAACTGAGAGCAAAAAGGAATAATGTTTCTTTAACTTGCATCACATTTGCAGTGATAACACACATTCGCCCTATTCCAGCGGCGAAATCCCAAAGGAACAATGTTACTTGCAATTACCTTCTTAGTGATAACACTCTTTATGCACGTTCGCCCTTCTCCAACGGTGAAATTCTAAATCCTCTGACTTTTAGTGGCACACCTCCACCTCTTGGACCCTCTCATTCACCACTCCCTCATCCGTCTCTCCAAGCGCCATGGCCCCATCTTCTCCCTCTACTTCGGCTCTATGTCCACCGTGGTTGCTTCTTCTTTTGAACTCTTCAAGCTTTCCCTCCAAACCCATGAGGTCACCTCCTTCATACACCAGGTTCCAAACCTGTGCCATCAAAAAATTTCTCAAGGTTCTTGCATAGATGCGGGGGACTGCCAAATCGTGGCGGCATGACGGAGAACCTTGAGGAGCAATTCTCCAGCCAACACCCCAACTCAAACCCACGAAGCCCAACTCCAGAACTCCAAGATAACACTCCTCCCACCCACAGGAGGATAACAAGTGCGGCACATCGCCATCCAACCCCAGCCTAGCAATAACCAAGAGAAGACAACCGTCCTCCCACTGAAGCCCAGCCACCCGACGGCCTGGGAGAGAAGGCGATCCAGATAATCCAAGAGCTGTGCCTCAGGGTGCAAAACCTCAAAGGTCGAGTTACACCCAAAGAATGGTACCACCCAGAGCACGCAAGCCAAGTGACCTCCAGGACCTGATCTCACCGCAATACCAGGAACACCAGGCCGCCTGAGCAACGACACAGCAAACGGCACGACCGCAGCGTTTTCCTAGACCCAAAACACCGACGCGGAGAAGACGACCAACGACACCATCGGGAGGCCAAACGAGCAGGAAACATGCACGTGATAATGGAAGCCATCCCGTTCATAGAAAAATCCTTGAGAGCCAAACTCCCGAAGGACTTCAACAAGCCCACTGACATGAAATACGACAGGACCAAAGATCTCCAAGAACACCTAACGGCCTTCGAGGCCAGGATGAACCTGGAAGGAGCCGCCGACAAGGTGCGGTGTAAGGCCTTCTCGATAACCTTAGCCGGCGCCGCAATCAAATGGTTCAACACCCTTCCAAACGGCTCCATAGCCAGCTTTCATGACATCTCCAGAAAATTCATGGCCCAGTACACCACCAGGATCACCAAAGCAAAACACCCCATCATGTTGCTCGGAATCACCCAAACAGAAGATGAATCCATAAGAAAATACCTCGATAGGTTTAACGATGAGTGCCTAACGGCCGACAAACTCACGGACTCGGTCGTCAGTCTCTGTTTAACCAACGGCCTCATAAATGAAGACTTCCAGAAACACCTCACCACCAAACCAGGTTGGACCACGCACGAAATTTAAAGCATCACAAGGGAATACATAAACGACGAAGAGGTAAGTCAAGTCGTGGCCGCCAACAAATGGCAGCACGGTAACACGACACCTCGTAGTAACCCACCACCAAGAGATACACCAAAAGAGCACCTCAAACCCGTGAACGCCAACCGACCACCCAGGGTTGGAAAGTTTTCGAACTACACCCTCTACCCGCGCCCATCACTGACATCTGCCACCAAATAGCAGAACGAGGCATCCTTATGAAAACGCGACAGCTAAAGTAATGGACAGGTGGCAACAAGCTGCAACTACCACTGATGATATGTGCATAAAATCCAAGATTGCTTCGACCTAAAAGATGCCATCGAATAAGACATTCGAATGGCAAACTCCTCGAGTTTGTTAAAATCATTCGAGAACCTCGGAGAACTGAAAGAGAAAGATCACATGAACGTAAAGGACGCAACTCGAAGACGATACGATAGGCATCCCAAGAAAGTCCGGAAATCGACCCACCATAATCGTAAATGTCATCATTGGAAAGGATGCGCTGAAAAAGTCAAAATCAGCAATAAAAAAGGATCTCAAAGTCCTAGCCGTAAAAAATCAAGCACCAATCTCCTCGGTTCTAGCAGCAATCACATTTTTTCCCGATGACTGCCAACATGGCACTTCGGCAAAAGACGCCCCATTCGTCATCTCGGCAAAAGTTGGAACCAGACTTATGAAAAGAATACTGGTCGACACCAGAGCTGATTCCAACATCCTCTTTAGAGTAGCCTTCGACAAGCTGGGTCTCTGAAACGAAAATCTGCAAATCCACCACAACCGGGTTACCAGACTTGGAGATAAGTTTCTCAAACCGGATGATTCCATAGTGTTACCACTAACCATCGGAACTAGAAGCCAGAGGAAGACCATCCTCTCTGAGTTTGTGGTCTGATAAACCCATATTTCATGAGTTCTTTTGTGCTTAATTTGAGTGATTTATACAATCCTTCACCTGCTTATTCACATTAATTGCATGGTTTTACTCTCCCTTCCTTATTATGTCATATTGTGAAAAACATGTTTCCTAAGCTTTAAAATTAATTAATTTAATTACCTTTATTTCCATTCGATGCCGTGATTAGTGTGTTGAGTAGTTTCAGATTTTCTAAGGCAGAATGACTTAAAGGATGGAAAAGGAAACATACTAAAATGGAAGGAGGAAGCAAAACGGAGCTTTAAGGAAACTGGTATCCACACGATCGCATGGACGACGCGATCGCGTGCCAAGCGCGATTCAGCAGCGACGCGGCCGCATGACTGACGCGACCGCGTGGCAAGGAAAAGCTCCAAATGACGCGACCGCGTGACCCACGCGGACGTGTGACAGGGGCCACGTATCAGAATTTACAGAATGCGCCCCCAGCGAATTCTGAAGCCCTTTTCGGCCCAGATCCAAGTACAAACAGCTTAGACCAGAGGTTATAAAGTGTGGGAATGCACCCATTCAAAGAGAGCTCACATATTTTACCTTTCAATGATTTAGATTTAGTTGAGAGGGAGATCTTCTCTCTCTCTCTTTTAGGATTTAGGATTTCTTCTTGTTTTAAGAGTAACTCTGGATCCCAGGTTTAATGTTCTTTTATTTTAGTTTTACTTTTATTTATTTATTCCAACATTTGAATTGATTATTATAATTTGATTTATGAATTATTCCATGTCACAGATTGTTATTTGAATTAATGATAATTGAGGTATTTTCAGTTTATGATTGTTCTTTTTTATTTAAGTTACCATTGCTTCCCATCTAAGGATATTCTTATTACTTCAGCAATTTTACTTTTTCTCCTTTTGGTTCTGGTTAAGAATTTAGTAACTCAACAGTTATTAAACTCAATATAATTGATAATCGTTATCTTGCTAACTAAGCTGAACTTAAATAATCCCAACCTTTTCTTAGGAAATAAATAGGATTCAAAGGCCAGATTAATTAGTCCCTTGACTTTCCTTTGTCTTAGTAAAGGTTGACCAAGTGGAGTTTAGATTCAACTTTCATTATAATTGAGAGAGATAACTATGTTGGACCTCCAACTTCTTTTACCTTACCAAAAGTCTGCTTTACAGTATTTATTTATTTTAATTGCCATTTACTTTACCTGTCATTTAAATTACTTGCTTCTCACCTTCTAAACCCCGATTACAACCTTTATAGCCAATAATAAGAACATACTTCATCGCAGTTCCTTGAGAAGACGACCCGAGGTTTGAATACTCGGTTAACAATTTCTAAAGAGGTTTGTTACTTGTGACACCCAAAACGTTTGTACGAAGGGATTTTTGTCAGTTTAGAGACTATATCTACAACGCAACCGTTTCTATGAATCTCTTTACTGGTAAAAATCGCTAACGTCATGGTCCTCAAGGACTCCACTGCCTACAACATCATCCTCGAAAAAAAGATGATCAACAACCTATCCGCCGTCATCTTCACCAAGATCCTAATCATGAAGTCTCAGGCCGATAATGGCACTATTGAAACAATACACGGGGACCGAGAAGTCGCAGTATAGTGTGAGAACACCAACTCGGCCTTCCGCAAGAGATCCTGAGACCTGGCAGGCATCTTCCTCGCCGACCTCGATGCACGCCAAGACCAAAGTCCACGCAGAACCATGGGAGAAAATGACAAAGAAGCAGAGTGGGACCTTGTAGACAAGGTCAGGAGCATAGCACACCTACGAGAGCTAGCCCTAAAATAGAGAATAAGCCTAAGGTACAATGACAGCACGGTACGACGAGACTTTGGACCAGGAGACCTTGTCTTACGACAAAACGACATCGGTCCACCCACTCCCGGAGAAGGGAAGCTCACACCCAACTGGGAGGATCCCTACCAAATCAAGACGGCAATCGAAAAAGGAGCCTACATGCTCGAAAGACTAGATGGGACCAAGCTCCCAAGATCCTGAAATTCCACCAACTTACGACGCTACTATATGTAGAAACATCCTTCCAAAACAACAAGATCGAGGTTGTTTAAGACTATCTCTTTACCCTTTATATTTTGCCTTTTTCACTTGCATTTATTGCTTAAGTTGTTTAATTGTATATTTTTTTACCGGGCACTATTTCCTATCGAGAGGTTTTAACGGGGCCCAAACCACAAATGAAATTCATTTTTTCAAAAGCATTGCCCCGTCCGACGGCACGAACCAAATGCGGCTACCCCCGAGGATCGATCACCCCGAGGCCAACAAAACGAATATCCAAATAATAAAAAGGATATCCAAATAAGTAAACGGCTACCCGAAAATCGATCACCTCGAAGCTAATAAAACAGATATCCAAATAAGTAAACGGCTACACGGGAATCGATTGCCCGAGGCCAACAAAACTATATCCAAATAACAAAACGGATATCCAAATAAGTAAATAGCTACACGGGAATCGATTACCCTGAGGCCAACAAAACGGATATCCAAATAACAAAATGGATATCCAAATAAGTAAACGGCTACACGTGAATCGATTACCCCGAGGCCAACAAAACGGATATCCAAATAACAAAACAGATATTCAAATAAGTAAACGGCTACACGGGAATCGATTACCCCGAGGCCAACAAAACAGATATCCAAATAACAAAATGGATATCCAAATAACAAAACGGATATCCAAATAAGTAAACGGCTACACGGAAATCGATTACCCTGAGGCCAACAAAACGGATATTCAAATAACAAAACGGATACCCAAATAATAAAACGAATATCCAAATAAGTGAACGGCTACCCGGAAATTGATCACCTCGAAGTCAATAAAACGGATATCCAAATAACAAAACGGATATCCAAATAAGTAAACGGCTACATGGGAATTGATCACCCCGAGGCCAACAAAACGAATATCCAAATAACAAAACGGATATCCAAATAGGTAAATGGCTATTCGGGAATCGATCACCTCGAAGCCAATAAAACGGATATCCAAATAACAAAACGGATATCCAAATAAGTAAACGGCTACACGGGAATTGATTACCCCGAGGCCAATAAAATGGATATCCAAATAACAAAACAGATATCCAAATAAATAAACGGCTACACGGGAATCGATTACCCCCAAGGCCAACAAAACGGATATCCAAATAACAAAATGGATATCCAAATAAGTAAACGGCTACACGGGAATCGATTACCCTGAGGCCAACAAAACGGATATCTAAATAACAAAACGGATATCCAAATAAGTAAATGGCTACACGAGAATCGATTACCCTGAGGCCAATAAAACGGATATCCAAATAACAAAACGGATACCCAAATAACAAAACGGATATCCAAATGGTAAATGGCTACCCGGGAATCAATCACCTCGAAGTCAATAAAACGGATATCCAAATAACAAAACAGATATCCAAATAAGTAAATGGCTACATGAGAATCAATTACCCCGAGGCCAACAAAACGGATATCCAAATAATAAAACGGATATCCAAATAAGTGAACGGCTACCCGGGAATCGATCACCCCGAAGCCAACAAAATGGATATCCAAATAACAAAAATAGTGACTCGTGAATCGATCACCCGCAAAGCCAACAAAACGGAAATCCAAATAAGCTAAATAAACAAAGTCTTGAAATCGGCCCACCAAGAGGCCTAAAATAAGTTCACAATAACGGCCCAAAAAAGGCCACACAAAACAAGAATGAGCTGACGGTCTTCCAACTTGCGGAAAGCCAGACTGACCAACATCCTACCAATTGATGCAGGATGATGTCATGCCCTTTCCAGGCCCCTCACAGTCTCCCAAACTACAGAGAATCGGACTCCCCAACGACTTAGCATTGAGACCAAAAAAGTATACTCTCATGCTCCGGGGACAACTGTTCTAGACCCGATCTCCGAGCCCTTCTTCAGAGCGGTCATCAAACCCGGCATGTGATGAGACGCCCAAACAACGTGCTCCTCGCCTGACCATGAAACGGCCAAGAACTCCCCAAATCCTCGACCTCGACCAGAAAAACTAAATAACGATCTCCTTGCCAAACTACAAACGGTGAGGAAAAGGTTCCTCCAGCGATGAGACCGAGCACCCTCATTCTCTCGCTCCGGAGACAACTATTATGGATCTGGCCCACGGATCCTACGCCCGGAATGGTCTCTGAACCTGGATACCCAAGTCCGACCCGCTTCGCCCTTCTAGAAGGCCTAGAACCGGCCCACTAGAGCTCCTAACCAACTTTCGAATTCAAACGTCTCCCTTATTTTAGCCAAATAAGATAAGATAAGATAGCTACCATCACCTATAAATAGAGGACCCAGGTCCCTCCAGGTATTCATTCATTCCTCACACCTTCTACCTCTTAGATCCATTCTGACTTGAGCGTCGGAGTGTCTTTGTAGGTACCACCCCCATTGCTCCAGTCAAATAATCTGGCATCCGCCTCGACCTGCAAGTTCTCGATCCATCTCTCAACCTGTACCGGAGGCATCCAGTACAATTTAGATTATAAAATATACTATATTTAGATTAGATATTATTATATTAGATAATATTAGTTATTATATCCAGTGACGGATCCAGAAAATTTTACCAGTGGGGGCAAAATATATATAGTATAATAATAATTTTATAATTATACTATAGTATTATAAAATATGATTACTCCTCAAATTATTTAACTAACAAATTAAAATAATAAAATAATTTACAATAGTAAATAATTTAAAATTCCATTATTCTGGGTTCATATTTTGAAAAGATTGAATAATCTTTTCATTGTCAATACAATCAAATATCTCTCTTTCTATATATGTCACTAAACAATCATTTAAAAATTCATCTCCCATACGGTTGCGAAGCCGACTCTTTATGATGTTCATAGCAGAAAAAGTTCTTTCAACTGATGTAGTTGCTACAGGAAAAACTAAAGCTAACTTCAAAAGAAGAAACACTAATGGATAAACAATATTTTTTCGAGTCTCAACCAATTTTTGAGAAAGAGCACCAATCCCATTCAAGTTTGAGAATTGATCATCAGAACGCAGATCTAATATGAAATTCTCAAGTTGACTATTAAGTGCCAAGAGTTGAGTAGAAGAAAATTCTAATGGATAGAATTGAGCTAATTGGATCAACTTCTCCTTATCAAATGCAATAAATGAGTGTCTTGGATTCAGACAAGCTATACAAAGAAGCAATTTAGTATTCACCTTTGTAAAACGATTGTTGAGTTCTTGAAGTTATCTATCAACTACTTGATAGAATATCTCAATCTGAAAATGATGCAAATTTGAGATCTTTTGAGCTTTGCATCTTGATCTTCCTTGTGACATAAATATATCATCCATTTTTTGAATGGTAATATTATGTTTGTCACAAAACAATGAGACTTCATCAAGTAAAAGAGGCCAACCATCATCTCTTATAGTTTGCAACCGTTGCTTAGAAACTTTAACCAATGCCATAGCATTTACAATGTGTTGATCATTCCTTTGTAACGCTTGAGATAATTCATTAGTAACTTCCAAGATGTTTTTCATCAAGTGCAAGTTGAAAATGAATTCAAAAGATTGAATGACATTCAATAAATGACATGCTTCAGCTCTTTGTTCTGAATTATTTTCATCTTTCTCAACATATTCAAGAACATTGACCATGGAAGGAAACAAAGAAATTAATCGAAGTATAGTTCCATAGTGTGAACCCCATCTAGTATCTCCAGCTCTTTTTAAAGCTATTTCTTGATTCAAACCACGTCCACTAGAAATTTCTCGACTTTGTAATGCTTCAATTGTCTTAGTCATTTGACTATCACGAAGCATATCTCTTCGTTTACACGAAACTCCAACAACATTGCACAAATTGGTTAACAAATTAAAAAGCAAAGCAATTTCAACTTGTTTTTTTGCAATCGTTACAAAAGCTAACTGAAGTTGGTGGGCAAAGCAATGTACATAGAAAGCATAAGAATTTTCTTCCAATATCAAAGTTTTCAAACCATTAAATTCTCCTTGCATATTACTTGCACCATCATATCCTTGGCCACATACTCTTGATAAACTTAAATTATATGTTTCTAATAATGACTCCAATGCTAATTTTAAAGATAAAGCATTAGTATTAGAAATATGAACAAGACCAAGAAAATGCTCCCTAACTTGCCCTTCTTTATTCACATACCTTAAACAAATCGACATTTGCTCCTTAATAGAAATATCGCGAGCTTCATCAACCAAAACAGCAAACAATTCATCCCCAAGATCATTTACAATAGCTTTTGTCGTTTCACTTGCAGCCGCTCTTACAATATCTTTTTGAATTGAGGGAGCTCTTAGTTTAAGATTCCCACGAGCATTTTTAAAAGCATGATCAATCTCTTCATTATATTGTGCAAGAAAGTTTAGAAGTTCCAAAAAATTTTCTTGATTAACAGAATCATCTGTTTCATCATTATCACGAAAGGCCAATCCTAGTCGCAAAAGAAATATAATACAATCAATTGTGGCTGTCAAGTGAATTTGATAATTCTTTTTAGCCTGCAAAGATTTTTTTTCAAGCAGCACTAATGTGTTGTTTTGGCTTCATAAGTGCTTCACATTTTCTCCAAGCTTGATTATGAGCACTATCATGAATCTCAACATGAGTTTGTAATCTCTCCTTTTTTTCTAATTTGAAAAGCCATTGGTTACAAAAGCATCGCCACCTTCATTCTCAGGTTTCATAAGATAACAACAAAGACAAAAACAGCATCTTTTGATATACTATACTCTAACCAATTGCCATAATCATCAAACCAACTAGGATTAAATCTTCGAAAAGAAGAACCACAAACAGTTTGCGAAAAATCATGAGTCCTTGGTTGACAAGGACCTTTTTGCAAATATGCACATCTAACTTTGTCTCTGTCATTCGGATGATAACTTGAAATCTTTGGTCGTTGTCCTGGATCTGCTATGAGACTCTCTACTTCAAATTCTAAAAACCTCCTCTTGTTAGAAGAGGTCGATAAATTGTTTTGGGATCCAATCTCCAATAATAAAGTTCTTTTGAAATATTTCTCCATTACTAATAAAAATAAAATTATAAACCTAAATTAATTAATCAATAAAATTAATTTACAATTTTTTTCAAATTGAGAAGTTCAGCATAGAAATATAAATAAAAAATTGATCCAATAACAACAGAAAATTGATCCAATAACAACAGCAGCAAGCTAGTAACTAATTCAATCACAAAATCAAGTTATGATTTAAATGACGTTTGTCTTGGTTGAAATTCTCTACAAAATCAAATTATGATATCAAAGAGGGTCAGAGCCCAGAGAGGCATACATATATGAATATGATCATAAGATCATTTATTATTTTGCTGAAGCAGTGAAGCCTGTGTTAGAGTACATAGTTAGCGACGATAATTAAATAAAATAAAATTTCTAAATTTGTATGGCACTTCATCACTTGTGATTTGTAAAATTATGCCAAGTATAGGCACCAAAGCCAATGGTGGTTAATGAAACTAAAGTATCAATTACATCAGAACAAATTCACAATTTCTAAATAAATCAACTATATCAAATATTCATTTATCAAACAATAAAACAAATGAGCAAAAAAATGAATGACCCAGTAAATTAAGTATCCCTACTACTATACCAAGAGGCAAACTAAACTCCATGACCAGGACTAAGTATCAATTACATCAGAACAAATTCACAATTTCTAAATAAACCAACTATATCAAATATTCATTTATTAAACAATGAAACAAATGAGCAAAAAAATGAATGACCAAGTAAATTAAGTATCCCAATCATGTACCAAGAGGCAAATTAAACTCCAGGAGGATGACCCAGTAGACAGTAGTGGTGTGGCGCTAGCGGCAACAGAGAAGAGGATTGTAGAATAAAAAAAAGAACTAGTCAACCAGAACTCCAGAAATTTAAAAAAAAAAATTTGATGTTTGTTGAAGAAGAAGGTAGAACCGCAGAATCAGATACCGAATTGCTGAGTGCCTGAGTGTCAAAGGAAGGAACGCAGCAGCAGATCGACACAAATCATAAGCAGTGACGCAAAAGAAGGTAGAACCTGAGAAGTGAGAACCACTAGACGCGGCGTGGCGGCGATGCAAGGAGAAACCGACGGAGAACGGAGCCACACGGGAGAATCGCAGCGATACAATGAGTCGCGGGAAGCAGAAACGCAGAGTGACAGGGAGCTAGTAAGTAGTGACACTGCCACACAGGACATAACCCACACTGGCGGAGCCACAGAGCGGCAGAAACTCAAATTATAAAAATTTAATTTATTTTATTTTTTATACAAAAAATAAAAAATATAATAATAAACATATAAAGTTGATAGAAATATTAAAAAAAATAAAAAGATAAATTATATTTCTATCTTTGTTTTATAAAAAAATATAAAATACAATAATTTAATATTTTAGAACAAAATATTTATACTCATATCTCATTTATTAAATATAAATTTGTATTTTTATATTTATATTTCAATATCTTATACGATTGTTTTTTTGTTTTTTCCGGTCTATATAGACATAGTTTTTTGTATTTTCGTGTTTTGTTTTCGAATATCTAATGTACACTAGTTGGATTTTTTATTTTAATATTAAAGAGTGAATAAAACTTTATGTTAATATTATAAAAAATGAAATTTTATAATATTGTAGAGGTACTTATTTATACAAACATAATATACAAAATACGTATTGTATTAATAATACGTAGTCTATATATTATTTTTATAAATAAAAAATCTAATGTAACAATTTGTTTTACAACTCTTCATCACTTTTA
>NC_029792.2:121804800-121805944 GCF_000816755.2 Arachis ipaensis
TGTAACAATTTGTTTTACAACTCTTCATCACTTTTAATATTAAAAAATTACACTAATTTTTATCCGATATCTAAAAACATGAAACACACTAATTTGGTTTGGTGGTTATCTAATTCACACTAAGATATTTTTTGGGAGGAAAATTTCAGGATGAACACAAACTCTTGTTAATTGTGAAGTCAGCACAGTAAGTGAAGACGACTAATATCTGAGGAGTCTTTTTCTCAACTAAAAAAAATAATAAAAAATTTAAAATTAAAATTTTGTTCACACATTTGTGATATTTTTATCTTAATCTTTTTTTCCTTCTCTCTTCAGTATGGGCGTCGCCTTTTTCTCCCTTACGTCACCACCTTTCATCACAAAAAAAAGAAACATCAACCTAAAATAAAAAAATATTCATCTAAAAATAAAGTAACATCCATATAAACTAAAACAAACATCCAATCAATTTTTAAAAAAATATTCAAAAACATGAAAAAAGATATTCATTATCACCGCAGGACGGACAAATGGCTACATTAATTCTTCAAACGGTGCAACACATGGAGGGTTTTAGGATGATTGACAGCATTGCGAACGCAGGGGAAAAGAGTACCTGCTTCTTCATCCAGAATGTATGCGCGACGCGACGCAGGGGAAAAGAGGAAAGGGCGGTGTTGCTTGCAGGGAGCACAGTCGCAGCACGACAGAGAGAAAAAGAAGGCGTGGAGCAATAGCGTCGCTTGTAGGGAGAACAGGAGGGGCAGCGTGACGCATGGGAGAAGAAAGTGCAGCAGCGGCGTCAAGAGCAGGGACGATGCGACGCATGGAAGAAGAAGGTGCAGCGGAGATGTCGATTACAAGAAATATAAGGACAGCCCAATGTATGGGAGAAGAAGGTGCAAGCTGTAGCGGCTACGACGCGTTGCTTTTTCAAACGGCGATGGCAATGAGGTGCGTTGGTAATAGCACGACAAAAAAGGAAGAGTAAAGCGACTGTGCTAAAAAGAAAAAAAAATGAAACCATAAAAAGTAAGAGATTAGGGTTGTAGCGAATGCAAATGAAGTGAGATTTTTTTATTTAGTAAACTTGAGATGCAACTCGTTATTTGTGTTATTCACACTTCACAATATCTACCTAATAAAACTCTTTTTTATATAG
>NC_029792.2:121806119-121806435 GCF_000816755.2 Arachis ipaensis
TTAAATCTATTATTTTTAATTGAATAAATAAATTTTTAAAAATATAATAAAAAGATTTATATATTTTATTTTTGTAAAAAACAAAAATTTTAATGTAATAATTTTTTTTAAAAAAATGAAAACATTAGATATAAAACTTTTGTGAATCTATTTAACTATATACTCAGAAAAAAATCTTATTTATATATAATTTTTTCTCCATATTACTAAAGTTATATAGCAATGGTTCCTTGTTGGCTGCGTCTATCTTTGTTAGGAGCAGAAAAGTGAACAGTGCAAAATCTTTTCTATCACTGCGGAACTTTTAGAGTCTTTA
>NC_029792.2:121807175-121807525 GCF_000816755.2 Arachis ipaensis
TACTCCACAAATAAAATTATAACATTAAAATTTTTTAAATATTAAATTAAGCTTTTAGTTACTTTAACTATGTGATTATGCTTAGGGGTGAACGCGGATCAGATCAGATTGGATATGGCCAAAATTTTGATTCGATCCGCACTAAAATCATCGAATCCAATATTCGTAGTTTTTAAGTTTGGATGCGATTTGATTCGATCCGATCCGCACATTTGCGAATCGGATCAGATCGGATAGCAGATATATCCGCAAAACACAAAAATATTTTTAAAAAGTTATTTTTATTAAAAAATATCAATAAAATTCATTTTTTCTATTCTTTTAAATATGTTTACTTTCTAAATAACATT
>NC_029792.2:121807666-121817071 GCF_000816755.2 Arachis ipaensis
ATATTTACCAAATTAAATAATTTTTAGAGAATTTACCGATTTAAATTCCCCTGTCATATCTCGTTTACAGTGTAAACGAGATATACACATTGTCATCTCGTTTACACTGTAAACGAGATATGGGCCGTACGCGCATATATATAGAAATCGTTTATAGCCAACTTCTGGCCCCAGTTTCACTTTGTCAACATCTTTCTCCCCTCTTTTAATCCTTTCTGACTATACATTTGACCCAAGCGGTGATGGCGCGCCAAGTGGGGAATGACGGGGACATAAACAGGCTGAACGAGACGACACATTACGCCGGGGCGGCCAACTTCAAGGTTAGTTTCGTTATGGTTGAAAAATTTAATGATGTTGCCATTGTTAGGGTAGTCATGAAGATTTGGGACGTTGGTATATGGGTTAGGAATTAGGTCTCTAGGCTTTATTTAAAACTCTATCCGCTTGTGCTAGATTGATATGACATAAATATTATTAGTTTGGAACGCTGTTATTGCTGTGGTATGTTGTTAGTATTTATAAATTTAATGCCATTATAATAGTATGACACTGTTTACGTTAATAAATTTTGATATTTTTATTCTGTTAGACATTTAAGACTTTATTTTGTTGTGTTATATTGTTTAATTTGTAATAAAAGTAATAATAGAAATAATTATTCTTGAGACTTTTGAGAGATAAATATTATCAAAAGTAAAATTAATTTTTTAAAATGTTAAAAATAATTTATAAGTTATAATTGATTTTATATAATTTAAATATTATTTTTGTTTGTCATTAATCAGAGGTCTCGCCTCCTGTTGTCCCGGCGAGTGAGCCATACTTTACCTCCATTAGACGCCATCGTCCCATATCTGGCTGAGGCCGGATTCGGCGACACCGTGCCCTTCAGAAATTTTACTTTTGACAATTCCCTGATTTCGGCACTGGTGGAGCGATAGCGTCCAGAGACGCACACGTTTCATCTCCCGTGGGATGAGGTCACTATCACCCTGCAGGATGTGGCGTACCACTTAGGTCTACGGGCACACGGTAACTCCATCGGGGGTTGTCTCTGTGACTTTGGTAGGTGGTACCATACGGAGACGTGGGCATTGGTGGAGCAGCTCCTCGGATCCAAGCCTCCCGTGGCAGCACAGCAGGCGGCACAGAAGAAGGAGTCGTTCACGCTGAAGCTTGTGTGGCTATGGGATCGTGTTCGCCAGATGCCCCAGACAGACGATCCCGAGACCCTTCGACAGTACGCCAGGTGTTATATCATGTTACTGATCGGAGGGTATCTGATTATCGACAAGTCCAACAATATGGTGCACCTTCGTTGGCTACCGCTGCTCCGGGACTTTGCGAAGTGTAGAGCATTTTTTTGGGGCTCAGCTGTGCTGGCCTGGACGTATCAGTCCTTATCTTTGGCGGCTCAGCGGGGCGTCACGTATATCGCTGGCTGCACTCCGTTGTTGATGTCCTGAATCTATCAGAGATTCCCCCAGTGGTGTCCACCAGATAGAGGCGTCTACCAGTATCCGATGGCTGCGAGGTGAGAAATGTCTTTTTATGTATTAGAGTTAAATAATTTTGTCAAATCTTTTGGTATGTTACTTAACGAATCGTATATGCTCTCCTTCGATCTGTTAGGTTGGTTGGATTACTGCAGCAGAGCAGGGATCAGCATGAGGCCAAGGTCCTACGTTGGAGGGTTTCCCTTGACTGGCTATGGTTCGACGAGGTTAGTTGTAAAATACGCACGTTTTTTGTTTTCGATAATTAGATAGATATCGTATGCTTTTGTATGCTTGTTATATGGATAATTCGAGCGATTTCGTATAATAATTGTGTTTGTGTTGTATTGAAAACTTTCTTTATTCAGTTTGCATGGAGAGTCTGCAATGACCCCGCCCGGCAGGCTTTGTGTCCCCCTTGGTTTTGTGAGGAGGAGGAATGGGGGACATGGTTGTCAGCCGTCCTCTATTGTGCTTCAATATCGTCCGTTTTCACCACGTTAATCGGGCGAAACGGCAGTTCAATGGAGAGCAGCAGGTATCAGGCACTCCGGTAAATAATGATAGGTGAGATTGATGCTATATTTCTATTTACTTATCTGTTAAAAGATTTAAGTTATTATGACTTAAGGAAGTATTTAACACACCATCTTCATTGACAGGTACCTGACTACTACTGGTCGAGGTGAGGATGTATGGTGGCCGCTCAAGCTGAAGGAGTGCTATGATAGATGGCACCAGAGGTTTGAGCCCGGTCGCCGGATCACTGTGCACCATACCTTTGATACCAGGCCGACCCTGGAGTACTATGACTGGTGGCGTGCAGCTTGCCGTGTTAGGCATCTATCGGGGCAGGAGATACTGGAGGACCAGAGGCTGGTGGAGTTGTCCCTTAACGTACAGTCCACTACCAGCCAGCCCAGAGATGATCTCGCCCTTCCTCGGGGGGTGCCGGATCAACATCGACGTGCGAGGGAGGGTAGGGATGATACTCGACGACCTGCTCGGAGAGAGAGGGGTCACAGAGAGCGTCAGCCTGGTGAGCCGGTAAGGAGGGAGAGGGCCCACCCATGCGGGTGGGGATCGGAGTTGAGTCTGATGAGGAGGCGAAGTACGCCCACCAGGAGGAGCATGGAGACATCCCACAGGACAGAAAGGCCTCACCTCCACCACAGCAATCATGCACCATGAGGTGTCCTTCGTAGTACGGTTTGACGCGTAGGTCACATATGGTGCCGGGAAACAGCTCTGCAGTGCCTGAAGCAGCTTCGGCACCTTGTTGTACGATTCTTCCCAATCACTGTAGATCCGTGCAATGGCCTTCTGCTTCGCCATCCACACCTTTCTGTACGAGGATTTGAAGTGATAGCTTGCCTGCACTGCACCTTGCAAGATTAGGACACTGATAGACGGGTTGGATTGAATCAAGGGCAATATGACTCTGCATATGAGACTGCTATCTAACTGACAATGGTCTTGAGATATGGTGGGTTCCAGACATCTATGTGGTCTACCAAATCTCCGAACCTCCCTAATCACCACAGAAAAAATTTATTCATACACGACATCTCTAGCCGAAATAACATATAAGACAAAACTACTCAAATTCACAATTAAACTTGAACTTACCAGTATCCGAGATTCTGACAAAGGGCGGCACGGAGGCTCCATTGACACCCACTGTGGGCTTGACAGCACTGCACATGGTACTTTAAGCGGTCAGACTCAATCACCCGGTACTCAGCACTCCTTCGAATACTGTAGTTCTTCACACCTTGAAGCACCGCCTCTCGGCTTCTGAACCTGTGTCCGACCCGAAACTCCACACCGTCGTCCAGGTTGTAATCCACTCCACAGCTGTCAGAAACTAGGTTCCTTTCATGCATGGCGTCCAGATATAAACTGTGATAGTGACTTGGCACAGCCGATAGCACCGGAATTGGATGAGGTGGAGGTATCACATGGCGTGGCACAGCCCCCGCAGGTGTCTCCAGCACAAACTCATCCTCATCGCCACCATCGGAAGATTTACTGTCCACACTGTCCGCCACGTAATCCTCGTCCTACTCCTCCTCACCCTCCTCTGCCTCATGCTCCGGAATCACGACATGAATGGGAGGTGGTGCGAGAGGTCGGTCGTCCTGCACGTAGGTTTCGTGTACGGACGACCCACTACCACTGTGACCCACCTCGGCGGACAGCTCCATTACCTGTTCACACATGATCCTCCCATGAATGTCGAACATCAGTCGCACATGCTCGTCTCCGTGAAGTCGGAATAGTTTAAACCGGAAAACTCCATTTTCCATGGGTGCCAGCAACCTATACGCCACCCTTCCGATTTCCCTCGGTTGTGTCCCACCGAGCTTGCTCAATATCAAACTCTTCAAATCCGACAACGTCTCCACACGCTGAGTGCGAAACAATATCGGATCTTGACACTCAAATATTACCCCGTTGTCGCCATTTCTCATGCGACAATTGGGATAAAGAAGCACAACTATGAATGGATTGTTACTGGCCATTCAGCTATGTTTTTTGAGAGAAGTAAGAGACAGAAGAATGATATGAAATGTGTGTGAAGAATAGCAAATGTTACACATCCTTTTATAGAAGGTGAACATTTGTCATATACATATCTCGTTTACACTGTAAACAAGATACGTGAAAATTCATCTCGTTTATAGTGTAAACGAGATATAGTAAGGGAATTTATTTCGATAAATATTCGTAAAAATATTTATTTTGGTAAATATTATATTTATTTATTTAATAAAATAAAAAATTCCAAATATGTGGATTCCTACACAAAATTCGCGATCCGATTCTATTAGTGTGCGGATCTTATCCGATAACTTTGTAGATCGGATCCATATCCGTCATTTTTAAATCAGATTTGGATAAATACCGTGAATATGCAGATCAAATTCAATCCATGAACACCCTAATTATGTCTTAATGTCTATACACACATATGAACACCGGAGGAAAGGTGAAATCAAATGGCTTGCAAATTGACAGGGAACTGTATAAAAATAAATGATTATTAAACAATAAAACACTATTAATTTTTTTGTTCATAAAAAAAAATTTTTTTGGACCTGTAAAATCATTATTATGGTATTGAATTTTTGAGGCATCATATCAAGTGGATTTATGTTGACCCAATGAGACGGGTCAGAGACATAAGTCATGTGTACATCAGATGAAATGCACCATTGGACCCTACTCTCAATGTTTGGATAAGTTTCAGATGAGATATAAACCTAATTCAATTTACGAAAAGGAAAAAAAAAATCCATAAGTGGAGTCGGCACTCAGCAGGCTCCATCAACATCTCTTGAATATACGGAACTTAGTTATTTTTTAGAGAAAAATCTAAAATAGTCCTTCACAATTACCTCAAAAAACAACGAAGTCTTTAACAAAAAAAAAATATCAACCTGGCCTTGAGATTTATTTTTATAGGATTGATTAGCTCCTGTGCTAAAAAAAATTAATGTTTTTTTTGGCACAGGGGCTAATCAGTCCTTAAAAAAAAGATCAGAGACTGGGTTGGATGTTTTTTTTTTTGGGTCTCGTTGTCCTTTCGAGTTTATTGTCAGGGCCAGATGGGATATTCACTCTATCTTTTAATAAAAGCTATTAAAATGGTATGCCAAAAATTTTGGCGATCATAAAAAGATCCTGAAAAATATAAAAGATAAAATAATTTTTAAAAATTTTAAAATTTGACAAAAATATCCAAACATAAAAATATGATATCACAGTGAATAGAAAATATTGATTTGTCAATCAAAAAAGTTTTAGCGATAACAGCAGAAAACTCTAACGGCGTTTTTCTCTTTTTCTTTCAATTCAAAATCCTTTTTCATAATTGCTCATTCATCATCAATTATGAGAACTTTAATGTCTTCCCTCCTTTTCTTCTAATCTAAAACTCTTTTCGTACCTTTACAAGGCGGTCTTACTCCATTAAATCTATAATTGTTTGCTCTTACAAGAGAAAGTCTTTCATGAATTCGATGAACTCTTGTTAGTGTATTTGGTGGAAGTGACAGTGCGTTATTGTTGTTGTTATTGTTCTTGTAGATGTAGCTTTTGCGAATTTTATGGTTGAAGAAGATGAACCAACGAATTTTGTGGTTGATGAAGATGAACCAATGGCATCTGGGTGAAACTTGAAGGTACAATTCGAAAAAAGAGTTGTTGAAGAGAAGTGTGTACTATCTCTTGCATATAGAACGAGCTTGGAAGAAAGCGCGGCGGGGGAGAGGGGGAAGCGAGGAATCCGAGGATGCAATCGATAAGCCTCTGAGAAAGCTTGCTCCATAGTCTGTTGTTCATCCATGGTGTGGTGTTGAAGGTGCTTGTTGTTGCAGCGGTGGTGGTAGTGTTGGTGATGGCAAAGGTGTAAGAGAAAGGGTGGGGATGATGATAGCGATGAAGAAAATAGAGGACATGATTTAAAAAAATTAGGGTTCAGAGTTCTCTCTCTTAGCACTTTCGATTGCTAGGTTAGCATTTTTGTTCACTGTGACGTAATGCTTTTCACGTTTGAGTGCTTTTGTCAAATTTTAAAATCTTTTGAGGGTTATTTTATTTTTAACGACTTTTAGGGCCTTTTTTGTCAGCGCTAAAATCTTTCAGATACCATTTTAGTAGTTTACTCTTTAATTTAAGAGTACATTTTAAAAATATAGTTTTTTTGCTCGTTTCAATATTAAAAAAAAAAGAGGTAAATGCCAAATCGAGAACAGTTCCTTGAGTCGGAAATTTTTCTCCATGTTGATGTATTTCTCTACTCTTTCCTGAACTTTATTTAAAGAAGTCGGGTACCGTTTGGATATTGACTGGGAGAAGGGTCATTCTTTGAGACCGTTGACTAGTCCCATGATCACGGTTTTAGTGGGTAAGGTTTGGATCTTCAAACATGTCTTATTGAACTTTTTCATGTAGTCTTGAAGGGTTTCTCCGGCCACTTGCTTCATTCCTAGCAGACTCAGTGCGTGTTTTGTTTTGCCCTTTTGGATGAAGAACCTAGTCAAAAATTTCTTTGCCAGGTCGTCGAAACAAGTTATTAACCTGGGAGTAAGTTGTCAAACAATTTCATGGCGGGTTTGGTAAAAGTGGTTGGAAAAATCTTGCAGCAGGTGGTGTTGGAGGCGTCATCTAGGTACATCCGGCTTTTGAAATTGTTGAGGTGGTGCCTTGAGTCGGTCGTTCCGTCATAGAGGTCCATGTCAGGTGTTTTAAAGTTCTTGGGAACTTTGGCTCGCAAGATTTCTTCTATGAATTGGTCTTCTCTGCCTAGAGGACTTTCTTTCCGATCCGCTTGGTTATTTCGATTGCGAATCTCGGCTTCTAACTTCAAGAGTTTTTCTTCTAGCTCCCTTCGTCGCCTTACCTCTCTCTGTAGTTCCCATTCCGCCTTGTACTCGAGTTATTCTAGCCAATCTCGTTGGCCTCGGACGAGACCCAGTATTTCGGCTGTTTGTAGGGTTCTTCTTCAGTGTGACGGACTTCCGAATGAATCCGCCTTGGCTGGGGGTTGGCTTATGGCCCTCCCCCATGAGGACCATGCATCTGGTGTGGTGAAGGTAGTATAATGGCGTTGCCCTTTGGTTGGGGCTCGACTTCATATTCAGGCACCGTGTGGCTGTCTTCATGCTGGTTGTCCGCCATTGTTATGGGATGAATTCTAGGTCCCCGACAACGGCGCCAATATTCCGAGGGTTACCTGAAATGTTGATTTGAGCCTGGACGTGAGACTCAGATCCCTCTGTATGGCAGCGTCTGACTTGCTGATGTTGAGGTGCTGCCTGTCCGAGTTTCTCGTGGAAAGGTAGGGAGTGGTACTTACAAGAGACTCCAATGCTTAAATTAGCAAGGGCTTTTAGCAAGTTTTTAGTAGATTAGAACGCGAATTATACCTAAGGGGTATTAGTGTATTTATAGTAAAGTTGATAACCACCTTGGTTGTAGTTATTCTATCTTTTCTGATGGATAGCCGTTCTCTTTATCTTGAGAGTTTGTTATGATCGATCTTTTAGCAAAAATATAGATAGTAAGGGAGATTTTCGGAAGCATTTACCTGTTTAAGCAGGTATAGCTCGGCTCTTTTGTTGATGTCCGATCTCTTAAAAGAGGTCGGATATGTTCGGATAGACCGTCTTTTTGGGTGGGTCTTTTGTTTATTGGGTCTGACTCTGATAGTTGGGTCAAGGTATGAACAGTCATGTTATTCTTTTCTTTTAACATAAAACGATTAAGTTCATAAGTGTACATTTTTATCGATAACGAAATTTAAGAATATTTTGTTTAGTTCAAGTGTATTTTTTTTTTGTAATTTATCCTAACAGCAAATAGCGAAGGAACAGCTAAAAACGAAAGCACACTATGATTCGAAGAGAATTTCAAAGTATTACTTGTTAGTTGTTGCTAAGAAAAGAATATTCATGAACAGAAAACGAACCATCCTTGGTAATTCAAAACTTAAATCTTTGAATTCCCAAGATAATTCTCATGTTGAGGACAAACCTTATTGATTGATTATGCTCTCCAAGATTTCCTGGTAAACAAGTTGAGGTAGAGAATATTCATAAAAGGCTAAGCAATTCTCTACATTAAGATAGCTTATCACATTTATCATTCAACATACAACATTACAATTTGAAGCAGAGAATATTCAAGCAATTCTCTGTTTGAAAATAAAAAATACTATGTACACACTAAAAATCAGTTACTAAATTAACTATCATATATTTGTGTATAAATATATAATTATTTAATTTATTTTTAATATATATTTTATACGATTAATTGGTTTGCTAGCTAATATATTGGATACATGCAGTAGAATTTTTTAAATATAATACATATATAAGTTCTTCTTAAAAAATTTATAAAAAAAATTCCCTCTCCAAGAATGCCAAAAGTAGGAATAATTTTGTGTCTCCTACCTGAGCTAAAGCAACATTCTTGAAGCATAGTATATGGAAATAAAATAAAATTTCTCTATCCATATATATAAGAAATAATTCATTATGACCACATATTTACAAACTTGTGTTCCACCATGGATTTCCAAGATGGTTAGTTTGGCATCTTTTGAAGAGAGTTTATCCAATATATGCATGTTATTAGTTTTATACTAGTGAGCAGAATATCATGGATTTAATTTATATGTAATAATGTATTGCAGGCATTTCAAGATTCATATCAAATTCGCCACCAGCTCATTACGTAGTAAAAATCCAATTCTCACTTCTCACAAATAATTCCATAGAAAGATATGAATCAGGGATATTTGAAGCTGGAGGCTATAAGTGGTATATATAATTATTTTTATTTCTAAATGAATTCATGTGTTAATATAATATACAAGCAATAATAATGAAATATATGATAGGAAGTTGATTCTATATCCAAGTGGAAACAAGGGCAAGAATGTCAAAGACCACATTTCACTATACTTGGCATTGGAGGGAGCAAGTTCATTTAATCATGACTGGGAAATCTGTGTCAATCTTCGTTTCTTTGTGCTTGATCAAAACAATCACAACTACTTAGTCACCCAAGGTATTTAAAGGTTTCACCCCCCTTTTTTTTGGGTCCATTTTATTAGTAATCATATAACCCTAGATATTTCATATAAATATTCTGATTAAGTTCAATAAAATGGCAATATTAATTAATTTTCATAGTATAGTACATGGATAAGATATGCTATTGTAGATACGAGGTATATATATGGTTTATATTTCATTATTCAATATTAAAGTCTGAATGGATATAACGAGAGATGATAATCGGGTCGATTTTTGCACTATTCGACTCTACCTCACCTTATTTTATCTTATATAAAATATGCTATATTATTATTTGTAATAAGTAGTAAAAATTT
>NC_029792.2:121817149-121830208 GCF_000816755.2 Arachis ipaensis
AGCATAATTCTTATAAGAAAATTTAATCAATGGTTAAAAAAATTATAAATTATTGACACGATAATATAAAATTTTTATAGGAGAGAATTAAAAAAAATTATAGATATATAATTTGGTTTTTGATTGGTAAAAAAGGTTATGTTCTCTAACAAAATTTATAATAAGTAACTGAATTTGATTACTGGCAGATACAATAAAAAGGGAAAGAAGATACAACAAAATGAATATTGAATCAGGATTTGATCAATTCTTCCCACTCAAAGATTTCAATGACAGCTCCAAAGGTTATTTGGTTGATGATATATGCACATTTGGAGCAGAAGTCTTTGTTTGCAAAGAAAGAAACATGGGAAAGGGAAATGGAGAATCTTTAGCAATGATTAAAGATGTAATTACCTACAAGCACAGGTGGAGAATTGACAACTACTCAGGCTTTGGTTCAGAGTGTTTAGAATCTAAACCATTCAATACCGGAAAATATAAGTGGTAAAAATATTTAACTTTGATTTTGTTTCTAAACTAATCATACTTAACATATCTTTCTTTGGTAAAATCCTGTATTAGTCATGGGAAAAGAGTTTTTCCTAATTGAACTCAAAATTGCCAAATTAGGAGAGAAAATACATAGGATTTTATAAAATGTGTTGACATTTTGTACTTTTGTTAGTAAAACACAAAATTATTGAATAATAGAACTTGTTGAAACGAGATTTTATAATTCGTATTCTTTTTCTGTATTAACCAAATTGTCACACTTATTTCAAATATCAAATTGTCACACTAGTTTTTTAAAGACAAATACAAAGTTTTATTTTATTTTTAACCGAAATACATCAGATACAAAATAAAAGAAAAAGTAATTGCTTAATGTACAAATATTTTGCACTATGCAAAATCAACCTCTAAATTTATTTATTTATCAACCATGTTAGGTATAAACTAAAGTCAGTTATCAATATAAAATATATTTTAAAATATAAATATATATTAAAAATAAATTAATCAACACATATTACTTTTGAATATTTTTTTTCCACAGGATAATGAAACTTTATCCCAAAGGACAAGGAACTGGAATAGGAAGTGGGTATCTTTCTTTGTACATAGCTTTAGCTGACCCAACAAGCCTTCTTCCTTCAGGATCCAAAATATATGCACAAATAACACTGCGCATCCTTGATCAGAAACAGAGTAATGACTGGTTTGGGAAAGGTAAAGCATATAAGGTGGTTATTTTTATGAGAAATAATGCTAGTCACACAAAATGGTATTTAAAGTTTTAAACCATTAGGAGTTGAATCTTGCTTTTAGGGACATGCTCATAAAAGTCTTTAGGATAAAAATGCATATAAAATATGCTTCCAATTATCTCTTAAACTAGATTTTGAAATTGGCTGCGTGCACTAAAATAGTTTTCGAAAATTTAATTGTATCATTTACGTATTTGATACTAGCAGTCGAATAAGTCACTTGATAGAAAATGATTGAAAGAATAATATTGTGGACTTTTACCAATTTAAATAATTGGTGCAATTGAAATTTTTGAGATTATTTTAATATATCCGATTAATTCAAAACTTCTTATATTTTCAAATAATAACTTATTTACCCCTTATTGCAGGTAATTACTGGATTAGTGGGTCAAGTGGTGAAATTGGTTATAACAGATTCATGTTGCTTAATAATTTCACTAGCCAATACAATGGGTATCTAGTGAAAGATAGTTCTTCACTAGAAGCAGAGGTTACAATTCTTGGTGTGGTTGATGCATTGTTCTGACACCAATTGTTCAATGTATTCTAACACATAACAGTAGTGTTGTAAGTCTCAAATGTTTTCTGTGCATTCAAATATTACTGTGGTACAAATATTACTGTGTTTAAATTGCATTGTATATATAAATGGGCACTTTAATATCTCCTGCTTGAAACTGTTCTAACATGAAAATTAATAAGGATGTGTTGCTTTTAGCATTATCTTTAACTTGTACATAAATGCGTTGTATATATAAATGCGATGCTTCTTTAGATAGCGGCAGCAGCGACGGCAGCGAAATGCGTTGGTGACGGCATAACAGAAAAGGGGGAGTGAAGCGATTCCGGTTGCGGTAAAAGGAGAGAAAGGTGAAAGGTGTGAGGCTAGATTTTTGGTGGATAAATAGAGTGAAATGTTTTTAGAAATATGAGTTAAGATATGTTGTTAAATTACTAAACTAAAAAAATTAAATTGATGACTAAAAATGATGAGCAAAAATAATGGCATTTCTCAAGTCATTTTTATCCTTTATAAGATTAGATATTTGAATCATAAAAATATTTTAGAAAATAGTCATATCATTTATTACTTTAGTTTGGCGAAGTTTATTTAGGCTTGTTCACCACCTAATACAATTGATAAGAAAAATTCGTTCGGTGATAAATGACAAATATCACAGGTGAAGGAAATAAGACTTAAAAAGCATATCACTCATACATTTTTTATAATAAGTAATATTTAGACACATTTTTCTAACCTTCCATATGCGTTATTTGTTTTATTAATTAAAAATAATCTAAATATATAATTAACCAATAAAAATGATTTTTTATAATGTTATTGAACACAATGAGGTCCTATCTCCAACCCATTCTGTCTCTTCTGATGAGTCTCATAAAAGCATCATCTATGATCACGGAGCACTACTAGTTGATCTTAAACAAGGATCTCGGAGGCTCAACATATTTATGCACATTGATGATTGTGCTCATGCATGCATATATGTGGCTCACAGAAGTGCTTGATCATGGCAAGATATATAGATGCTAAATAAATGGTACAAATTAAAGTAACTATTATTGATGATGAATCGCTACAAGAATGTTTAAAAAAATCGACCATTTAAAAAGATCTTGTAGAGTAGAAATTAAAGAAATCATCAATTATATGCTTAGAAAGAAGAGGATCAAAATTTTCCTAGCTACTCAATATTCATAATATGCCATTTGTTAACAATTATGTGTATCAAAATTATGGATTATTCTATAAGATGGTTCGAAGGTTTGGTTTAAAATTTTTCGTATTCTGAATTCAACTATGAAATTAATTTTTAAAAATTTTTTAATCCTAAATCATAAATTCTAAATTCTCATCAATGCACTCAAGAATTAATAGTTTTGCTTAAAGATCATATAGAGCTTGCATAGCGTGGATTGCATACCTGTAGAATGTAATCAGTGGTTTCTGTCCGCACAAAAGAGGACCACAAATAGAAACCTTAACTTGAATGAGGAAAGTGCAAGTCATAGACTCAATTGTAATTCTATCATGAAATGACCAAGAAAGTAGTCTTCTCTATTTTCAAGGTAACATCTGCTCCAAATATTATAGTTGGTATGCCACTAACTAATGGTGTTCTGCAGCTTACTGCATCAAAAAGAATCAGTTGTAAGTTGATAAAGAAATAAAAAGATAAACAAGACAAGAATTGAATTTGAATAAAAAAAATACATTGAAATTGAAATAGAAACAAAAATGATAGATTGAAATTGAGTACAAAGAGAATCACTCTACTTCTACCCAATTTCTTGACGTAACAAGAAAGGGACTCCTCAACCTAACTTGTCAATGCCATGGTTTGGAAATTGATTCGAAGGGACTCCTCAACCTTCTAACCAATTCCCCGATGCAACAAGAGAGGGACTCCTCAACCTCAATTGTCCACACCATGGTTTCATCACGAAACCAAAAAGGTTTAAAAACTCTAAATCATTCTATGCTACGACTACAATAGCTAAGGAGGTATTTATAACCTCTTATTAGGTTAAAACAAATAAAAATCCTAAAGCCCATAAACATAAGGCCCAATCTAGTAATTAAATAAACAAAATCAAAATACATTAAATTAAAATATTCTAAAAATGTAAATTAATATCTTCTAAATAATACTTGAACTCTTCATATCTCGAACATTTGAAGAACATTTGAAGCACGTATCATAAGTATTCCATAGAAGTGAGAGTAACTTCGACATATATCTGTAGAGTAAGGATGCCTACATTGGCCTAACACAGCAGCGTTTTTGAAAATAATAAAATGACATGAATACAAATGGAATAATACAGGGCATAATGTTGATTAGGCTAACAACTTGCAACCATGAATATGAATTTCTGGGGGAAAAAAACGAGCTTCTCCATTCAATAGTGGAAAAAGCAAACAAGGACAGAGAATTGTCTAAGAAATAACAGAGTGAAAGTAGACTACAAATTTTGCTCAGGGAAGTGTTATTTCATCTGACAGGTATTTGAGTGAAAACAAACCTTCACATTGATTTTCAAAGACAGATTAGCCAAATACTGCTTAGTGATCTTAAAGACGTGCTTTGTCAGACAACAACATTGAGAAATCAAACCAAGGTCAGTTTCACAAATTCTCGAGGTCACCTGAAAATAGAAGATTTTATACGAATGTTGACAATTTTCAACTGAAGCAAAGAGCAATCATTTATGATACAACAATCTACGTTCATTATCAACAATGTGGCTTACCATAGAGAGAAGCATTGTTGTCAGGTAATATTGCCAACAAAAGCTCCAAACCCTTTCCTTTCATTTTGGTTGTAGATACGTGGTAAACATGCTCCAAAGCTTTCTCCACCTGCTCAGGCTCGGCATTGTATATGGGGATAACAGGTTCCGGATTAAACTCCTACAAAGATGAAAAAACAACAGGAAAATTTTCTCTTCACGCCAAACAACAAATATAACAGAAGGAAAAGTACCATTCCAGATACTTGACACATTTGAGCAAGCTCGTTACAAAATGGGCAGGCAACACTGTCTTGCACGCTCCATGAAAATTTTATGCATGCCCACCGACTAACTAACGGTCATGCCATTAATCATTTTCTGCATATTTTAGTAATAGGAGACAAAATACCATGTTAAAAGCTATCACTTAAAAACTCTAGGTCAAACAAGAAGAGCATATAATAAAAACTGACGTGGATGACAGAATTCAGCACAAAACAAGGTAGAACAGTTGAATTTTGCCACAACTTGAGAACATATAAATGGTATCAATGTATACAATACCTTGTTCATCATATTTCATTGACCAACTTGAGGTAAACAACTCTTTTCTTCCCCACTTTCATGATATTTAAGCTGCAAAAAAAAGTGCAACAGATCAATAGTTGTAGCAAAAAAGAAGAGATTCTACTTTCAGCAACTCATATTTTTGGAGGAGGAGCACATTACCCAAGGGGCAGGAAGAATTCTTGCTTCAACAGAAGCTAGCTTTTCACTTTTTATTCCAAATTCCTTTGCATAAGGATCCTGATCATAAGCATTATGCCGAATGGTCTGCTTGTAAATAAATTGAAATCTTGATATGATGGCCGAACATGTTATGCAGCTCCCAATATAATGTACATGTATGTGTGTTGTGCTTCTGTCTGAACAAGTATCTTAATATATTTCATCTGCAAAAGTATATCTTGTCATAGTTGATTGTACCTTTCCCTTATCAATTCCATAGATGTAACTCTAGAAGAGAACACCTCCATTATCAGCAATTGGAATTTACCATTGTTTGAAACCCTTTTATAGTGATATTAGCCCCAAAATGATTTTAACAGTCTAGGAGTAGATGATATTAGCCCTTGGTAAGAAGGCTCATTTGTGTAGCTTAAATTAAAAATGTGCAGGCATTACAAGGTGCATATCAATTCTCAAGATATTCCGTTTGTGCTTCTCACAATATCTTCCTTCAACCATTGCTAGAATCATCCATAGTCCCTAAAAGTAACATTAAAAACAAAATCAACAAATAATATCAACCAACTTGAATTTGTTCTTTCATACAACTACATCCATAATCAGGTGGTCTTATTTCTTCCGGAGGTCAATTCCAGCTTTCTTCGCGACTGCATCGAGTCCATTCTTCTCTATGGTTTTCAATGCCTTGGTTGATAACCGAAGCTTTACATAGCGCTTCCCGGCTTCCCACCAGATCCTCTTGTACTGCAGGTTTACAAACTGCAGTTTCTTTGTCTTGTGGTTTGAGAAAGATACTTTGTTGGCCTTGTTTGCTTTCTTTCCAGTGAAGGGACAAACTCTCCCTGAAAAAAAAGATAAAAAAGTAAATAATAATAACAATAATAATAATCAAATCAAATAAAAAATAAGATAATAGAATAATCAATCTCTGTCAAGTGCCAACAAAACAACAGATTCCAATTAGGTTTCTCCACCACTAATGATAATCTAACTTGCCATCAATGAGTAACATCCATATTAGCATATTGTTAGCCATGCATGTCATCCTTTTAAAAAAATGAAGACTGTAGAACTAGAGCATATGTCGCTCTAAAGATCAGGCTGAAGCTCGAGTAAATATCAGTGTTAGTTTCTTAAGTCCAGGAAAAGTGAAATTGTAATATATAGTAATTGCCCAGCCACAAGACATTATACGAAGAAGCTTCAAAATCACAGTTGGTAGCTTCAGCATCACTTTTTTCTATTTCCAATTTCTAATGATCTGATCAAACAATTAACACAAGCTTCAACTAAACAAAAAGCGGTGATCTTCCTTCAATATACATACAATATCGCATGATCACGTGGAAGTTATCGGCTTATGGGTTGTGTAGTCTTTATAATAACTCAAGTGTTGTGGTAGCTATTCAAATCAGCTACCTTTAACAGCCTGGTGCAGGACACAACATTTTTGTAATCATCTACTCATAGCTAAACACAAAATATAGTAATTAGGGAGTAATTAACTATTTGGTAAACCTCCCTTAGTTACTTTTGGCCATGTCAACGATTGATTTTCGTTTCGTTAGCTGCTTAAACAAGGCTGTTCTTTTGGCAGAGTGCAAACTCATAATGGATGAATCAAGCAGAGATACTTGGAGACTTTGTAGCATCAAACAGGTTGAAGAACTCAAATGCTTGGCTAAAATCATGACAGCATATGGGTATCCACCATCTTAATCTTTCTTCCAGATCCAGTTGTCCATCCATCAATATTTCCAGTATCAGGAGTCATCAAAATGAATAATATACATCCTGGGTGAATAAATGTGTTAATGTGTACTCGTCCAATCATGTGACCAAGAAGGAGATTTCACAAGTCAGAGTCCTTCAACTGATAACGATTGGGTAGTTTTACTTTTAGTAATGGTGGTTTAAGGGTCAGTGAAGTGCAGGAGAAGGCATTTGGAAATTTCACTGTTCAAACGCAACCTATGATGTTAAAAAGGTTGGAATATCAAACTTGTAATTGATGTTTCACCTCTCAAGTATCTAGTATTAAGTTAATTAGAGATGGTGCATGGCAGATAGCAAACAATGAAAGGTAAAAAATGGAAATTGAGGGAAAAGGGTAGAGGAATTACGAGCAAGAGGCTGCAAAGGTAAGAACTTTGGAGAGGGCGCAAGAAGGGGCATAGGAGAAGGGTGGTACGAAATTTTAATGCCGCTGAGGTGGGAAGTGACGAAGGCAAGCTCTGAAAGAAAGAAAATGCACAGGAAGCATAATAAATTATTAGTTTGGACTTTGGAGTTCAAATTATGTTAATTGAATATAAATAAATAAGGAAATGGAGTTGCACTTGCCTGGATGAAAGAGATTGGAAGAAGAGGTCTTTGTTTTCAGAGGCTTCAATTTGAGGGGGAAGGTGGATACCAGTGAACAACCTGCCATTGCCATTCTTCTTTCTTATCTCTCGCTCTCCTTCACACAACTCACTTTCGCTCCTATACTTACTAATATAGTTATGAGAACCGAACTGGTAATTAATCCGGTCATACCACCGGATCACTGGTTTAACCGGTGAGTCATTGATTCACCCGATTAACCCGGTTATAATTAAATAAAATATAAAATTATAAAAATAAAATTAAAATCAAAAGTTAAAGTACATGTATTCACAAACGTATTAATAATAATCAAGTATCAATTCTTAGACATAACTAATGATGCAAAAACTAGTCAATAGTACAAAATACTTTCTCAATTTAAATGAACAAGAAAAAGCAAAAGATAACACAATCGATAATTTACAGCAACAAAAGATTTAGCCAAGTGATAATCAGCAACAAATTCAACTCTCAGTCATATGTTCAACATCAAATTCAACTTCCAGCAACAAAATAATTTGCTCAGTGATATATTCAGCATCAAATTCAACTTACAGCAACAAATTCTATTTCTAACAACAAAGTCAGCTCATTGATAAGTTTCAACAACAAATTCAATAACTTTCAGCAACAAAAACTTTACCTCCAATTCTCCAAATATGATTTACAGCAAAACAAAATTAGCGAAATCATTATTTCAGCAACAAACTCAACTTTCAACAACAAATTGAAGATGTAGTGATGATTTACAGCAATGAAATTGAAAAAGAAATAACAGCGCCGAAGGAGGCTGAAGCTCACCTTCCCAGGGACCAACTCACGGCGAAGGAAGCGTTGACGGCCGAAGCAAAAAGACGACAACGACCACCACCCGAGGGACCAGATACTGGTTCCGTCTGCTTCTGCTTCCGGTGAAGCGAGGGCAGGAAGGCGGCCGCGAGAGAAGCGAGATACCGGAGACGAGAGAGGTCGAGGGCGACACCAGCCGTGAGAGAGTGAGACTCAGTGAGCTTGAGGAAGAGAGGTGAGAGGTGGGTGATCAGCATTTGGATAAGGGCACCCGGCCCCGGGGCTGTTAAAGGGAAACGACCCCGTTTTCAAATTTTTTTTAATTTTTTATTGTTAATATCAAAAACAAAACCTATATAAAAAAGTACACCACAAAAAGTGACCCATTAAATTCTAAGTTTAATATTAATTTACATATTATCTAATATATTCTTAAGTAATATATATAGTATTTTAAATTTATACTATATAATATAATTAATTTAGCTCTTCATGCATCACGAGTTTTAATCTAGTATTATATTAAAAATGAGAGACAAGTTAGCACTCTCTTTCTTTTCTTTCATATAAAGAGAAAAATAGAACTAAATGTTGTGACGAGAATGGATAATTAAGGATGAAAGATAAATGTCTATTTTATGAGCGACTCAATTTTCTTATGTTGAGAGGAACAAGTTCTTAGGACGAAGCAAAATTAATGAGGTTTGATAAATAAATTTTGTATATCTGAGACAAAAAGATTACACACACAACAATAACAATAATTATATTATTAATATTTATTTTTTTCTTTACGTTATTATATATATTAAATAAATATATAAATTATCTTTATTNATAAATTTTGCTAAAAACACACTCAGTTTGGGATTGGAATATAGAGGAGGCTAATTGAGTGATTGTAGAAGATAAAGAGCTTTAAAGTTCTCTATTATGTATTATCACGCCACTTTTTCTCTCTCTTACAAAATTGAATGAACAATGGGATGCTGGGCCTCATGGCATCTGAGGAAAGTGATGACTATGGTGGGAGAAGCAGATAGATTAAGAATGAGATAGATTTGGGAATGAAATTAGGGTTAAAAAAATGCTAATTTGAAAATTTTTTATAATTTTTTAATATTTGGATAGTTTTGTCGATCCAAACCTATTTTTTATGGGTAAACTTTAATTTCGTTTCTTTTTATTAGATTTGTCAGTATTCAAATCATTTATGGTTAGAAATGGTAAGTTTCTCATACTCTACCATTATAATAATAGGCATTATAGCATGCAATATATGTATATACACCATACACTAAGAGAATACATAAAAAATGTATTGCACATATTGAAGATAGTTTTCTTTTGTTGAATGATTTTAGATCATGGTTAACTTATCATTAAGTACAGACGGTAATATATAGAAGTGCAAGTGGTGATGAATCAAACGATCTGAAGGTTATTAGTTGTGATTTTAATGAAGTGTGTTAAATGAAAGTCAGTGACAAGTGACAAGTGATTAATGAAGTTCAGAGTCATGTTCTTTTTGGGTATCCTGTACAGGTTGATTCTGTATGCTTTCTTAATGCCTCGCTGTGGGTCTGGCCAGTATTCAATACTGAACAACAAAACCATAAGTCATAACATATCCTAAAAGATGATGCTGATGACTTACCATCATCAAGGCTAACACTTTGTTCTACTTATGCTTCAACCTGCTTCCAACCACATTGTTTCTGCACTAATGTACAGAAATCAATCTCTTATTTATCCCAAGTCTATAATAATCATGCCACATCATTTTGGCTACCAAATGTTGGCAAAATATCCAGCTATCCAGAATTTTTTGTTTCTTTTTGAGTAAAAGAATCAAGTAACATCGCTTAGAGCAAAAGATTGAATTGATATACCTTCCATTTTCGTGAACCAGATTCATTTTGACAAACTTGACTCACCCTTAATTGTGCTATTAAGTTTCTTCCAGTCTTATTGTATCGTTGGCGATATAGCACTAATTGGGATTTATTTAATCCAAGTGTTTATTGAAATCATTTTCAAAGTAGAATATATATTTTTCCTTCTGTTAAGAAATAAAGAATAATATATATAAATCTGATGATACCAGAAAAGGAAGAGGCATACATTACGGGTCAATGCGTGCAAAATGCAAGATAAAGAGTGGAATATTCAATATTATGCATTTCACTTTATTTCAATATTTCATCACACGTGCAACTAATGGTATCAATGTGCCCTGTTTCCATCTTGACAATTCGTGTGAGGCCACAGGCCAGGCTTGCATTTCATTTATACAGCAAAAGGGCCATAAGCCATTAGAACCTTGAGTACGATCTATGCATAACTAATACTATGACTCAACCACACAGAAATTGAAAAACAACCTCTACAAATATATGCATAAACATAACGTAAATGCACTAGATTATGTATCACACTATTCACTACATATAGTCACTGTGTTACTATACTCAAGACACATGGCATTTTGTAGAATTTTGGGTTGGGAAGAAAAGGGGGTTAAGCTTCCCGTATATGAATATCAGATGAGTTAGTAAGATTAAGGTTCCAGTATATCAGATGGTTTTGGAACTTCCCTGAGTTGCACCGAGTTTTCAAAGCAGTGATAGAAACCATAATGAGGGAATCTTTCATACCAAGTATCTTGAACAACATGCGTGTCCCAGTGTTCTCCACTGCTGCTCTTACCGTACTTGTGAATCCATCCAGAACCATTGTGTTGCTCTCCCCAAGTTCTGTTCCAGCGATCTCCATGCTTACCTTGCCACCAGGTCTCCCCCTGCTTAACACCATGGCCATTTAGATCAAAATTTTCATCCCATTTGTCACCCCATTTCTCCCATCCATCACCCTCGCAGCGCTCAGCCCATTTGTCTGTGTATTTAATGCTGCCACCATATCCATCATATGTTTCGCCCCACCTGGAAAAGACACAGCACCATTGATCCAAGAGGGAAAAAAGTTGGAATGTAAAGATGAAAAAGCACCATCAGGATTCAGGAGCCAGAACAAGTTGCCAATTTTTCTTATTGTTTCTCAAAAGAGGATAAATTAAATTCACTCTGAATTTCTCAGCACAAACTTTGAAGGTAGTAGTAATTTTCTTTCACAAAATCTTGGTCCAATAAAAATATAAATTTCTCAAAATATTTCAGTCTACATCGTCATGTTGAAATCACTATACGTTTAAACAATGAGCATTAAATGCATTGAATTTCAACTCTGAACCAAAATTTATACTCTTGTTACCTTTCATGCCAAACATGAGCATGTCCAGCTTCCACAGGTGTATTTGGATCAATACTGCACCATTTGTGTGCCCATTTCTCTGTTTGACCAGAGGCATCGTAGTGTTCCCACCATTTTTCTTGCCATTCGTCACCTCTACCATTCTTTCCCCACTTGTCTGCAGTTTTCTCCATATGCATAAGCCCATTTTCCTGCAAGCGAAAACCATGCCAAAGATTATCTTATTGAAACACAATTATTGTTGTCCAGGAGTATATAGGTCATATCGGCTAGTGCTGTGACTACAGCTACACGGCATGCATTAATAATTGACAAGGGACAATTCAGAATAATGATATACAAGAGCTTAAGAAACAGGTTCCCAATGAATCCCCTCTGGCAATGAGCATGGGGACAGTGGCAACTGAAAATATGCATACTTTAAGCAGTTAATAACAAGAAAGGTGTTCAGCTGCAATTTAGATGTAACAAATGGTACTAACCTGAGACATGGATTCTCTCCAGAATTCTCGCCAAACATTTGCATTCGCATCACGTCCAGATTTCTCAGAACCAAGTTCCTTATAGCCAAACTCATCAGAAGCTTCCCAATACTTCTCTTGCCACTCGATGGTTTTGTCAGCGCTAATGCCTCTGGTCATCGTCCATCTAGAAATTACGCCATCAGGTCTTTGCTCAATTCCTGTTTCCTTCCACCATCTTGATCCATCTGGATTCACTCCATAAGGTAAAGAATTATTGGCCATATGGAGGGCATTAGCTGCTTCAGCTGCATGGCCAGAGGACAATGTGCCACGTCTTTCTTCCTCTTCCAGGGAAGGTGACTCCATATTGGAAGCAGAGTCTTCCATCTTTTCAACCTCTATCAATGATTGAAAGGGGGGTAGAGTAGGACTATGTTTGCTTTGAGAGTATAAACTTTCAAATGGAATCGAAAGGAATTGCACCGATCGTTCCTTCTCCATAATAGGATCGGAAAATGAAGAATGAACTGAAGACTTGGTATCTAACTGAAAGCCACCAGCATCATCTAAAGGAAGATCACTATCAACTGGGGGTGTCCAGGACCAAAAATCAGGGCCTGGAATACCATCTCTCTGCTTTTCTGATTGTGACACAAAAATACTCTCCGTTTGCATTCCTGTTTCATCAAAAAACGAAAACACAAGAATGCATCAACCTACAAGAATTTAATACTAATTTTTTTTCACCGCATCTATTTAGAAACAGAACTAAAACCACTGAGTTTCTTTCCGAGTTAGTAGGTTCAAAGGACACCCTCAAGCAATGGCAACTTCAGATATATAAATTTCAACACCATGTAACCTCGTTTGATAGATTGAAGATCATAGAAACAAAAAGTAAAAAATAATAG
>NC_029792.2:121830573-121831694 GCF_000816755.2 Arachis ipaensis
TATTCCTAATCTTTTTTATTAAAATAAATTATGTATTCTTTTTTTCCCTCCATTCCATGCTTCTTCGTTGTCAAGGGGAAAAAAAGTGTACTGATCACAATTTTTCCGAAATGAGATTCTTGATTAAACAAATTCATTTGCAAATTGTAAAACTCAAACTGAAAACCCTAAAGAAAAGAGGGAGAATGAAGGGGGAAAGGAGGAGGAAATTACAGTCTACACTATAAAGTATAAACATCGGTTCCAACTTCCAATTCAAAGAGCGAAAATTCCAATTCCAGAGAAACAAGAAATAAAAATAAATACGTTGAAGCCAAATGTTACCATCTAGAAGCTTGGCACTGGAATCGGCTCCGTCATTAGCGGCGGGCTTGGCCCCGTCGTTAGTGCCTTTGTCGTCGAGGATGGCCCTGGCAGCAGAGATTGCGGCAGCAGCTCGATCGATGACCTGCATGCGCTGGATCTTGTCCCTCTCTTCACTGGGAACTTGTAGAAGCTTCTCGAAGTTGGAGGTCTTCTTGTCCAGATCGTCCCCAAGTCCACCGGTGGCGGCACTCTCATCGTGTGAAGAGGGAGGGGTCCGGTCGAGAATTCTCTTGAAGTGAGCGGTTTTCCTGTCCCTCTCAACGGCCTTCTTCCACATGTCGAGATACGACGAGTCTCCTCCTCGTTCTCCGTCGTCGGAAACACTGGCGCTGACTCTGAGCCTGACGCATTTTGTGTTACGGCGCGGTGTTTGGAGGAAGAACGGGTGGCTGAGCAGCTCCGATAGGGGCAGGACGCGCGGCGATGTGGTGAATGCAGCGGCAGCGAAGGATCCGATATGGCTCGCCATTCATGAAACAAGACTGAGAATCAAAGGCTCAAGATGGCGCTCAAGTTTCTTGAAAGGCTCAAAATGGCGCTCAAGTTTCTTGCACTATTTATATCTTCTATATTGAAATCCAACGGGTAAAAATGAATCCGTTCAAAAGAATAATCGCTTTCATAGCTCACAAGTAAGGTTCCATCACTGTTTTAGCGGGACTATGAACTTAATTATCATTAAATTAGAATAAAATTTACACGGAGTTAATTATTGTTGTATTAAAATATAAATTTAGATCAGTTATAAGTTATAA
>NC_029792.2:121831714-121832214 GCF_000816755.2 Arachis ipaensis
TTTTTATTCTCAACATTTAAAATAAGTCTTATTTGTGTCTTTAATGTTTAAATCGTCATATTTATATTCCTAATGTTTATAAAAATGGTTCAATATTATCTTGCCGTTAATTACATATAATGAACTTTAGTTGGAGTTCTAAAAATCTTTTCTTAAAGTTAGAATCCACTTCGAATAATAGATCATCAAAAGTTAAAACTAATTCCTACAATATTTATATAATTCACTTTTTTAGGGACATAATTGAACCTATACACAAATAATGGGTACAATATTAAAATCGAACATATCCAAGTGAGACCTAATTGAGAATGAATGCATCCAAGTAAAACTAATTAAAAAATACAATATAATATACGATAACATTGAATCACTTTTTATAAACGTTAGAAATACAAATAGAATTATTTAAACATTATGGACAAACAAATAAGACTTACTCCAAATGTTATAGACAAAAACGATACTTTATTTTTTTTATATAATTTAATATGCTTAAT
>NC_029792.2:121833185-121833445 GCF_000816755.2 Arachis ipaensis
TATATAATCTGCGGTGTATTTACGTATTTGGATAAACTTTACACATTTTGAATATAAAGTAGTCAAAACCATAAAAAACACAATTTCAATATTCTGTATTCAGGGTACATACGGTTTAAAACTCTATGCATAAACCAGATACACTATACTCAAAATACAGCCATAACAAAATTTTTGATACATGTAATTTATAAAATACTATTTTTTTAAAACAATATTTATCTATATTTTATTCTTATATCTTTCTGTAATTTTTCAAA
>NC_029792.2:121833532-121839538 GCF_000816755.2 Arachis ipaensis
ATTTGGTTTTCTCTGATTCAACTTTCTTATCCAATGGCCCCAATTCCCTAATCTTTCTGCTGCAACCTTTGAACTCCTCTCCTCTGCGCTTCTGTCCCTCACTGTGACTCTCGGTATGGATTTTATTTGTTCGTCGATTTCGAAATAGAACCTTAATTTGCTTGTGTGTGAATGCAGCTAATTAACATTTCTTTCTGTTTTGCTTGTCATTTGAGCCTTAATTTGTTCACTGTGTAATGTTCTTGCTATGTTTAAATCTATGCAGAAGCAATAATGCTCTTGCCACTGCCATCAACCACAACTCCTACTTCTTCCTTATCATCTTCGCCTTTTCTTTCCCACCATCCAAATGGTTCCACTTCCTCTCTCTCTCTTGATTAGCTTCTGGAAGTTAATTTTGATACACTGATAGTATGAAATAGGTTTACATTGGCCGTGAGAATGGTCATCCAAAAGAATGAATGTGATTGGACGCAGTGTCTGTGCATACAAATTGAGCTCTTATTTTCCAATATGCAGGGTTAAAAAGTTCAAGCATTTCTGGTGCTTCCAAATTATCAAACAAAGAGGTATGGTTTTTTTTTTTTGTTGTGTGTGTGTGTGTCCATGGACCATTAAACCATTTAAGCATTTGCTTCGTCTATGTAATAATGCAAAATTGTTAAATACTACTTTTGTAAGAACAGTAACAAAATGGATATTGGTACTTTGTTTCATCAGTTGGAGAATAACTCCACTCTAAAAGTATGTATGTCTACACTCTAAATCTTTTACCTACAACCCTTTTTTCATATTCTTCTATGTTTCATTTCCCTGCCAGTAGCCAGCTCCAACTAGTAGGATAAGGCTCTTTTCTTGTCGACTAGTTGTTTGGTTATACATTTATTTTAATATTGAATAAGCAACTTTTTTCCGTTTTTAAGAAAAAGTGTTGAACATTGCAGAGAAGATTCATAAGGAAACTTGGACTTGCTAAAATCTCTGCAACATTTGAGTTGAAACCACCACCATATCCATTGGTAAGATTTGAAGTTATTCCGTTATTATATTTTCCTAAATTAGCATCAATCAAGCTGCCTAATTTTCACTGGCATTTACTTTTCTAAGAAACAAGCCAATGGTAAAAAACTATATTTGGCCTGGCCTGGTCTGGCGTCTAGTCATTCATCAGCGAAGAATATTGAACATGAAATATTGGACAACAAAGGCATCTCAGTTAGATTTATTGCGTCCGCTACAAAGTCTTGTAACTTAAGCGGAACTCTAAATAAGGAAACTAGTGAGTTTTATAAGGTTCTAATATTTCCTGGTGATTTAATCTTGGGGGGCTATTCTTACACATTCAAATATTTTTCTTGACCTAGTCTGAATTTGATTAATTCCCGGGATTTCTACTCAACTAGTATTGTACTACTCAGAAGATGTTGAGCATATTATGAAATATGAACTTCAAATCCTCATTGGAATTTTCGCTAGGATGATTTGATTTGACAGTTATTTCCATTTTCTGTTCTCTTTTGTTATTCCTCCTTTCCAGAGCTTTGCTCATGTGGTCCACTAGGATATTTCTTTTGTTTTCACAATTGATTTCCCTTTTTTAAGTTCTTCCTTTCACACAACGATAGAATACTTAGTGTCAAAAGAGTTAGTTCAATATAAATAAGGAGAAGACAATATTAGTTAGTTAGATATTGAGGCATGGAGAGATAGAGTAGCTTTCAGACTTCCTAAGGATAAACACGACATTCTAGTGCTCTCAAGTCCCAAGTCACATTATTCAAGAACATCATCGGTAAAGAGTGCAACTTCTTCACTTTCCTTTCATTTTCTTTTCATCTATTCACCAGTTCTGGCACATTCTTGCCACTCTATACTCATAAATGGGCAACTCTGTATGTCTTTTACATTGGATTGTGCAATTGTGGGCCTCCTATAAATATTTCATGGTCTAACCATATTTCTTTTACTTGTGACATTTTGATTTATATTTTGGATTGATAATATATATCTTTCATCAATTGTAATGAACATTGTCAGAATGCTTTGGAGCCCATTATGAGCCAGGAGACGCTTGAGTACCATTGGGGGAAGCACCACAGGACTTACGTAGAAAATCTGAACAAGCAAATTGTTGGAACGGATTTAGATGGGCTATCGCTCGAGGAAGTTATAGTTAATTCGTACAACAGGGGTGATTTACTCCCTGCTTTCAACAATGCGGCACAGGCATGCATGCTTCACGCTACAATGTCCTTCTCAGGTTTCTGAACCATGCTTTGTAATCTTGTTCTACTTGTTGCAGGTGTGGAATCATGATTTCTTCTGGGAGTCCATGAAACCTCGCGGTGGTGGTGAAAAACCATCAGAGGATCTTCTAAAACTGATTGATCGAGACTTTGGTTCTTTCGAAGGATTTGTTAATGAGTTCAAGACTGCTGCTCAAACACAGTTTGGTTCAGGATGGGTTTGGTTTGCATGTGAGTAACTATCCTTCTCACAGTCTCACCACAGTTTCCCATTTTCGGGATTCATTTCCATTTCTGCTTTTTGTGGTATATCCAACTTATCAAGCACCCTTTTCCCTTGCTTTCCATATTTTTGTTTATGATATTATAGACAAAGACAGCAGACTTGATGTTGGAAATGCGGTAAATCCTCTTCGATCCGATGAGGATAAAAAGCTAGTCGTGGTGAAGAGTCCCAATGCCGTGAACCCCCTTATTTGGGGCTATTATTATGTATGTAATAAGGTTTACAGACTACTTAGGATTCTTTTGTAATCTTTTTTCTCGAGACATTACTTTGAGCAAATCCTGATGAGATTACATTATTTTAATTTCTTGCAGCCGCTTCTTACCATCGATGTTTGGGAGGTATTGTTCAGATTTGTTTTTGTTCTTGATTTGAATTGAGGAAACAATTTGCACATGCATATCTTCTGAGTTCTGACTCTCTAATGTTCCTTCTTTGTTCAGCATGCTTACTACATTGATTTTCAGGTAACATGTTTGCTTCAAAGCATTCAATTGAAAAACTGAGCCTTGTTCCATGCTAAATGTAATGATGACTGGCTTGTGTTATCCTTGCAGAGTCGGCGACCTGATTATATATCGATGTTCATGGACAAACTTGTTTCTTGGGAAATGGTTAACTCAAGATTCGAAAAAGCCAAGGCCGTAGTCGAACAGATGGAGCGAGAGGACGAGAGGAAAAGAAAACTGGAAGAACAGAGATTCAGAACCGATGAAGCTCCGGCCAATGCAATATTTCCTGATACTGATGCTGCTGCTGAATGAGAGAGCTTAAAATGGCGTATATACTATTACTGTATCAATCTAGGTGAGGTAGAGGTTTTGAGCTGCAAATTTTGGTAATGATTAATAGTGTATAATAGTTAATGGTTACATATTCATTAATGATACTAGCGTTTGCATGATCCTGTTGGAGTGTTTTTTTTTTAATATATTGATTTAATTTAGTTTATTAAAAAATAAAGTAAGTTCTGGCTGTTTTTTTTTTATCTCCCTAGCATTACCCTTATATTATTAAGTTATTAATAACAAGAATGCATGGTACTTGTCTTAATAATTTAGGAAGGTTATCAGGTGTATCGAGAACACCGGTGTTCCAGTTATTTTAACCATTGATTTCAATTAATATATATTATATATATTTCTTATAACTCAGATCAACAGTTAAAATAATTGAAATATCGGTGTTCTTGGTATACTTAAAACTCTTCCTATAGTATAATCCTAACGAGTTGGTAGGTATGACATCACTGGTCATTTGTTAGGAGGCACAGCATTATGTAAATGCATATGTTGTAACCATGCAGTGTGAACAAACAAGTTCACATCTAACCTACATCTATATTAATAATATATCTATATCCAGAGATAGATAAATTTAATTAAGTATTNCTTAATCTTTAAATCCTAAATTCTAAATTTTAAAACAAATTAGTAATCGAACCAATCAAACTATTGAGTTACCGAATTATTTTATTTTATTTTTTTAATTCTGTTTTTCTTCGTTAACAAATACTTTTAAGATGGGTTGCAAACTAAATGAAAAAAGGCCGGCTCAACTTGTGTTTTGCATACCAATTTTATATAAGAGGGAATAAACTTCTAAAGAAAGTTTTATTTGTTTATCTATTTATTAAAAAATATAGAAAAATAATTTTTAATTAGTTAATATTATTCAATTTTAAGATTTAGGATTATAATTTAGAATTTAGGATTAAGCGTCTAAAATTTAATATAAACAAAATAATTTTAAAAAATTAATTGATGTTGGTTTAAAAAAATTATATATATTTATCTAGCATTACTCTTATTTATTTTATTGGTGATCACTTTTAAGAATGTCCAAGGTTCAAAACTTTCGCATCAAGACATGATCCCATATGAATTCTTATTCTAAACTATAAAGTAACGCGTATTATTATTTATTTTCAAAGTAACGTGTATATGGGGCTAATAAACAAATCTTCCATAAGACCATTTTCTCGGAAAAAAAAAAAAATTCCTTTGCAATTACCTTGAAAATGTTTTAGCATACTGAGACAATGACATGTTTATTTTTTGTTTCTTAAACCAACCACGTAATTTGCTGAAACCTTCCTTGTTCCCTCAATTTCAATTTTATAATAATATTGAAACGCTATTTACCTTCCCTCATAATAATGAAGTTTCATAAGCTTCTTATAGAAGCTTCTATTTCTATGACCTATATATGTATGTGTTTATGATGATCAATTAATTCGTACAACATGGGTACTAAGCAAAAATGTTCACCAATCATTATCCAATTTCAGAAGAAATTGAGATCAATATTACACTATTTAAGGAGAATGCATTATTCTTCTTCATCAAGTGTATCAAAGCAAAGATGGTGGAGGTTGTTCAATAATAATACAATGAGCTTCAAAAGCTTCATTGAAGATGAACAAATCAAAAGTGATCGCATGGAAAAGTATAGAACAACAATAATTAGCTATGCTTCTGAAGATGATGACGATGATATTAATCAAAGGGCAGAGGTTTTTATTGCTAATTTTCGTCGCCAGCTTAGTTTGGAAAGAAGAGTTTGTTATTGGGAGCCAAAATTTTAATTTGCATGAGATAATAGTTCTGAGGGTGATTAATTATTAATTAGAAAAAAAAATTGGATTGCTTAAGTTCAATTAGTGGTAATATTAGTGTTTTCCAAGTATATATATTTGATGTATAATAATAAGGTGTAATTATTCTCTCTGTACTTATAGTTTTATTGAATTTTTAATTAGATTTTTTATAATTTTTTTATTGAATTTTTATACCATATCAGATTTTGTAATTAAGTTAAAATGTTAAAATTAATGGAATATTTTGTTAAATAAAATAAATATGTCTAATACTTGATTAAATATTATCTATAGTTTAACAGTATGATATAGGGACTTAATTAAAAAGAAAAAAAGTATATGAATCTAATTAAAAATTCGGTAAAATTATAAGAACCGACGCAGTAATTAAACCTAATAATAATCATAATGTAATGTGTTCAATGGAAATAGATTCTTTCAATTTTTTTTTCAATTATTTGATAAAATGTGATCTCTTACTTTATATTCTTTAAGTCGAACAAAAAAAAATATATGAGATAGATATTAAATAGTTAAAAATTACTCTTTACAAAATAATTAAAAAAATTTAAAAAAATCTACTCCCCAATAATTATTGTGTACGGAAATATGACAAGTTTATTTTCTTATTTGAACTTCTCTTTTTAATTAAAAATGTTTGGGGAAAAAAACATAAAGCAATGTTTATTTTCTTCCTTCTTGTTAAAGAAATAAAAATTAACCACTCACTTTCTTCGTTGTATTCTTGTTTTTCTGTTTTAAAATTGTTAAATAATTGTTTTTTTATTGACATGATTAAATGTCTCTTTTTTATATATATCACCAAATAAATTATTCAATCACTCCTCTCTTACTTAATTACAAAGTCAATTTTT
>NC_029792.2:121839580-121846149 GCF_000816755.2 Arachis ipaensis
CATGTTTTAAAATATCTTTATGTTAGATTCAATTTAACTATAATAATAATTAAATCGAATAAACTAGATTCGATTTACTATAAATATGCTGCAGAAGTAGTAAATCGAATTAATTAGATTCAATTTATTACATATACATGTAAATCTAAATTAAATTAGTTTGATTCGATTTACTTACTATTTATACAATTTATTTACTATTTTAAGTTAATTATATTAATTTTAAAACATAACTATCAATAAAAAAATATTCTCGATTTAGATTCAAATAAAATATCAAAAATATCAAAATAAATAAAAATATAAATTTAAAATTTATATTTTAGTTCAAATTCCAAAAATTAACATTTTTATAAACTTGTGAATTTAAAACGGAATAATAAATGATTTCTAAAAATTCATTAAAAATCATTCTTTGATTCATTAGTATCTAAAAAATCATTACTGAGACTTTTAATATTAAAAAAATTAATATAAAGTATAGCCCTTTAAGATAGTATATGAGTTCAAACTTGATTTTTTTCGAGTCAGAAGTAACGAATATTTATACAATATAAAATAACCAACTATATTTATACAATATGTAATTGAATTTGATAAGTAATTAAAATACTATAACAAATTAATAATTAAATTACCATTTAATTTGTGAAATTAAGTATAAAATTTATTGCTTTGATAACTTCTAATTCAAACTTGGACTTTTCCGTGCATAATGTCATCAAAGTATAAATTTTATACTTAATTTCACAAATTAAATGATAATTTAATTGATATAGTATTTTAATTATTTTTTAAATTAAATTATATATTGTATAAATATAGTTGGTCATTTTATATTGTATAACTATTCGTTACTTTTGATTCTGAAAAAATTAAATTTTAACTCCTATGCTACCTTGGAGGGCTTTATATTAATTTTTTCAATATTAAAGTCTCGATAATAATTTTTTAGATGCTAATGAATCAAAGAATGATTTTTAATGCATTTTTAAAAATCGTTTATTATTCCGTTTTAAATTCATAAGTTTATAAAAATGTAGATTTTCTAGAATCTGAACTAAAGTACAAAAGTTAAATTTCTATTCTTATTCATTTTGATTTTTTTGATATTTTATTTGAATTCAAATAGAAAGTATTCCTTTATTGACATTTATATTTTAAAGTTAATATAATTAACTTAAAAATAAGAAATGTCAATAAGGCATATTAGTAGTAAATCGAATCAAGTTGATTCGATTTATTGTATATATGCTGCAGAAGTAGTTTAAAGCGATTATTATTATTAAAGAACAAATAGTTATGTTGTTTTCAGTTAAAGATTTTGAATTGCAACTAGGATAATTTTTGAGTCTTTTGGAGAAGTTTTAAACCGAAAAAGGTTTTGAAGCTAGTTTGAAATTTTTGGTTGAGTAAAAATGATGATTTCACTTGCTTTTTAAAAAGAATGAATTTAAAAGTGGGCTATTTGTAAATGCACTAAATTTTTGGTATGTTGTCAATGATGTGAATTTTGTGATGGACACTATGTCGGTTTCAAAGATTGAAATGAGAAACGGGTGCTATTTTCTAAAGCAAAAATTTGTAAAGAAGTTGTTTTTAAAATAGCAGAGTTTTAAATGAAAGCTGTGTTTATTTAGTTTATGACATTCGAAGAATGGATAAAAAAATTATTTTTGTAACAAAAGGTTTGAAGGTTTTAAAACTAATGTTTACGTAACGGTGGCAAGAACGGTGGTGAATTCCGTTTACACACTGAGTCGAATTCTGTCCAAAAAAGGACCGTGGTTAATCCCACTTGTTTGTAGTTCTCTTTGATTGCACGATGATAGAGTATTCTCCCTCTAACGAATGACAGGACATTCTCCCTCTAACGATTATATCGATCAACTGAGATATGTTCCTCTTGGGGTGCCTTTCTCTTGGGTTGTAAGAATATAGGGCACTCTCCCTCTAACGGCCAGCCGATATGCTGAGATATTATGCACAACCAAGAAAACGATATTCGGGTTAGCTACCAGGTGTGTCGGGTTTGACATTATAACCAATAAGTGAGCTCACGGCCAGTAGAATAGGCATGCATCATACTGCATTTGTTTGTTATTGTTTGGGTGTGCTTAAATGTTTTCATTTGTCTATCTGATAAATTCTATATAACCGTTAATTATAGTACTTGGTGTAACTGCTCTCTAATTGTGTTGTCTTGCATTGTTTGTGCTTGTGATTGATTCTATTTTGAGATCGAGTGTTGGTCGGTTGATTATTTGGGTCGAAGGTCGTGATTGATTATATATATGAGCCGGAGGCTGTGGTTGGTTATGATTGGGTCGGAGGCCGCGATTGGTAAGATATGTATGTATTGATTATGTTATGGGTTATTAATTTGAGATAAAAATTCTTATAAGCATGAGATAAATATTAACTTTGGATAATTAATTGTTGTGATTTAAAAAAATTCATAGGATGAACGATAATCATTTACGTTTGAAATCCTTTTATTTCTTTATATGTATCCTCTTATAACAATTCAAAAACTTTTTTAGTGAAATTATGTGGTTAAGTTTTCACCTATTACAGACCTTTCTGTTTAGAACGGACGAAAAAATTTATGAATTTTTTGCTAAGTTTTTAGTTGTGTTATTTATGTTTGTATATATATTAGTTATAGTTTTTTCTTGCCATTATTATTATATTTTTGTAAAGAGTGATAATAATCGTGATTATAATGTTTGTAAGTTATTTGTATAAAAAATTCTGTATTTTCAATTTTTCAAAACAAAAAACAATACAATTTCGAGCTAAAAATTTTTATTTTATTATTAAATATATAGTAATCGTGGTAATATTTTCACTATTAGAATGGTGCAACAAAAAACATGATATTCTAATGATAAAAATATTACAATACTTTCAACGAAATAATTTCTTCTAGATGAGTGCTACAGTGATAATGGATAATTTTTTTCTCGGGTGAAAAAGTGTCGTGGAGTATACCATTGCACGACGCATGGCATGCGTTGCATCACGCACAGATAATGTCTGCAGACCATTTATTGAACATGCAGTGGGTTGTTAGGGATGAGTCAAATTAGGATAGTTTGGTTATATTTTAATAAAAATGATTAAGTTTTTGGATTTTTTGACATTTTGTAGGTGCAGATTTTTGTTACTGTTGCCGTTTTATTATTGAGCTTGAAAGAAAATTTGGGCTTGCTTTAGTGTTTGTAAACTATGTTTGGGGTTCAGAATTAAAAAAAAAAGTAATACATATTTTAAGGTTTTAAAATTAAAATAAATAAATACATATACTTAGGATTCTAGCATTAAAAAAAATAGGTGTCCATGATTACATAAAAATAAATACTTTAAAAAAAATTATACAAAATGTGTTAATTGAAGGGCACATCATGACCAAGAAAAACGAAAAAAAAATAAATACATGTATTTAGGGTTCAAAATTAAAAAAATAAGGTTTGGAGTTAAGAAATTAGTGTTTAGTATTGATGGATTAGAGAGTGTGATTTATGATTTAAGGTGTATGAGTTAGTATTTATGCTTAAGAATTAGAAAAAGTATATGAACCAACTCTAAATCAGCTAAGAATGGAACAATTTAATTAATTATAAATATAATAATTAGTTTTATTTATTTATGATTTAAAATATTGGTTATTAAATGTTTCACCACATTTAAATTAGGAGGAGATACGTTCAGTATCATTGCAATGTGAATTACGGAAACTGATTCAATTAACTTCCGTCTCTTCACCCTCCTTCCCTCTCCAAATGCCTAAAACATGATAAATCAGAAAATAGATTTAGAACCATCCAATTTACAAAGAAAAGAAACATCCTAATGCACCATCCACATAGAGGTTTTGGATTCATCCAAAGATATTTGGCTGATTTTTTGCTGGAACCATCTGAGTTCCCTAGCATTATTGTAAGAATTATGTATTTAGTGTTTTTTTTAGGATTGAGTGTTTAAAGTTTGTGATTTAGGGTTATGTATTGATGGAAGTAGGAATTAATGAGTTTCTTCATTATTGATACATAACGAATTATATTTTGTTTAGGGTTGTGAATATTGGAGCGGTTGTGGTATCTTGAATGCGATAGTATTATTGACATTTATGGTGATATAATGAGTTAATAGTCAAAATCGTCCCTGAAAGATACCCTGATCTCCATTTTTGTCCTCGAAAGATAAAATTAATCAAAATCGTCCTCGAAAGATACACGACTTGGTCACGTTAGTCCTTCCGTCAGTTGGACGATGACGTGTCACGTTAAGTGCCACGTGGCATGATGACGTGTCACGCTACGTGGCAGATTAGTGACACATAGCACACCACGTGGCAGGCCAGTGACACATGGCATGCCACGTGTCACTTGACATGTAAAAAAAGTTTTTATAATCAAAATAGTCCTTGAAAGTCCAGTCATAAATCATTTTCATCCCTCAAATTTTAAAAATTAGTCAAACTAGTCCTTAATAGGATCCTCTTAAGAGTACTATTCATATGCTTGTCCAAAAAGTAATGTTGAGAGAAATTCCTGCTTAAGACACCATATTAAATCCCTAGAAATTAGTCAATCCTTTATTGTTTGTCAGGTTCTGGACATTTTAAGGAAAATTAAAGAATATTTAGCAATGCTTCACCTGATGAGCTTTCATTTAAATTTCAAATTTACATATCATATATTATTCATATATGCAAAAAGGAAAATGTAACTGTAAAAAATGGAGTCAGCGATGAATGCACAATACACAAGAAGTAACAAGTTCCAGGGTGATATTTTACAAAGAAACTAATCAGCAAAGGCTAAAGTACACAGAAACTTGATATCTGTAACGGGATTCCTAACCTAAATATGTGAAATGCTGCTTTTTATTTTAGCGGAGGTGCTATCTGAGATATCCTTTCATCTTCTAAGAGTGCATAAGGAGAATAACGACATCTTGCTTGCATCATGGACAAGATCTTACCAAGTAAAGAGCTGAAAAGAATGTGACGGTTATGAGGAGACCTCTATCTTGTTCATTCACAACCACCTCTTCGTCAACTTCAGAGTTGCCCTGCTTGTAATCCTCAAGCAATGATGTAGGAGTCATGCCCGTCCTCTTCAATTCCTTCATAAACAACGATTTCGGAGATTTTTCTCCTGAAAATTCAGTATCAATAGCAGCATTAGCCATCAAAAGGTGAAGTTAAAAAATTGAACTCCGAGCTGAAACACTACTACACAATAATATCTACTCATTCAATCAATCCAAATCAAAATACCATTACATTTCAACAGGAATTCCTGCTATTTCTGAGGAAGAGTGGAAGTTACAGGCCATCTATTTGTAAAAAGTACTGACTGAAAATGGATATTGATGAAGCTGAGAGAGTAGTTGTGGCAAAATCAGTTGCTTCAAGGCCTAATTGTTTTACTTTCAGATCTTTCTCTAAGCTTCTTGCAGGTGCCATTAATGCCTCATCACCCCAAATTGAATCTTCTCAGGCAACAGTTTCTGTCATTAGACCAAAGACAGTGAGATTCAAGTCACCGCCACATTCCGGAGCCTAATATAGCACAGCTTCCTCCCTGAGATTTAGCAAATAGGGTTTCATTTCACAAAATTTAAAAATCACAAAAAAAACTAATTGGGAATTGGAACCTGATTTTCCAATGGAGTCAACCAAAGAACAACACGGGTTACTGCACCAGATCCTACCCCTGCGCCTCGAAGATGCAGGCCTCGAGGATTGTGCTCTTTCGCCTGAATCCATCCACCAATCATTCCTCAAAGCAGCCGCTGCCGTGAAGTCCGCCACCGTGATTTTCTCCAATGATGATGACGAGACCGCCGGAGATTGCGTCAACGAACCATGGCCAGTCGCAGCCGAGGGAACCTTCGATGCTGTGATTGGGATCGAGCCAGAGAACGAGCTGTCCGGAGCATGTGCCATCGAGAAAGGGTGGGAAGAAGGCAGCGATGAGGTGAAGGTCTCTGGTGGTAGCAGCTACGAAGTGGAGGAGGTTGTGGACGAAATTGTGGTTGGAGAAGGAGCTAAATTGGGGGAAGGTGATGAAGAACCTTGCATTGATGAATTGCAAGGCTTGGAAATTGAAGATGATGCAAAGAAGAATAAGAAAAAAAACTGTGAAGAAGAAGAGAAGAACGGCGAGGTTTCAAGGCTAGGAGAGCCTTCTACCAAAACGGCGTCATTTTGGTTGTCTGTCACGTTAGCAGTTAACGGCCCACGTCAGTGGCCGTTTGCCAACTCAGCTACGGAGATGATGAAAGGACGAACGTGACCAAGTAGGATATCTTTGGGGGACAAATTTGATTAATTTTATCTTTTGGAGACGAAAATAGAAATCGAGGTATCTTTCAGGAATGATTTTGACTATTAACTCGTGATATAATTGAACATTAGATGATTGTTATAGAAATAGCTCGTGAACTTGACTTAGTGTGTATGGTATAATAATGATATTTGATATGTTTTATTTTAAATTTAATTAAAATTTGTAATATGCACTAAATATGTAATATGAAAATAAACATAGCCATAA
>NC_029792.2:121846375-121849188 GCF_000816755.2 Arachis ipaensis
TTAGTAAGAAGAGTTAAGTTTAAAATAAAAAGTTTTAATTAAATAATTTAACTCAAAAAGAAACACACAATAATTTAACACTACAAAGAATATATTGTCACGTAAATTTTAGAAGGTTTGATTTAATAGCGTTTGTATAGTTTTTTGAAGTGTTTGAGAATGCTTTAGATAATTTCAAAATATTCTACAATGTCTTAGAAGGTCCCAAAATATCCTAAAAGGATCTAAAAGATTCTGAAAGGTCATAGAGTATTTTAGAAGAGTGTGGATGTATAGAGAAGTATGAACGTAGTATACAATAATCTAGAAGTATTTAGAGAAATGTGGTAGAATAGATATATTTGTAGTGAACGTTTTGGATGATTAATCTGGATCGTTGATTAGATTTAATCCAAACTATCTATTGAGGAGGTAGATGGCTATAAATAGGAGCGAGAGTTAGAGTTTGGGTGTGTGAGTCATTTGTAACAAACACTTAGTAATAGAGTGTTATTTCTACCAAAGCCTCCTTTTTCTTGTATTCTCTTGTGTTCTTAGCTTTCTTGCTAAATATTGAGGGTTAGGCTTAATAGGTCTTAATTCAATAGGTTGAGTAAGTTCGAGTGCCAATACGGTAGCATTGGAGTGTGTCCAATACCGTGACAATTTGGTATCAGAGCAATGTTCGAGAGGGAGCACAAGTGGTTTGTGGGTATAGCTTATAGTGTAACTGTAGAGCATATTGAGTCTCTAAAGGGAAGGGATATTATTCCTTCTCAATGGAAATGCAACAAGGTTCGCTATTTAAGTGAGGTAAGGACTCTAACTTCTTAGAAGAGAGAGTTTATATGTTGGAGAATATTCTATCCATTATGGATGAGCACTTCCAAAGAATATAACATGATAAAGAGACCTTTGAGACTTATGTATTAGAAAAACTAGATGCTTTCAAAGAAAGCATGCTCCAAATTGAAGATAATAAGCTTGAGAATTTGTTGAAACTATATGAGGAAGTTCGAGTTTGGTTTGAGGAGGCAAAATCTCGACCAACCAAACTCGAACTTAACAAAGTAACCATCAAGGACAAATAGCATATTTCTTCGATAGCTGATTTATTTGATCAACTTGGTAGAGACAAGTGGTTTTCGAAGCTGGATTTGAGGTTAGGATATCACCAAATGAGAATTGCCGATAGTGATGAGTCTAAGACCACGTGTGTCACGAAGTATGGATAGTATGAGTGGTTGGTGATGCCTTTTGGCTTAACTAATACTCCTGCGATCTTCTGTACCTTGACGAACGAGATCTTTTGTCCTTATCTTGATCAATTCGTAGTGGTCTACTTGGATGACATCGTCATCTATAGCAATACATTAGAAGAACATGTAGAATCCTTACGAACCATATCCAAAATCTTGTGAGAGAATAATCTATATGTGAAGAAAAAAAAGTATTCCTTTGCAAGGGACAAGGTCCACTTCTTAGGACACATCGTAAAAGATGGAACTCTCCACATGGATCAAGAGAAGGTGAAGGCTATCGAAGAATAAGAGCCGCCAAACAAGGTATCTGAATTTAGATCATTCCTTGGATTGGCTAAATACTATTGGAGGTTTATCAAGGGATACTCTGCCAATGTGGCACCATTAATCGATCTTCTCAAGAAGAATCAATCTTAGGAATGGTCAGAGGAGTATCAAAAGGCCTTTGATGAATTAAACACTGCTATCATAGGGGGATCAGTACTAATATTGGCCGACTACTTAAGGGTATTTGAAGTTCACACCGATACTTTTGACTACGTTATTGGAGGGATTTTGATACAAAAAGGACATCACATTTCCTTTGAGAGTCGCAAGTTGAATGATACAAAGAGACAATACACCGTCCAAGAGAAGGAGATGACTGCGACAGTGTATTATTTGAGAACTTGGTGCCGCGACTTGCTTGGTTCACACTTTATTGTAAAGAAAGACAACGTGGCTACAATCTACTTTCAAATTCAAAAGAAGTTAATTCCCGAACAAACTAGGTAGCAAGATTTCTTAGTTGAGTTTGATTTCAAATTTGAGTGCAAGTCAAGTAAGGCCAATGTGGCAGCAGATACACTGAGTCGCATGGCTGAGTTGGCAGCCATTTTCACTATCGAGGAAGACATTTTTATATGCATTATCAAGGAAGGGTTACATCATGATTCATTAGCTAAGAAGTTGGTGGAGTTAGCTAGAGAAGGTAAGACCAAAAAATTTGCATATGTCATTGCGGTGCTAGATTCAAACAAAATTGCATATGTGCCACGATCACATTTGGGTACTACAAATCTTTTCTTGCCTTGGTTTGCCCTTTTTCCTGTACTCCCAGTGAAACTCAGAGTTGGACTCCAGCACAAATTATTTCCAGCTCCACTGTTTTTCTCCACGGTTCGTGAAGAAGAGTCTCTGACTTCTGTAGCCATAGTCTTCTTCAGGAGAAAATCGCGTCTTCACTCTACACACAATTTTTTTTTAGATCAGTAATAGATAACTCGACCTTTTTAGGGAGTACAGAGTACTAATGTCAAGTGATTAAATTTAATCCCCTTCGACATTGCCATCAAGGACCAAATCAACCACAAGAAACAGATCAGCCAATAAACATAAACTAATAGTCAAGTAAACAAACATACATAATCAAAACACTCTACACACAATGAAGACAATGAAAAATAAAGAAAAAATCCTAAGTAACTTTGAACATCCAAATGATAACGCCTATTTATGAAATGCAGCATTTTGTCAAAGGTCCAGGAAATGATTTGTTAAAAAATATGAAATCCATCAAATAAATAATTAAAG
>NC_029792.2:121849454-121856961 GCF_000816755.2 Arachis ipaensis
TAACACTTCAATTTTTTAAAAAGTTTTAGGAAATACTTTAGTTTTTAATTATCAAATTAATCTTCAAATTTTTATTTTATTAGACAAATTTATCTTTTTTTTTTGTTGTCCACGGTATCCCCCAACCCGACAGATGACACTTGCTTAAGCGGACGAGTGAGCTGACCACTCGACCAACCCAAATTGGTTATTTGTTTATACATCTAATTATTTATCTATATGAAGGGATAAATATAAATTTTTTTATGTTTTTATTAGATATCACTAAAAATTAATTTGTCTAATTCTTTTAGTCAAAATTGAGAAAAAAAATTAATTTATCTAACAAAATAACAAGTTGTGAACTGATCTGATAGTTAAAATTTATTAAAAACTAAAATATTTAACTAAAAATTCTTTAAAGATTGATATGAGATATTACTCTAAAACAAAATAAAAACAAGTAAAAAGTAAATAATTCATTGAGATAACAACATAATTAAGTAAGATAAGATAAATAAACTCAAAAGGGTCTAACATAATTGATTATCCTATATACACAGAAGAAAAATAAAAATCATAACTACTACATATAATCAAGGTTGCGAGAACCGAACTGGTCAAAGAATCGGTGAGGTCACTGGTTCAATAGTTTACTGGTTTAACCGGGATTCAACCGGGATTCAACCGGTTTAATTGAATATTAAATAAAATTATTAAAAAATCTAAAAATAATTTTAAATAATAAATTATTATAAATATATAAATTTAATAATTTCTAACTTAATAAAATTTAAAATTTCACATAATAAAGAGCAAAACTTCAAAAAGAAAGCTATGTAGAGTCAGCATCTAAGCATAAATATGCAGCATATACATATAGTATTCTTCCATACATTTTTTGAAACAGAGAAAATTTCATTCAGGATAAAGGAAAGACATCTAACATAGCCAAGTTCTGAACATGGCTTGGGGCATCTTCCATCCACATGCAATTTGGAGTGGTAAGAGCTAAGGTTGCTAATTCATGAACTACTCTACTCCCTTCCCTCTTAACATGACTAAATTTCACAAATCTAAAATTTCTAATAAGTGAAATGGCATCAGTAATAAAAGTTTCAAAACAAGAATTAAAACACCTTCTCTGTTTGAGGGCACTCATTACTTCTATATTGTCACTTTCAAGAATTACCTTTGAAAAACAACAGTCTTTTGCAAAATTCAACCCCCAAAATACTTCATGTGCTTCAAGGGGATAAGGTATTGCCTGGGTTGCTGATGCCTCCATTATGATTCCCATCTCATTCCTAATTACAACACCAACTCCTCCATCAATATCGTGTGACTCATTATGTATTTTCCATACATTAGTCTTTGAAACAAGACTAAAAATGCACAAGCACAAGCATAAAAATCAAAATCATGTAAATAACATGACACTTATGTCTAAATTGTTAATAACCACAACACCAACAGCAGTTTAAATACAACACCAAGAACAACACAGCAAGATTATTAACAAAAAAATACAGATTATTGTGTAATATAAATTATTAACAATTAATCAATAACACAGCAAAAAGAACAATTATTAACACCATAACAAGAACACAGTAACAGCCAAAAACACAGCAAAGACGATTGCAACAGCACACCATTCCATACCATAACACAGCAAGAACACAGCAAAGAGGAGAGGACTCACCTACCAGAATCTTCAGCGAGCACGGAAGAGCAGAGGGAGGCGACCACGGCAGAGCAGAGGGGGCTGAAGAAATTGCGGCGAGCAAGGCAGAGCAGAGGGAGGGGGACCACAGCAGAGCAGAGGGGCTGGAGAAATTGCGGCGGGCACGGCAGAGAAGAGGGATACCTGCGACGAAGGAGAAGGAGGAGCGACCGACCACTAATGGACGACGCACACGAACGGCGGCTGCGGGACGCGGTGGAGGCTGCGGTGGTCAAACCCGTCGCTGCTGTGGCTGCGGGACGCGGAGGCTGCTGGACGCGGAGGCTGCTGGACGCGGTGGCGATGGGCTGCTCGACTGGTGGTGGTGGGCTGGTGGCTGCAATGGTTCTCAGCTTCTCATTTCTCAGAGAAGAGAGGAGAGATGAGTGGCTGTGGCTTCAATTGACAATTGGAATTTAGGGTTCACTTCAGCACTTGTCCTTTTTCTTTTTTTTTTTCTTTTTTTTTTAAATTTTTATACAAAACGGCGACGTTTAGAGGATGCATTTCCGAACCGAAAATCCTCTAAAAACTAGACGGTTCTACTAGTTCACCGGTTAACTGCCAATTCGACCAATTTTTTATCGATTTTTTGCCATATAATTTTTAGGTTTATTCGGACCGACTAACTGACCGGTTCCCGGTTATTCCGGTTGAACCGACCGGTCCGGTTCGATTTTCAGAACCATGCACATGATTATGAAAAGAAACTAGGTAAGAAAAAAAGATTCAACAAATGTTAGGAAGAAGACATCAAGCCAATACTAGACCAACTATTTCAAGATAAAAGCTCTATGCATGTACATTTAAAAGGTTTCAAAAGCAAAGAAAATATTTTAGTATTATCTACATATTTTTACTTTTATTATTTTTGGGTTTACATTCTATCAATTTGTTTGGGAGATAAAATCCCAAAAAATTAAAGTTTGACGGTGATTTTAGAAAATATGAGAATAAATAGAATTCACCCTTACCAAATTATAAATATTTAATTTAAAATTTTAAAAAGTGAATTTGTTGACAATGAATGATCCTTTTTTATTTTTCAATTTTCGAAAAGTGAGTTTGTTGACTATGAATTATCCTTTTAATTATTTTTTAACTTTTAAAAAATACAATACACCAATTAGCAAATTCAGAGTATCATGTTTCAATAAATAACAATATTACACCATTTTTTTGTAAATCACCCACCTCAGTATGGTATATAAATTAAAAGATGTCAAAACACACAAATTAAAAGTGGATTTGATTGAATTCATCATTTGGATTGATAGTCAATAACACTCTGAAAAGCACCGGCCAATGCTCTCACTCTGTTCTTTCTTGCTTCCAAAAGCTTGCTTGCTGTCTCTTCAATCACCCCATTTGATACTTGAGCCTCCTTTTTCCCATGCATCATTACACCTTGTGATGATGATGACGACGGTGATGGTGATAGTGATGGTGATGACGATGGCAATGGCGAGGGTGATACTTCCACCTTTTCCTTCTCTTTGTTCTCTTCTTTGAGTTGATGATGTTCTTCTTCTTGTTGTGTTGCTTGATTTTCATTATTATTGCTTTCTAGTTCCTTCACCTTGTTATCTTCCACTTTTATTACTGGCTCTTCAGCATTTTGCTTTTCTTCTTCTTTGATCTCATCAACTTTTGCTTCTTCTGCTTCTTCTTTAATCTCATCAACTTTTGCTTCTTCTGCTGTTGAATGATTAAGTTCTAAGTAGTTGTTGTTACTTTCTTCTTGATTTGCGGTTGCGATGACTTTCTCATTATCATCATCTTCATTTTTCTTATCGTCTTCATTCTCTTCTTTATCTTCTTTTTCTTCATGTTCTTTATCTTCTATTTTCTCTTCTTCTTTCTCTTCTTCTTCTTCGTGTTCTTTTTCTTCTATTTTCTCTTTTTCTTTCTCCTCCTCCTCTTCTTCTTCCTCTACTATTTTCTCTTTTTCTTTCTCCTCCTCCTCTTCTTCTTCCTCTACTTCTTCGTGTTCTTTTTCTTCTTCTTCTATTTTCTCTTGTTTTTCATATTCTTGTTTTTCTTCTTCTTTTTCTTGTTCTTCTTCTTCTGATGATGTTGAAATAATTTTTTTCTTTATTATCCTCGTCTTGAGTTTGAACTTGATCGTCATATTCTTCGACCTTCTGATCATGATAATTGTCATGATCATGAACAAGATCATGGTCGTTTTGATCATCATAAAATTCAATATCAGACAAATTATCAATATTATTTTCTTGATAATTATCCAATATATTTATCACCTCTTCTTTTTCTTCATTTATAGCTTCCTTAACTTCTTCCTCATTATTTCCAACTTTATCCAACTTCTCTAAAAAAATATCTTCACCATCCTTCTTTGTTGAGGAACTACTCTTTGCAACCTTTGTTGAGCCAACAACCTTCTTAGTATTTGTTAAAGAAATTGAAGAGACACTTTTCTTGGCACCACTTTTAGCACCACCACCAACACTAGTTTTTGTTGCTTCCTTAACATTACTACTAGTAATGGGCCTGGACTTAGAAGTGGTAATATTAGTGATACTCTTAACAGGCCCAATGGATTTTTTAACTGATATGGGCCTGTCTCTTGGGCCTGGGGAAACAAGCTGTTGTCTCGAAGGAGAAGGTTGTTTCTTGAGTTGGGCCTCAGATGGTGGAATGGGCTTATCAAAAGAACTTCTTCTAATGGGCTTGCTATTATTGTTATTTGAAGAAGGGTCATTATTGGGCTTTACTGTGAGTTTTGGTATTTGAGTACCTTTGGATTTGAGGCTGTTTGGACCATTTTTATCTGAGGTTGTTGTTGACTTTTCTTTAGAGGTAGTTGTTGCTTTTATTGGGGTTCTTTTTGTTGTGTTTGAGATTTGAGAAGAATTTGAAGATGTTGAAGTTTTCTTCTCCTTTCCAACACCACCACCATTAGGTTTTGTTGCCATATATGAATATGTAACAAGGTGGCTTCAATTATGAATCCTAGGGAAGATCCTGCAAATTACCAATAAATGATCTCAATAAACATTTCACAAAACTAAAAAGCTTTCCTGACAAAAAAAAAATAACTAAAAGGGTTTAGATAAATTTCTTTAAAATATTTGTTTTCTTTATTTTGGTTTTTATATTTTTTTTGTCCGATAAAATTTAAAAGACATTTCTATTTTAGACACTATCGTTAGTTTGTTCTGTTAAATAATCACGAAATACATCTTGTAACATCAATATTTCAACTTACTTAACAGAATAAATTAACAACGATAACTAAAATAAAGATTTATTAACAGATGTATTCATCATCTTTTCATGACTCAAACAACTTTATTATTGTGGCTTTGGGACATCAATTCTAAAAAAAGTTAATAAAGTCAACAATAATTATATTATATTGACATTACAAATTAGCTATCAATCAGTCATGTATAAAAATATGAAATTACTTCACTATTAAACATTATAAACAATATAATTATATATTTATAATCAAAATTCATAAGTAATATAATTAAATAAATTCTATCTATAATCAAAATACAAATAGAAGAACAAAAATAATGTAGTGGTTAATTTTGACATAAAAAAATTGATTTTGTTGTAAAGTAAAACATGATTTCAAATATATCCCCCACACACATTCCACCATGATATTTTAAAAAAATAAATTAAAGAAATAAATTGGGCATGAACATGGAAGAAAAAAATATCAACGTGACCTAAAATATTAGTGACATGATTAATATTAAAGAATGTCAAACTTGAGATTTGGATTTGGAGTTTTAAGCATATAAACTTGTACAAAATTACAATTAATTGGAGAATATGGTAACCTTAATAATATGATTAGTTGATCATCACCATGTATGAATTTTCTTTGATATACAAACAAGAACATGTGAAGCAATGATTAATCAAATTCCATATTGTTTTTGGATTTTGGGATTTACAAGGAGGAGAAGCAAGCAATATTCAAAATTCGAAAGATGAATAAAAGAAAAAAAGTAAATAAAATAAAACAAAAAGGAAGAGTAAATTTGCAATAACGAAATTAAATAGAAAAGGTTCAAGTTCAGATAACGTACCTTGATAAAATTAAAGAAAGTTCATGGAAGAGTGAATTTGTGGGCACAAAGCAATAATCAAATGAAATTGCTTTGAAAGATGAGAATATATGAAGAGAGAGACAAAAAGGAACAAAATGATTGGTTAAAAAGAGAAAAACCAGAAAAAAAAGGTTGGGATTGGGAATTTGGAGCCTTAATAATATCATGAATGCACCGCAAATCACGCACTAACTCAAAGATGGTGAATGGCGTTTTTTCTTTTTTCTTTTTTTTTTCTTTCTTTTTCTTGAAGGCATTGGTCATTCAATGCCATTATTATATCATAAAAATACTACTAATTTTTTTTCATTTTAATTTTAACTAAAAAATGTCTCTTGAATTATTATTTCTATTCTATTTATTTTATTATATAAAAATCAAATTTTTTGTACTTAATCATAAAACTAATGTAATATACTTATATCAAATTATATTCTTAATATAAAAATACAAAATTTTATTCCTTCTATTTTTATTTTACCATTATAAAAGACCATATATACTAGAAGAGAATCTTATTTTTTTTACCAATTACTTTTTTATTAGGTAATTTTTACACCAATTTTTTTTCTTCCTTTGAGGTGCCGTTGCAAAAAGGCAACTGTCGTGGACACAAGTCACCACACCCTCTAACTGCTCGTCACTCGATGCTATATATAATATGTTAGTCATGGACCTTTCAAGAACCATAGTGTTATCATATATGCATAAATAATAAAAATTTAATGTTTGAACTTGCTCAACTCATTTATCTTTTTATATGATGTATTATAGTGTGGAATTACATTCAATTTGTGTTACGCAATGGTATTATGGTTTGTATTGTAGTATGAAATTATATTTAATTTGTATTGCAGAATGATATTATGGTCTAATTAGAGCTTTTACTTTATAACTGTGTTATAATTTTTTCTCATCGTTTTCTCTCGGATATCAAGTTAGCGTATTTTTATTTATTATTATTGAAATAGTTGTGATATGAAATTAAAAAATAAAAACTCTCACACTCAATTCAATTTATTGTAATCTATCTCTTCTATTTTTTTATTTTGTTTATTTATTTAATTTTTTTATTTTTATTATGAATTTTATTATTTTTATCTTTTATATATTAATTTATTGTAACTCTTTTCAAGTCACATGTGAAGTCTTTTCAATATTAAAATTGTGTCCCTAATGTGCTTAATTTTATTGATTTATTAATTATGTGAAACCAAATTTAATTGTTACCAATCCTAATATTAATAATACAAAAATTATGAATTTCTTAATTTATTTTTATTTATTTTACAATGAGTCAATAACATTGTGAAGTATGAATTGTTAGGATAAAGTACCATTTCATAAGTACAAACAATTAGATGTTAGACAAATTCTATTCTACCAAAATATTCATCTTCTTTTTCAGTTCCAAATTAACACTTCTTAAATAGTAATAGCATATTTAATTTTTCAACTCAAAAGTCTTGGCAAAGATCATAGCATTCTTTCTTTCATGTGTAGAAATCTCAATTTAGTTTCAAAAAATTTCGGTAATATGTATATATATTTTCTAGTTCATAAATAAAGATAAGGAATCTTAAAAATAGATTCTACAAGTTACATATTTTAAAGGGATAGGATACTATATAATTTGATGATATAATAACAATAATACTAATCTCTTTAATATATTAAAATTGAAATTTTTTCCAAACTAATATGAATG
>NC_029792.2:121857109-121865743 GCF_000816755.2 Arachis ipaensis
TATTAAATATATTATAATTTTTGCTATATATTTAAACATGTATATGATTAGGATTTTTACGGTTTCTTACCAACATGTATATAATTAATTAATTATTACTATATATTTAAACAAACTTTTTACCAACAATGATGATAATATAATTCTTACTATTATATATAGTGATATATGGTAATTTATTTATCTATTTTTTTACACTACAAGATTTTTATTTATTTGTGGCAATTTTTTTTCTTATTTGTGGAGGTTTATAACCCCCACCAAATAGTTTGTGGGAGTTTCTATAACCCCCAAAATTTGAGGTGCCACGAGGTCTTTTATGGGAGGTTTTTAAAAACCTCCACAATCTATTTAGTGGGGGTTTTATAATCTATTTAGTGGGGGTTTTATATTAGACTTTTGTGGGAATTTTAAATCACTTTTGTGGCAATTTAAAACCTCCACAAATTAATTTTTTAATTTAACAAAAAATAACTATTTTGTGAGATTTTCAAACCTCCACAAATCCTGTAATTATTTATTTATTTTTAATTTCAAATCATTTATTAATCCCATCTCATTTACATACTCTCAAATTAAAAATTTATTTTTTAATATAAAAAATAGTAAACACACTCAAAGATAAGTCTTAAACACCAATTCGGTTCAGGAATTTCATAAAATCACCACAAAACAAGAAAATCCAACTAAATTCAATACATAATTGTAAGCTTCAAAGTTAAGCCAATCCAATCAAAAACAGATTACAGCCTGCTACCCGTAAACGAATCACAATTCTCATGAAAGATACAGAAAAAAAACTTTCAAAAGGTGTAAACTAGTAAACCGCTATAAACTAGTAATCACTAAAATAATACACTTCTTACTATGCTTAAATATCACTAATATTAAGTTATCCTTCTATTGTAGTGACATCAATTAGAGAGTCAATTACTAATTGCTCTACAAAAACCAAATGTATTGTCAATGGTGGTACTAACCATGGAATGGGTGCTGAATCCAAAGCTAGCTAAATAATGAAGTACCAATCAATTTCACACTGCCATCTATATGATTCCTGTGATTCACTGTCTCTCTAATCTCCTTCAGGGCTTGTGCCTTTTCTTCTGCTTCATGCTCCAATCTTTTGTACTGTAAACAGAACAAAAACCAACTCCTACTGTTAATCATAAGCTGAGTTGATAGGAAAAGGATATAAGGTCAATCTTAAAGTGCATACAACTTTTAAGGTTGAATTATAGAAATTTTATATGGTCTTGAGACTGTCTAAGACTTAAGACTCAAAAAAATAATAAAATTTGATTCTAGAACGATTATTTTAACAATTTTAAAAAGAAACTCTCACAACACCCTGACAATATTGCTAACCACATTGCGATTTATATTGATAAGAAATGGGATCTAAAATTCTAGCACACATATAGAGAAAGAAATAAATATACAGATTGACTTGCTAAAGAGAAAATGACGGCAAATTTTAATTTTCATTTTGTTGATATGCTTCCTAGAACCTTAGGAGTATTATTGATAATGATTGTAGAGAAATTCCCATACCCCAAATAATTATAGCTTAGTTTTCTCTTCTCATGGGCTTAAGTCCCATTTTAATTAAAAAAAATCGTAAATAATAATAGTAATAAAGAGAAATCAATATCTCTAAAACGTAAATTCCAGAAAGTTGTAAAATTTGTTATCAAGGATATCTAAAGCTACCACATCAATATTCACTCCAGTTATGTATTTATGCAATTATTTCCAATGAATATATTATCATGAACCAGTGCAAACACTAGGAGGAATAGGACCACGTATTAAGATACAAGTCGAAGAAAAAGACTCACCATGAATTCCATTTCCCCTGATAATATGGTATTAGTACTTGTTGTTGTCTCTTCTTCTACAAGAATCTTTGCTTCCTCTCTCATTATTCTACTCCAAAATGTGCTTATTATGTCCTCATCTAATTAATAATAAGAAAAAAAGTATATAATTATATTAGTATTATTATTGCTCTTTTATTTGTGATCTTTGCAATAGTATAATAAACATTGTAGCATGCAGTACCTGAAAGTCCAAAAATACTTTCTATATTCTGGCTCATGCAGTATGTGGGGTTCAAGTTCCACAAGCTCTGACGAACAAGAAGAATAATATATAAGAAGAGATCATATAATTATTGAAACTGATAATTAAGATGAAAATATAATATACCTTTTCAAGATCACTACTACTAGTCTTGGAATATTGTTGATCATGATGATTGTCAACATTTGGCAGCAAGCGCCTACGTTTGGAACGATCCCCGAATTCAAGCAAAGCATCTTGAAGATACTCTGTTGAGAAATCATCATCAGCAGAAGAATCCTGAGTAGCAGTTGAGAATGATGGTTCACTACTACTCCCATATTCATACATTGCTGTCATCACTGCATGTTCAACAATAATCATTACAATTACACANNNNTGACTTGATAATAATAATAATAATAATAATAATAAAACTCAAAATCTGAAATCTTATGAATTGCTTATATAACCAGATATACTAAGAAAAATCCTTCAGGCAGGAGGGTAACATACCGCATTCATTGCAGAAACAGGGAGCCAGCCCCCATGCTGCTGTTAGGCAAGATCAAGCGGAGGGATTACTGCAGATTGCTTATAGTTGGATGGATAGTGAGACAAAATCTCCTTGACTTTCATGGGGCACAGAATAAAATAATCATAATTTTTATGTTAAACCTAAGTGGCTATACATCACATACCTGATATGTGTGTGGAATTAAAGAACCACATCTCTTGAAAATATTATGATGAAAGGCATCAAATCAGAAATTATCCATTCTCGACAAATATTTCAACTCTAACAACCAACTTTAAAATCGGTAAGATTCTTGTTTTCCCTGTTCAAGGAAGACAAACATGACTTTTTACTCAAATATTGAAACTGAATATAAATCCCAGATTCCTTAAGTTCCTATTTTGGGTAACTGGGTTTGGATTCACATAATGCACTCTTTTAGAAGAGTTAAGTGGAACTTGTGGAACCCGATTTGATGGTATTAGATAAAATATTCTAATATTACCAAAACTTAAGTTTTAAACTTTCCACCTTCCACTAGAAAATGGCATTAAAGCTGGCTAAAGTGATGCCAAAATAATGAAACTTAATACTACATGCTTTGTTTTGCTCAAGTTTTCACTTAAATAATGAACCTTAATATCTTGAAATAATGATGATACTAACATGTATGGTATGTTTCTATGAGTTTCAAGATCCCTATACTTTTTCACAAGGCCATAGTCATTAATGTATACCTGAAATGAGATACTAGAAATTATAATATATAGTTAGAAGAACTCAAATTTTCATGCTCAGTAAAACGGAGTTATGCTTCACGTATCCAAAAATAAAATTGAAAACGGAGTTATGCTTAGTTAACATCTCAACTTTAGACCAAAAAACTGAAAGATATGAGCCTGCTATACAAGTTTTCACTCAAAGTTCATGTTATGTTATTAAATCTCATTCCATTTGGAAGCAATCTAACCTGGAGCTATCATCCAACAAGAAAGAATCATTCTGAGCGTTATTGGAGTCCTCAACCATAAGCATCCTCATGCTCGAAAGGACCTGAAGAAAAATTTTAACACCAAACCATGCATCCATAGAAATAAGAAATTCAGAATATAATGCATTGCATCACACTCGAGTGCTATAATCAGAATTAGTTAAGAGGGTTGTTACTCTGCTTTCAATTATCATATCTAAAAGACTCAAACAATTAATGAAACAACTATGAATAAAACACATGCAAGAGTTTAAATATTAAGTTAAATAAGATATCTGGGTTATTATTTTCCTAGTATTCCCAAGAAACAGAAATATAACATTTTAAAATTAACACTGAGTAAGAGAATTTAAATAAACTAACGCTTCTGGTAATCTATTACAGGAATATATTATCTAGTAATTGGTAGTTATCGAAGCATAACCATAATCTTAACTTGTACTTTTACATAATCACATCAAACATCAGATGCACCTCAGAGTGCAAAATTCACGGTACAAATGAGTTCTAATGTAATAATTCCTAAACAATAATTAATACTAGGGGAGGGGGAGTAGAAGTTACCTTGCCGGCAAGAAGTCCAAGTGCAAAAGCACTCCCTTTCTCAACCTCATGCTCAAATGGCAACAGCTTCTGAACCAGATCTTCTTCTGTCACGGGAGGAGCTTGGAGGTGCTGAACCAAAGCCAGAATAGCTCCTTCTTTGACAATGACGTTCACCATTTTCTCTGCAAGACACAACCACCGAAGGATTTACACCGAGAGACATGCACGATCGAATTTGCCAAAAATTGAAACGAAGGGAGCAACACGCTAGGAGATCGAGGAAGAGGAATGGAGGATTTACCGTTTTTGGCAAGATTGAGTAGCGCGCTTGGCAGCAGCTCGATCTGACTCAAACGCAGGCATCGCCAGTTACTCTCTCTCTGATCTCAGATGCTATGGCGAGGTTGATGGTGACAATGGTGAAGAGATGAATATGGTGGTGTAGATCTAGGGTTTCATTCTCACTCTTCTTCCTCTTCTAATTTTTTGGACAAATTTTTGTTGGAGTGAAATTTGTTTGGATTTGATCAAAGTAGATATATATTTAATCTATGAAGTTTAAATGAGTTAAAAAGATTAATTGAGATACAAAATTGACGTAACATTTATTTCGCCTAATTCACTAAATGTAATTAATTGTAACTTTTGGTTTTCTAAATGGAGAAGCGAGGGGCGACTGTGTCAGGAGATGGATTATGTTCACATTTTTAATTCGGATCTCAGGATCTTTGATCTTTGGTCATCTGGACAGTGGAACCTTGAGAATATCTATTCTCCTCTGAATCAGTCTCTGCAGAGCAACATTAACTCTTACAACTCAGATGTTTAAGCTAGTTCAGAGGTCGGTTAGTGTTGGACTGGTGCGGCCTCAAAGGTTTATGATACTCATAGTGGTTATTTGTGGATCAGTAAGAAGATGTTTAATTGGAAGGATAGGGGTAATTAGCTTTGGCTTTGGCGTCAACATGTTCCGGAAAAGCACAAATTTTTGGCCTGGCTATGTCTTCGGGAGGCTCTTCCTACTGCTGCATTTCGTTTTAGGATGGGCATTTCGCACACGGATAGCTGTCCACGATGTTTCTCAGGTCAGGAATCGGTTTTACATTGTATTCGGGATTGTCCAAAAGCCCAACTTGTTTGGCAAGCTTTAGGGATCTCCGATCAACCAGTAGATTTGATGAGTTGGTTCTTACATAATAGCAAACAGCGCCCCTTTAGATTCTTTTCTGGTCTTTGGTGGATTTGGTGTTCGAGAAATAACGAGATCTTTCATCCTCACGAGCATTGGACCACAGACAAGGTGATTGGTATGACTTTGTCCTTAGAAAAGGAACTCCGAAATATTTTTGAATTGCAACGACTATCTATCCCCTCAACCATTAGTGGCTCTTGGATTCCCCCTCAGTGGGTACCTTTAAGATTAATTGTGATGCTAGCTATCCTGACAGTGGTGCTCGAGTTGGTTTTGCTTGTGTTAGCAGAGATTGGAAGGGAAGGTGGCAACGAGGCTGTCTGGGAACAATTGAGAGTCGTAGCATTTTGCAAGGAGAGTTGTTTGCTATTTGGAGAGGCTTTCTTTTAGCATGGGACTCGGGACAAAGAGACATTATATGTGAGACAGACTGTGTGGAGGCTTTTACTATTGTCAATAATTTACAAGATTGCTTTGGGTTTATTGATCCTTTGGTGTTAAAAATTCGAGATATCATATCTTAGAAATGGCGTGCTGATCTTCGGTTGATCTTGAGAGATGCAAATACAGTAGCAGACATCATGGCAAAGACTGCAATGAGGACCCTTTCTCCCCAAGTGGAGCTTCATTTGCCTAGCCATTTTTTATCAACTGCACGCATTGCCATTTATACTTTTTTTTTCTACTTCTTTTAATTGTTTTTTTTTACATTATTTTTAATTGAATAAATGATTAAATTCGTCTTTAAAAGATCACTCGTTTTTTAAGTTGGTTTTTAAAAAAATTTTTGAATCAAATTTATCTTTTAAAGATTTTAAGTTAGTCACATTAATTATTCTGTCACTTTCATTACTAAGAAGTCAAAATTTGCTACTATAGCACATTAAATGACACCACACTCACCATAGCACACATGTGACCGTCCTAATTACTTACTAAAATAATAAGTTTATGAAATTAGATCAAATAAATTTCAAATTGAAGAGGACTTTAAAACATTGAAATTCCTCAATTTATAATTGATTTGATCTAATTTCATAAACTTATTATATTAGCAGCCAATTAAGACGGTCAAGTATGAATTGTGGTGTTACTTAATGTATCATATCATATCATATCAGTAAATTTTGACGCTATCAACAAAGAAATAATGGAAGGTCTAACGTGACAAACTTAAAATCTTTGAAGGACTAATTTGATTAAAAGAAATTTCGATGACTAATTTAGAGAATGAGAAGGGACGAATTTAATCATTTATTTATTTTTGAGTAATTACCCAAATCAGTCCCCGAGGATTTTAGAATCAGACATTTTAGTCCCTAAGAAAAATTAATACACGGATCAGTCCCTAAGATTTTACTCCGGCAGACAAATCAGTCCCCAATTCATTTTCCGGTAGAGTAATTACCCAAATCAGTCCCCAAAGATTTTAAAAACGGACATTTTAGTCCCCAAGAAAAACTAATGTACAAATCAATCCCCAACTTTTCTCTCTATTAGACATAATAGTCCCCCGTCCAAAAATAAAATAAAATAAAATAATTATTATTATTAATTACACAATAATATTGTACTATATTTTTTGTATTTTTTAGACAAATTTTTCTTAGGTAGCGTTTGGTGGAGAGACAGAGACGGAAAGACTGAGACTGAGAGACAGAGATTAAGAGACAGGGATTGAAATAAATCTCAGTATTCTGTTTGGTACAAAATGGAAGACATGAATTGAAACAAGAATGAAACTCTAATTTAATTTGCACAAAGGGTAAAATTGGAATTAATTAATTGAAATGAAAGTATTTTAGGTATAAAATGTTATTAAAGTTTCAGTCTCTATCTCTAAAAATTTCAGTCCCCTGTGTCCCTACTTTTTGGAGGTACTGAAATACTAAAATTTTAGAGACAGAGACAGAAATTTTAGTACTAGTCTCTGAACTAACAAACACGATACTGAGTCTCAGTCTCTCAGTCTCTGTCTCAGTACCTCAAAACAAACGCTACCTTAGGGACTAAAATATCTGTTTTTAAAATCTTTGGGGACTGATCTGGGTAATTATTCTACCGGAAAATGAATTGGGGACTGATTTGTCTGCCGGAGTAAAACCTTGGGGACTAATCTGTGTATTAATTTTTCTTGGGGACTAAAATGTCCGATTCTAAAATCCTCAAGGACTGATTTGGGTAATTACTCTTTATTTTTAATTAATTATTTTACTTTTACGCTTGATATATTTACTATATTTCACTTTGTCTTAGTCTCAATATCATAGTTATCTTTTAATTGTATAAAATTGGATAGTTTCTTTCAAAATATGCTTAATTATATTATTTTTATTATATACAATAATTATAATTTCAAAATATTATGATTTCACAGTTATAATATGTAATATTAATTATTGTTATATATATAAAAAATGTAACTTATTTAGTGTTTAACTATTTATCTTCGATTAATATTGTTATAACAAGGATATATGTGACTCTATAAGAACGATATAGCCTAAACTTTGGCTATCTAAGAATTTACTAAATAGTTAGAGTAGCTTCATATCACAAATAAACAAATGATAGTAATAGGGATGATGAAAAAATAAGTTAAAATAGATATTTGCCGGGATTACTCATGATTTAAAGTTAAATGGAGACCCATAAAATTTTACGGGTGGAGATTCGTCTATCCCAAAGAATTCATTAAATCTATGCGAATATAAAATTACTAATTTATCCTAATTTATATATATAAAAATTCATTTCTTAAATTTAGTAACCCTACTTTCTACCTCCTATTTGAATCCTTCTTCTTCCTTTCAGACTCATTCTCATTTTTTATTTTACGTCTCTCTCTAACTCACTTTCTCTACTTCTCAATTCTATTACTATGTTACACAGACTCACCTAAAAAAATTATGTTATGTTATTACGTTGAAAAATATTTTTTATATTTTTTCTTTTGAAATGTTATTTTTTATAATAAATATGTTATGAACTGGGTTAGATTATATTGACTTGATTATTTTATGATTATTATATTATGTATTTTTTTAAATTTAAAAAAATATTCATAAATACCTGCAAGTATCTGTGCTCTCTATGGGAATAATTAAATGGAGACTTGTGACTAGGGATGAAAATAGGTCAGGCGGTTTATCAAAAACCTGCAATCTAGCCTGTATTTATCTTGGTCTAGCCTGGCCTATTAGCTGTATTTAGCTTGGCCTAACCTGATCTATTATAAAATAGGTACAGATTCAGACTTTTGTAAAAGTTTTAATATGTTAATAGGTTAGGTCCACGCTCACTAATTAACTTTATCGATTTGTC
>NC_029792.2:121867102-121868011 GCF_000816755.2 Arachis ipaensis
TCGACATGATATTTTAACTATAAACTATAAAGTAACGTAAACATTATATATAGATAATTTTTTTTTTTTTTACCAAAGATACAAGACTCGAACCCGCAACCTCTTAATTGAGTATGGAGAGACTATGCCATTTGATCTATTACTTATTGGCAAAAACTTGGAAAGATAAGAGACTCGAACCCACAACCTCTTAATTGAGTATGAGAAGTCTATGCCATTTGAGCTATTACTCATTGGCCATTATATATAGATAATTAGGTATGAACAAAATAATATTTCAAATTAATTAATTTGACTCAATTTAGTTCCTTTCCTAATATAAAATCTTAATTTTCAAAATTATAGCAATATCTTAATCTTTATCTTTTTTACTCCTCTTATTTTGTTTACTACTAGAATTTTGTTCATTTTACTTGCTGAGTAATGATGGATGGTTTCATGCTATGATGTCGCAAGTTGATTATGTATTCCTACATTTACATATGTTATGAAACTTAAAGAAAAAAATGTATACGAATATTTCAAAATCCTCCCAATTATTATTATTATTATTATTATTTTCTAGTTCAAAGCCCTTTTCTAATTTTGGGGAATTAGTTTTATGGTTTCTTACTTTCTTTGATACGGGGTCTTCTAACTTTTTAAGACTCTAAGATCGATGAAGCCCAGTCATGTCCAGAATGGGCATTGTGCCATTTGGAATTTGGCAGACCAACCAAATAAATTGACATATAAAAAATAAATGTTGATGCCTCCTTTTTTTTTTTTACCTATTAATTTTGGTGTTTATTTACTCCGTGAGAAAGGCCATTTGTCTTTTTCCTCTTATTTATTATGAAATTTCATTCTCATTTATTATTAAATATCGTAATTGATTGAGGTAAGAAATTGAAGAAAATAATAGATTGA
>NC_029792.2:121868050-121896506 GCF_000816755.2 Arachis ipaensis
GCTTAGAAAATTACTTGGCCTCACCACTTTAATTAATTTGAATATTGGTAAATAGGTAATTATAAATACTAATTTTATATTTAGATTTGTACTATATGTGAACCTAAACAATTTATGAGGTTAGGCAATTTAAAAATATACAAGTTGTTTGTTAATGATAGGATTAGTATTGGACTAATCTAATTAGAGAATTATACTATAAATAAAAGTATGATGTAATAATGTAGAAAATGCATGATGTAATTAAAAGTTTTATTTTTCTTTTTTGGCTCTAATTTTAGGAATTTTTCTTCTATTCTCTCTTATTATCTCTAATTTCCTTTATTTCTTGATACAAATTCGTATCAAATAGTGCTTTCATTGAACATCATACCAAATTTTCATGATGATTCACCGGACTCAATTTGGGATCAATTTCAAACTAGTTTACAATGCTTGGATTTAATTTATCAAAAACGGACTAAGATACTTGAAGAAATTCAGACAACTTACACCAAAATTTGTGCAACCTTGCACGATCATCAACGACTCCAACAGCCTCCAATTTTTCAGATTCAAGCCAAATCAACCTCAGCTTTTCAACTAATCAATAATAATTCAACAGCTTCAGAAGCAAAAATTCAACACTTACAGCTCTGCAATTTCAGAATTCAGCATCAGATTATGAGAATCCAGCATTGGAGAATGCAGCTACCAATTTTCCAGAATTCAACATGACTCCAGTTCACACAGAAGAAGAAGCAGAAGAATCAGATTTCAGTTTACAAGTTCGACCACAGCAGCAACAATCAAAATCAACAAAAATTGCATATTCAACAAGAAATTCAACCCTAAATTCAACAACAATAGATCACAAATTCAATTTTACAAGATCAGTGTGCAAATCAACAAGTTCAGATTATGTCATTGATGCAGAAGATGCGGTGCCACAATTTCAGCAACGACAACCAAATTCATACCAAACTTCAAATATGTGTACCTAGAAAAAGCATCAATAAACGTCACATAGTATCTAAAACCCAAGTAAGAAATTACGAGTGTTGGGCCCTAAATATCAAAATAAACAACTTGTAGAGGTGTATTATAAATAGTTAGGAATGAAGTAAAGGGCAATTTATGCATCTTGGCATTCATGCAATTCTCACACACTTATGAATTCAACTTTTCTTTATTCTAAACCAAGTCAGGATTACAATTTGAAAGAGTAGAAATTACAGTTTTCATGGCCGTGTGGCCAGTTCTTTTATGCCACAAGTCTAAAGAAATCCTAGAAGCAGTAAAGACACATTGTTTTGGTAAAATAGAAGATATGTTAGGTGCAACAACATTATAGAATTTGTAGATTTCTCATTTTCTATACCCTTGTAACAGCATCTTATCAATCCACTGGCATTTAACAGAACACATATGAGTATGAAATTGAAAAAACACATTGTTATCTTCAACAAATTTAGAAATGCTAATTAGATTTTTAGTGATTTCAGGTGAGTATATTAATATTTGCAATTGAAAAAATCTATTTGAGTAATAAGCATATAGATAAGAACTTCCAACTTTAGATATATGCAAATCTGCACCATTATCAATTTGTATTTTGTCAAGGCCAGTGTAATCTAAAAAGGAAATGAAATTTGATGAGTCTTGTGTAATGTGATGAGAAGCCCCTGTGTTTGAATACCAAGAAGGATTTGCAATAGTTCCTGGGGCTGCTATGTATGCTATAGGATTATGGAATGATGGGGGAGGTGGTGGTGGTGGTGTGGTGGATGAATTCTAATAAGTTGTAGAAGAATTAGTATTTGTAGCATTTGAAAATTGTCTAGGTTGATTTTCTTGGAAGGTTTGTGATGGTGGAGGAATGTTCTGATCAAAACGATTGAAACAATGCTGAGCAATGTGGCTAAAGCGACCACAAATTTGGCATTGTGTCCTTGGTGAGGAATAAAAGGATTGACCACCTCTTTGTGATCTACCACCACAACCTCTTCGACCTCCAAAACCTCTGCCAGTATTAGGAATTGATGGAAAAGAGGATTGGGTGAAGTTAGTTTGTACCATAGAGTTTGTAGATCTGCGAAACTTGTCCAACATATCATCATAAGACATGATAATGGTTTCAACTTCACATAAACTGTATAATTCTGGTTTTGTATTGACTGTAGTGAGAATCATTTAATATTCTTTACTCAGCCCTTCAAGAAGAGTTTCTTTGTGTTCTTCATGGTTAAAAGAGATTATATTGCAGCTAATGAATCAACAATATTTTTTATTTGGAAAACATAATCAGTAGGGCTTTGACCTTGTTTCTTGATGGCTTTAAGTTGAGCCTTTAGCTACTTCACTCGAAATCTTGTTAATTCAGCAAAGTACTCCTCAATCTTTATCCAAATTTGATGACTAAGTGTGCAGCCAACCATTTTGTTCTTGAACATAGGATCAATAGAAGCAAGCAACCAAGATTGAAGATTATAATCATCTTGGAGCCACTGTTGATAGGTAACAGATTCAAGAAAATTTTGCTGATCTTTATTGGAAGCATATTGTGGCGGAACACGATCTGAAAACACGTGATCCTCTAATTTCCGACCTCTAATAGCTGCTAATGCCCGCTGCTCCCAAGTCTTGTGATTCGTTTCTCCAAGCTTGTCACTAATGGGGTTGAAAGGTCTCGAATTTAGTAGATGTGGTGAGAAAGAAAAATTGTTTACAAGAACATTGTTGATAGGGTTTGAATTTGCAGAATTGGAGGGATTTGAATTCCCAAGATTGGAGTTAACAGATGTATCTGTCATGATTGGAGAATCCAGAAGCTCTGATACCATATAGAAACTAAAAACAGATTAGTTGAGAGAAGTAAGAAAGAAGAACAGAGAACAAAGAACGAAAAGCTGCAATGTGTACAGAGAGGAAGAACTCTTCTTGACCAGAGAAACTAACCAACTATTACTTTTGAGTACACTCAATACTTTGAGAAACTCAATTACAAATTTTAACTAACCCACCAAGATAGGAGGTAAGGCAACTATTTATACCAAACAAGTTTAACAGAATTTAACAAGAATTTGTTATTCACAACAATAAACCCTAACTATCTTTATATTGCAGACTCTGTTTTTACTGCTTGGGAAGATTGATCCTCAATAATAGATACTACAACTTTTAAAAGCTATCTTTAAAAACTAGCTTTTATAAACTACTTTTTAAAAGTAAAAGTTTTACCAAACTTAATTAAATCCAAAGGAACTTAAAATATAAGGACTTATATTAAAAATAACTTATAAATAAATTATTTTGTGTTTGGAAAGTTATCATAGAAGTACTTGTTTTAAAGTTGTGCATTAAATAAGAGTGATAAAATAACTTTTAAAAATAGGAGAAGTCATATTTTTTAATTTCTTCAAAAACTCTTAAATAATTTTTTGAAAAGTTAAAAGTTTATCTAAATTAAAAAATTGTATAAATAGGAGTGATAAAATAATTTTTGAAAAGGAGAGAAGTAAAATTTTTTTAAATTTTTCAAAAGTTTTTAAATAACTTTTCGAAAAGTTAAAAACATATTTAAAAAATGGTACCAAACACCATTAATATAACTTTTTACAAATTAAAAATTCAAAAAAATAGTTTTTAAAGCTTTCCAAACGGACCCTAAGTCTAATTCAATATCTTTAGACACCGTGTCTATATTTGTGTTTCATTTGTCAAACATGATTTTAATCCAGTATCTTTAAATACTGTATCTATATCTATATCTCATCTACCTAATATAATCTTATGTCTTATTATCCAAATTTAATGTCTTGTGTCTGTAAACATACACTGCCGTAGAGACAGCAATGATGAGACAAGCTGGGTGTGTAGACAAGAAAACATACTTGACCGAGTCTCAAGAAATTAGACCTGTATTGTAATTATTGAGCCTAAACCTGTCTTATTACTAGTGGAAGGCTTTATTTTTGGCATAGTCTAACATGTTTAAAAATAATCCTGACAGGACATAAAAGCCTATGCTTTTATATATAATAAAACAGGTCAAACTTTTAAACTACAGATCCCTAAAAATATGCATCAAGTTAATTATCGTGAAAAAAAAGGGATAATTCACACAAATAAATTAAATAACTTTTAATATTACACCACTGTTTTGAAATGAGATTGCTTATATTTATGTCTGAAAGAGTAGTGCTATGTAGCCAAAAAATAATGTATAATATAGATATAGTACAGAATAAATAACATATTTATCACTCTGCCTTCTTCTCCATACCTGAAGTAATTAATTTTATTCCCAAAATTAATTTCAGTTTTCTCTCAATCAAATCCCTAAAAATCTCTCATCTACATTTATATCAATTAAAATTACAATTTTTGTCCAGTGGATTAACATCCGGAAACACTACGAAATTAACCTGAGTGAAAGATCAAGACTTTTCTCCCCATTTCATTCGATCCATAACCCCACAACCGAGAAAAATGAAAAGACGCAGAGAGGAGGAAACCCAGCAGCTTCGTCATCGGAGCATCGCATAGCCTTGTCTCCGACTCCTATAGGTATGTTATCAGTTATCTAGTTTCATGTTTCGATTAATTGGCATATTGGGGCTCCATTATCTGTTGTTGCATGTGGCTAGAGCCGATGTTAACGATGAAAGTTTTGGTCTTTATCTCACGTTGATAGGTTTGGGAAAAGGAAAAAGGGAAAAGCTTGAAACAGATGGCGTTTTGGGGGTGGAGATGAAGGGAAGGCATCAAAAAAGGGTTTTTTTTTTTCGTTTTTATAAGCAGCCATGATTTTTCTGGTGTGTTACAGTTTTCTGATTTTTTATCTGTTCAACCGTGGTTTGAATTGCTATTTTGCGTGCTTGGTGTTGTGCTTTCTTTCAAGTAGTTAATAATGTGACAAATATGAAGCAACCATTTCATTCAAGTTGCCTCCATACTTCGAAGGTCTCCACTGGAAAAGTCGAGCATCGCATAACCTTGTCTCCGACTCCTATAGATATGTTATATAGTTTCATGTTTCGATTAATTGGCATATTGGGGCTCCATTATCAGTTGTTGCATGCGGCTGGAGTCGATGTTAACCATGAGAGTTTTGGTCTTTATCTCACGTTCATGGGTTTGGGAAAAGGGAAGAACTTGCAAAGATGGCATTTTGGGGTAGAGATGAAGGGAAGGCATCAAAAAAAGTTTTTTTTTTCTATTTTGATAAGCATCCATGATTTTTCTGTGGTGTTACGGTTTCACTAATTTTTTATCTGTTCAACCATGGATTGATTTACTATTTTGCGTGCTTGGTGTTGTGCTTTCTTTCAAGTTATTAACTGTGTGACAAATGTAAAGTAGCCATTTCGTTCAAATTGCGTCCATACTTCGAAGGTCTCCACTGAAAAAGCCGCGATTGTGTCTCTAGATGATAAAGTTGAGGCGAAGGAGTAGAACAAGAACGAAATCGCTTTCATTCTAGCTGCTTTAGGTACCTTTCATTTTTTTTCTCTTTGTCAATTCTACTATGAGACAGAAAAAATATGAATAAAGTATTTTTTTCATGTTTGTTACTTAGATTATGTATTTTTTAATAGTTGACTGATTATGATAGTTAACTATAGTGGCAGTATATTAGGAGTACTTAAGGTTTGTGGCAAATTATTTTTTTTTTCAGATTTCTGTTTTTATTCATGTAAAGAAAAAAAAAATCCTTCTAGATACGGATGCAATAGAGATGTTATGCCTTGATATTTTTTTAGTGTGAATTGTTTTATCTTTATTGGTGTCTGCTAAGAACTGAACATACATACATATATGACTATTTAAATAATGATATATAGTTAAACAAATTAATTCACTCAATTTTGATTAGTTATTTTAGTAAAATGATTATGAGAATGATGGATACATAGTAAATAATCATGATTTTTGTATTGAACTAACCTAATTAGTGTAGTTATCACAACAATCACGGTAGAAATAGAGAATAGGATATGAGGGAGGATCATAATTTCATATGCAATCTCTTGATATCATACTTTTGTTCAAAGTTATTTGCAAGCAAAGTTGTTAGTTCAGGTGGGTATCGAATTTAAAATTTTATAGAGATTAACAGTAAACTCTCAAAAAGTTGGACATGTAAATGGTATTTTGAGGGGCCATTGTGATAGTATAATGAATTAATGATAGAGCAAGATATGTTTCAATCATAGATGTTATACTAAGCAAAGTTGTTAGCGTATCTATGCTATTGATAAATATGTTGGTATGTTATGATTAATTTAAGTGGGTTATTTGAGTATAAAGCAATGCTAGGGGGCCAGCAGCTTTTGTGATTGGTAGCCATCAAATAGTCATCAATGATGATCTAATGGTGTGAGATTGGTGTGAGATTTCATCCAATGACTCACCTTTCTCTGCTGGCTACATGCTGGCCAAAATTCAACAAAACTGCTGGCCCCCTAGACTTTTCCTTGAGTATATATAGCAGTTGCTTGTGAACAAGTGTTCAAAAAAAAGTAGGCATGGCTCGTACCAAGAGCAAAAAAGAGACACATAAGAATAACACTCCCGAAAGAGGACCGCAAAAAAAAAAAACTGGTGGACCAAAAAAGGTACGTTGAATGGTTAGCAGTGAATTCACTATAAACTCGGGATATTGTGTTTTAATAGTAAATGTTAAAACTGACATTCTCCTTCGTTGTCACTTTGTGCTGATTATGAATGTTTGTATAGAAAATACTGGTATCTAGGTGCTCGCCATGTTGCGTGGCTTCAGTTATGAAGCAATTAGGTTCAAACACGGGCAGAGAGAAAATAATGGAGGTGCAGAACATGGGATTTGGCTGGCTATAATATATGCCTGAATGGGCTGTCAACCAAGATATGATAGTGGCATTAGCATCATCATATAGTCAGGATGAGAAGTCTTTGATCGTTGGAACAAGAAAAAATCCTATATCGGTTCAATCCATTACGCAGTGTTTTGGACTACCGATCCATGGTAAGCAATCCCCCAAATAAAATAGGGAGAAAAGGGAAAAAATTATCCACAATAATCTTGTTGCGTATATGTTTTCGGTAAAATTAGCCATTAAAGATTTGGACTGCATCGACTCATTTTGTGTTTGGCAGGGAATAGTTTCAAAATTCCAGAAACACCAGCAGAGCACCGACTTGTTAACAGCTTCACAGGAAAGACACAAGCAGATTTGAAAAGGGATGTTATCACATGCTCGATGCAGTCCGATGCTGATAGAATAAACTTTCGGAGACAGTACATCATGTTGATAGCGAAGTGCTTGTTCTTTGCCTCGCTGAAGGCCACCGTTTCAGACATACATATATGGGCTGGCATTGATGTATCAAACCCAAGGAAGATATATTGGGTGAGGTACATTTATGATTTTCTAATTGAGGGTGTTCTGAGGTTTTAGGATGTAGGGAAGAAGACAATGGATGGATGTATGTTCGCATTACTGGTGAGTCGTATATCTCTAATCTTTGATTTGTTGTTTGTTATTCTATAGTATACATTGTTTATAGCAATTACTATAACTTTCATATTATATATCTCCATGCTAACAAGAATGGATATTTAGGAAGATATAATGGGAGAGAACTGTGGATCAGAAACTGGTCGCTTGCTGATCTGAAGAAGATGGATGAAGAGGAAAGCACATCTCACTCAGTGAGGCATATGATAGATATATAATCTTTTAATAGTGATAAGTGTGAAAGATATGTTAATCGGATCACTTCTTTAAAGCTCTAATAAAAATAAAACTTATACTTTGTCCACTGTAGGGGCTTCTAAATTTAATTGGAAAGATGTATGGGTTACCGAAAAAGCACAACCGTGTATCAAAGAGAGGTTGCATTAGGAAAAAAGAAAGTCTAGTAGAAAGACTCGTAAAGAAGCTCCCACGGTAGATGAAAATGAGACCGACATACCGGTTGGTCATGCATTACCTGCTAAATTTAATGAACATCCTTCCAAAAAAAGTCAATTCAATGATTTTTTAGTTTTGTTATAAAATTTTATTGCTCTAACCTGCGTCTTTTTAATAGTATTCTGGTATAAATATTTTTTATATTTTGCGTCTTTTTAATCGTATATAAAGTTTTACCATGTATAGAGTGATTAATTATTTATCTAATTTTAGAAGTGTGATATTGATGCTGTAACTTATAGATCTATCTTTAAAAAACTGTTGGAGCTACTTATCTTGAGCATGGCAATAGACCTTACACATGTAAATACATCTTTTTGTGTTTTAGCATTCACTTCATAACATAATAACTTTGAAAACTATGTGTCCTCTCCCTTATGTGCATAGCTAAATACCCTTTACTAAGCTGCTTTGGTTTTAATGTGCAACATGGATGATAGTTTGATGAGCGTTATTCCAATTAAATAAAGATCTAAGTAATGCCAATACTAGTTACTTTAAATAGTATTTTGAATAGCTAATTTTTGTCTTATTAGTTTGGATGTTATGTATGCCTGACACCTGATGTTATCCGTGTGGCCTTATGGATGTTAACTGATTGGAATTACGGATGTTATTGTCCATTCTGTACTATACTCGGCACGAAGTGGCCTTGGGTAAAATTTCGAATTAAACTCATTTAAATATTTAGGTGTACTAGATTTATTTGATCGGATTATATTTATGCTAGGTGACCTTTTTTATTATCACTTATAGTTGTTCATCCTCCAATTTATTTGAACAGAAATTGTAGCCAAGATTCACAAAACGGATGCATTGGGGGAGATAAAGTGTGTACGAACAAGACATGTATGGAAATGCCCATGGGGGGGAGACATTGGCTTACATGCCAATGGTCAATGCAACAGATGATAATGTTGATGAAGGGCCTTCCGAGGAAAGGCAAGTTACTGATTTTTCAGTTAGGGTATGAAATTTTAATTCTCTAACCTGCCTCATTTTAATAGTATACTAGTATAAAAAAAATTTTATTTGGGCATCTGCGTTGACATAATTAATCATTACATTTGTTTGTATATAAAATTTTACCATCTATAAAGTAATTTTACCTACGTATAATATTGTGCTTAGTTGAGAAGGATGGCAACATTAGGGGTTGTAACTTGTAGATTTATTTTGAATAGGAGTTCGAATAGCTAATATTTATCATTTAAATTCGGATGTTATGCATGCCTCATACCCGATGTTATCAGTGTAGCATTATGGTTGCTAACTGGTTGGCACTGCGGATGTTACTATCCATTCTTTACTTTATTATGCACAAAGAAGCTTTGGGTAAACTTTCGAACTAACATCATTTACACATTTAAGCATACTAGATTTACTTGATCAGATCAGATTTGTATCAGCTATCTTTTGTTATCATCACCTATAGTACTCAACTTCTAATTTATGTAAACAGAAACTACAGTCAAGAGTCCCAAAACAGGTCCATTGGGGGGAATACTATGAGTATGAAGAAGACATGTGCTGAAACGCCCACAGGAGATGAGACAATGCCTGACACACCTGTTGGAAACGGAACAGATGATAATGTTGATAAAAGACCTTCAAAGAAAAGGCAAGTTAGATGAATTTAACAATAATACGAAGTATTGATAATTATAGTAGGTGCATGACTTTTTATCTCTGACTCTTTCCTACTTTTGAGGTGGAATGTTTAATCAATAATAGATGTTATCCATCTAATCTTATGCTGGTTACACAACTTTCTTTATTTTAGTTTGCGCTCAGATAAGAGCACTTAATTGTTAAGAGCACTCAGTTAAGAGCACTTAATTGTTAATGAATGTGCAGAAAATCCGGAGAACTTGCAATGGTAGTGTATGTTGCGCCAGAGGACCCAGCTCAAGTTGACTTTTCAATCCCGTCATTCTTGCTTGGCATCACTCAGATGCACATACCAGACTCAACGCTGGGATCTTCGGTAACAAATGAACGAAATGCGACTCCAGAACCTAAAGCACCAGAAAACATAAGAAAAACAAAAGATGTGGTGGACACACTACTGTCATCTGGGGGTGCTGCAAGGCCTACAGGTGATGACATGAACAGGATATACAAGTGGGCGATAGATCGTAGAGGTGCAAAGAATGTCACGCTTGCGTGGATTCGCAACGGTGATGATGTTCAGCTACAACGAGCGGACCTTCAATCACTGGGATGGCATAGAAGAGTAAGCGATACAGTAAGACCAAACAAAAAAACTGTAATCAATTGCTAAGTATGTGTTCTGCATTAAAGTGCTATGAAATGCAATGCGTTTATTCTATTCAGGTGGTTGATTACTATTGTGCCATGTTCAATGCTTCGAGCAACGCAAGGTTCTGCACGTATTTTTACTGTATTCCACCGAGACTAATGGTTAGTGCAATCTGTCCTTACCCACTTAATATTAATTAATACCCATAATTGCATCGATGAAGGATACTCTAAATTATTTTGTTAGGTGTTTAACTAATGCAAAATGGGTTTGCAGGCCCTAATATTGATTGATGATAATATTGAACGATGTGCCGGCATGAACACTGGTTTTGTCCCTGTTCTTAGCAACTTCATGGGCCGCGAACAGCACTGGTTCGGTGCGGAGAAGGTGAAACAAGTTAAATATGTAAGTAATTCACGTACTTACTTATCCACACACAAAATCTATTTTTCATTACAAGAATGCAAAAAAAATAACTATATGCTAACATGCTTTATTCAACGATGAAGTGGTTTGTTCCAGTGTGTTGAGATGATCACTGGTGGCTATATGTACCCCACCGACAGACTGATAACCTATGGGTGTTAGACTCCATGCACAATGCCCACACTCCGACCGCCAAGAGAAAATAGATAAATATGTAGTAAGTGAGAATAGATTTGATGATGCACATTTTTTCGGGTGTTAGGTGTTGCCTTCCATGTATTTTTTTTATATTTTCCTCCCTAATTTTTTCTATCTGGCTTGTTGAAGGGCTTTCTTCTCCAACAGTTGGCAGCAACTGTAGACCCGAATGTAGTATTCACAGCTAAGGGCTGTGAGTGTTGCTATGAAACAAGACTCCAAAAATAACCAAATGGGTAAGTCTAGAAATGAAAACGAAGAAGGGTTAAAAAAATCAACCCACACAAAAAATTTAATATGTTGGCATGACTTTTTGTTGTTTGTGTTGCATAGGTGGCACTGTGGCATATATGTCATTAAATGAATGGAAATGTGGGATCCAAAGAGCTTGGCAGAGGATGAATTGAACATGTCTATTTGGACGACGGTTAGTGAAATCCAAAACATATGCCGATGCTTATTTGCGTATTTAATAAGTGATAAATAACTCCTTTTGGATGAATTCTACTTATGATGACTGGATTTATATTTGCTTCTTTAAAGTATTTTATACCAAACACAAATACATCTCTTTGTCACCACAGGCCCAGCTGCAACAAATTCGGAAAGAAATTGTAACTGACATACTAATTTACAAAGACAACATCTCTAGGAGTGAGGTAGAGGGTGTACTCAATATGCCATGTCGTCATGTGGCGGATTGGGGAAAGAAGAAAAATATTGAAGACCCTTGGACGAATCCAAGGACAAGATCACTGGTTCGAAGGGCGGAACGGGCTAAGAAAGTTAAACGGAACTATAAGCCATAAATTGGGATTAAAGTTGGTCTAAGTGTGTTTTCTGTTAATTTGATTTCAGAATTTAATGGATGTTATCATGGAATACATATGGATGTTATTGGATTTAAACCAAAACCGGTTGCATCTTTTTTAAAGGGTTACCTATACGGACAGCGGGATAAATATATCTACAAAAAATTAACTAGAACTAAAGTTGCTGTGTGCATTTATGGTTAATATGGTTGCAGGACTTACTGGATTTTATCATGAAATACTTGCGAATGTTTTTGGATTTGGACTGGAAAAAAAAACATAAGAATTCAATATCACAGTAAATAATTATGTATGCAAAAAATTGTTTTTAAATTCTTAGTTTTTTTATATCTGTTTGGCTTGTTTTTGCTCAAATCGAGAATACGTTAATTGAAGTGTGAACTTTCTTTCGTATATCTATTGAAATTTTTTTAATTAAACTTTAAAATTATCCATACTTAACAGCCAGCTAAAAATATCTATGCCCAAGCAATAAATGTTCGATCGTGGTTGTTATTCTAATAAATTAGAGGATGTTATTGGATGTAAACAAAATACATGCCTGGATATGCTTTTTTTTATGTCTAATTTTTTAAATAATAAAATAAAGACCTTATTGTGTACGGATACTTTTAAAATTCAAATTTAAACTTCATGTAATGCACCAAATTATTATAATGATCAAATTATCAACTGAACATTTATTATTTTAAATATTAGTAAGAAATAATAACGGTATAAAAGAGTAAAAAAATAAAAAAGTTGTATATTAGTTACCCAAGTCTGTTATTATATTTTGTTTAATAATGGTATATGAAGTTGTAGCAAGGTAAAATAAAGTTGAGTATATTAAAATATATAAAACAAACCTAATAAACCACCAAAATATGATAATGTAAAATAACGTTGAAGCATGGGCAAAGTACAAAGTAGTTGCTAAACTCTAATACTTATGATATGTAGTGCTGTCAAACTTCGAATCCTCCAAAAATGCTTCCTGTGGAAAAAAATTTAAAAACAAAACAAAGAAACAATAAATAAATGGACATGACATTAATGCTGTTACGGCTTGGCCCAAACCATCTACGGGCCAGACCGACCCGAGCACCACCCGACCCGAACGGTCAGGAACGAGGTGCTCTGCCGTCGACCCGGACACGCGTCCTTGACAGTTTCGCTACAGCTGTGCAGAGGAGGCCTCAGAGGGTGGGCCTGCCTTTGCAGGGACCACCTTTGACATGGTATATATGGGGAAGGATTTACCCTTCCCTCAAGGTACGTCATATACCCCTCACCCTTTTTTGCCTGCACACTTACTGACTAGAGCGTCGGAGTGTCCTTGTAGGTGACATCCCCCTCCTCACACAAAGTGCTCGGGACACCGTCTACACCAACCCGGCAACTTACGACCAGGCGAGATCCCCCTTTCCTCAACCAAGATACCAACCCGAACCGTCCGGTACCCGATCAACCGAACATTGGGGCCATCTGTGGGGACTCGCCAGAATGGACGTTGTGCTGGGCCCAGGTGGAACAGGCCGCGAGACCGAACCCGGAGGGGAAGCCGCCGCCGCTGCTTCACGGCAGCGCACAAGGTCTCCCCCAAGACACCCAACACGATCTCACGAGAGGCGCCCCTTCGGGGGAACCGTCAACAACAGCGCCAGAATAATACAAGAACTGCGTCACAGGATGCAGGACTTGGAGTGCCGACTAGCAGACCGAGAACACTGCCAGCGAACTCCAAAATCGAGCCGTTCCCATTCGCCCTCGAGGAGCTGCTCCCGACGAACAACAAGCCCACGATCTGATCCGGAGGGCGCCAGCGAGAGAGGACGCGCGAGAAGACGCCGCGATCCCATCATTTACGCCAGGCGCGAAAGGAGGCACACCACACATAGAGACCGCGAAGACGCTCGTCGGGAGGACGACGAAGGCAGAACAACAAGCACACGGGGTCCAGTAATAATGGGTGCAACCCCATTCCATCGTTCCATCCTTGAGGTCCGGCTGCCAAAACACTTTGACAAGCCAACGGACATGAGGTATGACGGAACCCAAGACCCACAGGAGCACCTCACGGCTTTCGAAGCCAGAATGAACCTGGAAGGAGTGGCAGACGAGGTAAGGTGCCGCGCTTTCCTGATCACCTTAGCGGGGCCCGCAATACGGTGGTTCAACAACCTCCCGCAGGGCTCGGTAACCCGATTTGCAGACATCAGCCACGCCTTCCTAGCCCAATTCACGACCAGAATTGAAAAGGTGAAGCACCCGATCAATCTACTCGGAGTGACGCAAAGATCCGGCGAGCCAACCAGGAAATACCTAGACCGGTTCAACGATGAGTGCTTGGAGATCGACGGGTTGACAGATTCGGTTGCAAGTTTGTGCTTGACGAACGGGCTTCTAAATAAGGACTTCAGAAAACATCTTACTACGAAGCCGGTATGGACAATGCAGGAGATCCAATGTGTGGCTAGAGAGTACATCAATGACGAAGAAGTCAGCCAGGTCGTGGCTGCCAACAAATGGCAGCCCTCTTACAATCCAACCCGGCATCACGGGAGCGGAGAGAGGCAAAAGGAGCACGCCAGGGACGGCGGTCCGAATAAGACGCCTAGACCGTTCCCCCGAGTCGGGAAGTTCACTAATTACACTCCCCTAACTGCACCAATCATGGAAGTTTACCAGCAAATAGCCGAGAAGGGAATATTGTCGAAACCCTGACCTCTGAAGGATCGAACAGGGGGAAACAAAAGCCTCTACTGCGAGTATCACAAGGGATACGGGCACAAGACTCAGGACTGCTTCGACTTGAAGGATGCGCTGGAGCAAGCGATTAGGGATGGAAAGCTCACCGAATTCTCCCACCTTATTAGAGAGCCGAGGAGACGGAATCGCGACCACAAGGGTGAGGACAGGACCCGGGCAGCAAAGCAACGCCAAGAACCGGAGGGCGATGACCACGGTCTCACGGTGGTGAATGTAGTAACTGCGAGAAACTCGGCCCCAAGATCGAGATCGGTGCAGAAGAAAGATGCCAAAGTCCTGGCGGTCTCCTCCTCATCTGCGAGAAGCCCCAAAAGGCTCCCATCCATCTCCTTTGGTCCAGAAGACCAATGGTTTGACGAGGTCCCGGAAAGCCCCCCCATGGTCATCACGGCCAGAGTCGAAACCGGCCTCGTCAAACGGATCCTCGTGGATACAGAGGCAGACTCAAACATCATGTTCCACAACGTATTTGATGCCTTGGGATTGCGTGACGCCGACCTAGCGACCCACCAGCACGGTGTGGTAGGGCTAGGCGACCACTTCATCAAGCCCGACGGGATTATCTCCCTCCCGACTTCCGTGGGACAAGGACAGAGGCGAAGAACAATAATGGCCGATTTCGTAGTTTTGCGGGACTCCACAGCCTACAACATCATCCTGGGGAGGAAAACTATTAACGACCTCGGAGCAGCGATTAGCACGAAACTGCTCGTAATGAAATTTGTTGCTGATGACGGATTCGTAGGATCCATTAGAGGAGATTTGGAAACGGCAGTCGCTTGCGACCACGCCAGCCTTTCCTTGAGGAAAAAATCTAAAGAAGCATCAGTGGTGTTTCTCGCCGACCTGGATGCCAGAGTAGACGACAAGCCCAGGCCCGAGCTAGAGGGGGACCTGGAAAAGTTTAGGGTCAGGGACGCGGAGGAGAAGTTCACGTTCATAAACAGAAACCTCCCGCATGAATTGAAAGAACCATTGATGGAGATGATCAGAGCCAACGCCGATTTGTTCGCTTGGACGCCAGCTGACATGCCGGGGATAGACCCCCAACTCATGTCACACTGTCTGGCCGTCAAGCCGGAAGCCCAACCAGTGGCCCAAAGGAGAAGGAAGATGTCACAGGAAAGGGCAGAGGAGGTGGCCAGGCAGACGGCCAGCCTCCTCGAAGCAGGGTTTATCCGGGAACTAGACTACTCGACTTGGCTATCGAATGTGGTCTTGGTAGAAAAGCACAATGGGAGATGGAGGATGTGTGTGGACTACTCCGATCTCAACAAAGTGTGCCCCAAGGACTGCTACCCCCTTCCCAACATTGATGCACTCGTCGATGCGGCGGCGGGGTACCGGTATCTGAGCTTCATGGATGCTTACTCTGGCTACAATCAGATACCGATACACCGGCCTGACGAGGATAAAATGGCGTTCATAATGCCAGGAGGAATCTATTGCTATAAGGTGATGCCTTTTGGCTTGAAAAACGTGGGGGCCACATACCAGAGGCTGATGAACAAGATATTTAGCGAGCTCATAGGCAAGACGGTGGAAGTCTACGTAGACGACATCCTTGCGAAGACCACACGGCCTGATGATCTCCTAAGGGACTTGGGGAACGTGTTCGCGTCCCTTCGACAACACGGCATGAGGCTCAATCCGCTCAAGTGTGCCTTTGCCATGGAGGCCGAAAAGTTCCTAGGATTCATGATAACCCAAAGAGGGGTGGAAGCCAACCCTGAGAAATGCCAAGCAATACTCCAAATGAAGAGCCCGAGTTGTATCAAAGATGTTCAGCGGCTGGCAGGGAGGCTCACCGCGTTATCCCATTTCCTCGGCGCATCGGCAGCAAAGGCCCTGCCCTTCTTCAATCTGATGAAGAAGGGAATAGCGTTCGAATGGACTCCTGCGTGCGAGGAAGCATTCAACCACTTTAAGGAGATCCTAGCAACACCCCCGGTGCTCGGGAAGCCCAAGGCTGGAGAACCACTCTACCTATACCTGGCCGTAACGGAGGAAGTGCTCGCAGCGGTGCTGGTGTGAGAAGAAGGAAAGACTAGAGAAACTGGCGCTAGCACTCCTAACCTCTTCCCGTAGGCTAAGACAATACTTCCAGGGCCACCGTGTCATCATGAGAACGGACCAAGCAATTCGCCAAGTGCTCCAAAAACCTGATTTGGCAGGAAGGATGATGACTTGGGCCATCGAGCTCTCCCAATATGACTTGCAATACGAGCCTCGACATGCGATCAAGGTGCAGGCAATGGCAGATTTTCTGGTGGAAGTAACAGGGGACCCACCCGAGGAAGCGGGCACACGGTGGAGGCTCCATGTGGATGGGGCCTCCAACCAGATGTCCGGGGGTGCCGGGGTCATCTTAGAGAGCCCAGCTGGGGTCATATACGAGCAGTCGACCAAGTTCGAATTTCCTGTATCGAACAACCAAGCGGAGTATGAGACCCTCTTGGGTGGCCTAACCCTAGCTCAGGAAGTCGGGGCAACCAAGCTGGAAGTGTGCAGCGACTCACAAGTCGTTACCTCACAAGTAAATGGAAGCTACCAAGCCAGAGACTCACTGTTGCAAAAGTACCTGGAGAAGGTTAGAGAATTGAGCAAGCAGTTCGAGGAGGTCACGATCCAACACGTTCCGAGGGAAAGGAACACACGGGCAGACCTCCTATCTAAGCTAGCAAGCACGAAACCGGGAGTAGAAAACCGATCTCTCATCCAAGGCATAGTAAAGGAACCAGCAGTTAAAGCATTGAGAAGGGAGGCATCCAAATATGCGACCATACAAGGACAACTATTCAGAAAGGGACTCAGCCAACCCCTGCTGAAGTGCCTACATCCCGACCAGACGAACTACGTGCTCAGAGAAGTCCACGAAGGGTGCTGCGGCCACCATATCGGGGGCAAAGCCCTAGCAAGAAAACTCATCCGAGCTGGATACTACTGGCCGTCGATGATGAAAGACTCCAAAGAATTCATGAGAAAATACGTCAAGTGTCAAGAGAACGCCGACTTTCATAGAGAACCGGCTTCCGAACTGAGTCTGCTGACGTCCTCCCGGCCTTTCGCACAGTGGGGAGTCGACCTCTTGGGACCGTTCCCAGTCGGCCCAGGACAAGTCAAATATCTCATAGTTGCCATTGATTACTACACCAAGTGAATAGAGGCCGAGCCACTAGCCAGCATATCATCATCCAACTGCAGAAAATTCATGTGGAGGTAAGTGATAACCCAGTTCGGTATCCCGAAAGTCGTCATCTCGGACAACGGGACGCAATTCGCTGACAAGAAGTTCACAGAATTCCTCACCGGCCTGGGCATAAAACAGAAGTTCTCCTCGGTGGAGCATCCCCAGACGGACGGGCAAGTAGAGTCCGCGAACAAGATCATCTTGCTAGGTCTCAAGAAGCGGCTGGATAGCAAAAAAGGCGCATAGGCCGATGATGAGCGGATAATTTATACGCTTTTTGGCATTATTTTTACATAGTTTTTAGTAGGATTTAGTTAGTTTTTAGTATATTTTTATTAGTTTTTAAATAAAAATCACATTTCTGAACTTTACTATGAGTTTGTGTGTTTTTCTGTGATTTCAGGTATTTTCTGGCTGAAATTGAGGGACTTGAGCAAAAACCAGATTCAGAGGTTGAAGAAGGACTGCAGATGCTGTTGGATTCTGACCTCCCTGCACTCAAAGTGGATTTTCTGGAGCTACAGAACTCCAAATGATGCGCTCTCAATTGCGTTAAAACGTAGACATCCAGGGCTTTCCCGCAATATATAATAGTTCATACTTTGCCCGAGTTTAGATGACGCAAACTGGCGTTCAACGCCAGCTTCCTGCCCTATTTTGGAGTTAAACGCCAGAAACAGGTTGCAAAGTGGAGTTAAATGCCAGAAAGAGGTTACAAACTGGCATTCAACTCCAAGAGAAGCCTCTACACGTGTAAAGCTCAATGCTCAGCCCAAGAACACACCAAGTGGGCCCCGGAAGTGGATTTCTGCATCATTTACTTATCTCTGTAAACCCTAGTAACTAATTTAGTATAAATAGGACTTTTTACTATTGTATTAGACATCTTTGGATGTTTAGTTCTTAGATCATGGAGGCTGGCCTCTCGGCTATGCCTGGACCTTGTTCTTATGTATTTTCAACGGTAGAGTTTCTACACACCATAGATTAAGGTGTGGAGCTCTGCTGTTCCTCATGAATTAATGCAAAGTACTATTGTTTTTCTATTCAATTCACGTCTATTGCTTCTCTAAGATATCCATTCGCACCCAAGAACATGATGAATGTGATGATTATGTGACGCTCATCATCATTCTCACTTATGAACGCGTGCTTGACAAACACTTCCGTTCTACATGCAAACAAGCTTGAATGCATATCTCTTAGTCTCCTGATCGTGAGATCAGAGTCTTCGTGGTATAAGTTAGAACCCATGGATGGCCATTCTTGAGATCCGAAAAGTCTAAACCTTGTCTGTGGTATTCCGAGTAGGATCTGGGAAGGGATGGATGTGACGAGCTTCAAACTCGCGAGTGCTGGGCGTAGTAACAGACGCAAAAGGATAGTAAATTCTATTCCAGTATGATCGAGAACCGACAGATGATTAGCCATGCAGTGACAGCGCAGTGGACCATTTTCACAGAGAGGATGGGATGTAGCCATTGACAACGGTGATGTCCTACATACAGCTTGCCATGGAAAGGAGTATGAATGATTGGATGAAGACAATAGGAAAGCAGAGAATCAGAAGGAACAAAGCATCTCCATGCGCTTATCTGAAATTCTCACCAATGAATTACAGAAGTACCTCTATCCTATATTTTATTTATATTTTAATTATCAATTCACCATAACCATTTGAATCCGCCTGACTGAGATTTACAAGGTGACCATAGCTTGCTTCAAGCCGACAATCTCCGTGGGATCGACCCTTACTAACGTAAGGTTTATTACTTGGACGACCCAGTGCACTTGCTGGTTAGTTGTGCAAAGTTGTGACAAAGTGCGATTCACATTTGAGAGCACCAATCCTTTGGCGCTATTGTTGAGGATCACAATTTCTGCGCACCAGCCGACGAACTCGCCTCCGTTCTCTGGTCCTACCGCACAACCGAACAAGCTCCACGGGAGAAATCCCCTTCCGCCTGACATACGGGGTTGATGCAATGATACCCGTGGAGATCGGTGAGCCAAGCCCATGGTTGCTTTTGAAGGGAGTGGAAGAAGCAGTGGAGAAAGACCTAGTGGATGAGGCCAGGGAGATGGCCCACTTATCGGAAGTAGTGCTGAAACAAAGAATGACGTTGCGTTACAACACCAAAGTGCTTAAGAGGGAGTTTGAAGAGAATGACCTCGTCCTACGACGCAATGACATCGGGCTACCGACCCTAGGAGAAGGAAAGGTCGCGGCAAACTGGGAAGGTCCCTACCGAGTCAAAAAAGTTCTCGGCAAAGGCACCTACAAATTGGAGAAACTCAACGGCAAGGAAATCCTGAGAACATGGAATGCATGTAACTTGAGGAGATTTTATTCTTAGCTTGGCCTGACGAGCTCAATGATTTACTTGTAACAAACTCAGTAATCTACTTTTGTCAAGTGCCTACCATATACTTGTTTAATTGACGATTAATGTTTACTTGCCTAAATTCCCAAAATGTATACCACATCATCACGTTTTTCAACGTATGGCAAATGGGACAACGATACGGCAACCCGAGACTGATCACCCCGGGAGCCAAACAAATCAAAGCCATAGCAAATGGCCGCGATAATAAGACCAAGACTTGGTTTTGCCCGAGTTACCAACATAACGACTAAACGGACACAAGCAATAAGTCCACACCAACAAACGGTAACAAAACAAAAATGCGACTAAAACAGATAAAGGCGATAATCAGAAGCCGACCAAGCGACCATTAAAGTATGACAAAATAAGTTTTAACAAGTGTTCTACAGCAAGGTCACAAATCCATGCAAAAAGCATAAGTACAAGGTACAAGAATTCATTTTCTGGGCATGTCAACTATCTTGCCATCCTGGATCGTTTTGAAGACCCCAATGGCCGACATATCGAAGTCGGGAGCCAAGATCTTCACTTGGGCCCTAAGGGCCTCCTCGGTCATAAAAATCGCATTCTTTCCCTGCTCCTTGACCGCCTTGTGCTTCTTTTTGACCTCCTCAACCTCAGCTTGAGCGGCTTTAGCCGACGAGACGGCCCCGTCACGCTCCTTTTCCATCGCGACCACCCGGCCTTGCGCGGCACTAAGCTGGCTCTCTAGGGTCATCTCCCGCTCAGTTAAACAGGAGATGGTGGCATCAGAAACCTTCAACTTCTCCTCGAAGGACGCAGCCTTCTTCTCGGCATCCTTACGCCCCTTCTCCGCCTCGGACAGCTGTTCCTGAAGCTTTTCAACTTGGGCTTTGAATTTGTTGTTGGCCTTGGCAGCAGTTTCGAGCTTCCTTCGCAATGACTGCATTCCCGACAACTCAAACTCGGCCTTCTGAGCTATTACCGCTTCGCGGAGAAGCGTGCGATACATCCACCTCGCCTGCCCGGCAAGCTCGGTGCCGAGAAAGTGATCTTCCGTGCCAGGGATCAACTGGTTGTCAATGAAAGTCCCAGCGTCGAAGTTCCTCTCCATCACGGTGAGAGTTCCTTCCGGGCTGGAGGATGCCCTCTGCCTCTTGGGAGCGGGGATAAGCTTCATGTCATCCTCCTCTTGATGAGTAGAGGACGAGTGCCCAATACCGGCCGTCGTCTCGGGAATAGGGGAAGCATGTGCCCCGGTGGAATTCTTGTCGGACATCTCGGTGTCCCGAGGTGAAGGCACGGCCTGATCCTTCTTTTCTTCAGTAGGGTCATCCAACTTCCCGGCAACCTTCTCGTCAGCCTTCTCCTCATCACTATCCTCCAAGAAGGTCTTATATAAACCCTCGAGCCCTGTTACCGAAGCAGACATCTCCACTACAACAAATAAAACACAAAACAAGTTAGTCGTGAGACCGGTATGACCAATAGCAATAAACACAAAACCAGCGAGCGAACAATAACAACGCAAAAACACATGCAAGGCAACTCACAAACATAACTCCTGGCGACCTCCCAATCACCCATGAGGAGGTGGGGATTCACGTGGTTCTTCCCGAAAACGGCCCACAACACATCGGCAATTCTCTTATCCACGGCAGACATTCCTTTATAAGTCACCTTTATAAAGGTATTCGACCCCGCCCCAAAACTCCAGTACGTTGGGATGAGGCGCTCTCTCTCTAACGACAACCAAAAGGGATGATGACCTCTGGCCGGACGCACCTTAAAATACTTGTCCTTAAACCCATGATAAGAATCCTCGAACAAGCCGAAAATCCTTCAACCTTGGGCAGATCGGAAGGACATAAACCCCTTCCTCGCTTTCCCCTCCTTCGAAGGGTTCGTAAGGTTGAAGAAGAAGAGAAAGACATCTACAGACACCGGCAGCTCCAAGTATTCACAAACCATCTCGAAATAGCAGATAGAGGCCCAACTGTTCGGATGCAACTACGACGGTGCAATGGATATTCGATTAAGAAGCGCCATCTGAAAAGCCAAAAACGGGATGCGAACCCCCACTTGGGTGAACATGGCCTTGTAAAACCAGATCCAGTTGGCAACCCGGGGGGAGTGAAAGTTAATCTCGTATAGCCGTTCGGCAGGGGCGGGGACGAAAACGTCATAGTTAGCCTCCTCGTCGGTGCCCCCGCACAAGAACTCGACTTGACAGAATTCGGTTAACTCCTCCTCGCCCATCTGGTTCGGGGAATCCTTTAAGTCGGAAACAACCCAGGCATAGGGGTCGTAACCCGCGGCAGAGGTTGAAGCTCGAGAGACGACGCAAGACATACCTACAGTGGGGGCACCACTCCGTTAGTCTATTAGGCCGGGAGCCCGGAGGAGAACCCAGAAACTACATTTAGCCTATTTCAACGACTAAAACCAAACACAGCTAAAGCAAAATCCAAATAAAAGCCTACCCTGGAATGGTAACCCCCTTTACGTACCTACTTGGCACTAAAAATCGTCTAGCATGCAAATCAAACAGGCAGCAAGAATAAACAGCAAGCACAAGCAGAAAAACCAACAATAAAGATGAGAGGACCATGAAACAGAAAGAAAAGGGATTAATGGATACCTGGATTAAACTGCGAAGACCTGAAAGGAAAAGAAATGTGCGAGGATGCAGAAATGATGCTTGGGGATATTTGGAGAGAAGAAGATGAAGATGGGAAAAGTGATAATGGGAGAGAAAAAACAAAGGCAAAATTGTTTAAAACCGCTACGCGAGGCGCGAAAGGACTTGGAGCAAAATGGTCTTTGCTCACAGGGTTATCCAACCCATTATGAACATTTAATGCTCGACGCGAGGAACGAGGCGACAAACGGTCAATTCAGCAACGAAGGGACACGCGCGCAAGAGGTACGTCCCATCCACGGGCGGCCGACCTGGCGACGAAAAACGAAAGAAGAGATAACACGCCACCAACAGCCCTCACGGCTATTGCTGGCGCGTTAGAGGCACTATTACGGCCTGGCCCAAACCATCTATGGGCCAGACCGACCCGAGCACCACCCGACCCGAACGGTCAGGAACGAGGTGCTCCGCCGTCGACCCAGACACGTGTCCCTGACAGCTTCGCTACAGCTGTGCAGAGGAGGCCTCAAAGAGGGTGGACCTGCCTTTGCAGGGCCCACCTCTGACATGGTATATATGGGGAAAGATTTACCCTTCCCCCACGGTACGTCATATACCCCTCACCCTTTTTTGCCTGCACACTTACTGACTAGAGCGTCGAAGTGTCCTTGCAGGTGACACCCCCCTCCTCACACAAAGTGCTCGGGACACCGTCTACACCAACCCGGCAACTTACGACCAGGCGAGATCCTCCTTTCCTCAACCAGGATACCAACCCGAACCGTTCGGTACCCGATCAACCGAACAAATGCTATGAAAAATACACTAGGTACACATACACAATTGTTCGGCATTATGGAATGAATTCAATAGTGATCTGAAGGAACCAGAGTGCGTAGCCAAATTGTCTGTCATTTTTGAAGAAGCCCATTGCATATCTTTATAGGAAGATGCCACATTGGTAGGAGATGGTTGTGCATTACCATTAGGTCTGTTAACACATAAATCATATTGAAAAATAACATCATAACTTATCATCAATTCAACACACTTAAAATAAACAAATGACATGAAAAAAGGGTAGATCTCATATTTAACTTGTTGTGATTGTGAGTGTTCTTGTGTTTGTGTGCCCTCTTTTTAATAGATTTTTCTAGATCTGCCTCAAATCTAGTGGACGTTGGACGACCTCGCGTAGGAACACGACGTGGGCCCTGTAGCTCATCCATGCTAACGGGACACTCATCACGCGTATGTGAGTTAATTGCACTTGGTACATGTGCAGCTTGATGCTCGGATTCCTTATGTTCTTTAAGCTTGTGCCGAGCACTGTCCATGGCATCACACAATATAGCAGCAACCTCTGGAGTAGCCACGAAATCTTGAGTGACGTTGTAAAAATCAGAACACAATTCCGTAAAAATGGTCATGCTTTTATCAGAACGGTCCATGACAATGCTACTCCTGATGTATGTGTGTCTCCGACTAACATTCTTACTCCATCGGGATAGAATGTATTGTGAGGACATTGCTGTTACACAAAAATGTAGAAGAACAGCAAGACTGTGGCAGCATAGAATACCATTCAATTGGAACATAAAGCAATCACATTGAACTTCTGATGACTGCGAGCATGCAATACACGACTTGGTATCTGCTATACACTAACATGTCAAACACCATCTTTTGTTGGTCAACTTCACAAACTATACTTGTGCCATAATGGTTGATTGAGGAGATGTCACAATCGTATAAATTGATCCGGAACGTCTCGAAACATGGAGTTTGTATATTCTCTCTGGAACTGCTTCTCTATTGGTGAGCTGGAAACACAAGGGATAATCCCCCTTAAATCAGTAGCATCACACTCAAACTCCTTTTGCTCCTTGTCTATAACACGGTTTTGGTATTGGCGAACAAATTGCAACAAAGAGCTCTTACTGTTTAAGTACTTATCAAAAATTGAATGCATGCTCTCACTATGCTGTGTGCTCCTCATGCCAGCCCAGAATTCGTCCTTGAAAAATACTGGTACCCACATGTGTCGGTCAGCAAACATATCTGCCAACGAATAGGGAAAAATAAAAATGTAAAAAAAAAAATAGCGTAAGTTAACCTATAAGTGAAACATCCATATTGACTATAAAATAACATCTATAAAGAAGCCACACAGAGGCAGCAATAAACTAGAAGATTATACTATCATTTAGCCACCTAGAATTGTGGAGGTCGTACTCTTTAATAAAATCGTGCCAATCTCTCTCAAATGAGTCCTTAGATTTGGATTCAAACACAATCCTCTTCATGCATGTGTTGAGCTGATCGAAACGACGGTAACCTACCAGCTTGTTTGATATATTCTCTAGGATATGCCATATGCACCATCTATGGCGTGTGTGTGGTAATGTGGTCTCTAACGCAGAACGCATCTGCAAGGATTGATCTGTTATAACTAATATGGGGGCCTTACCCATGCACTTCAACCAAGTACGAAAAGCCATTGGAATGTACGAGTGTCCTCATTCCGCAATAATGCGCACCCAAGAAGCGTAGACATCCCATGGTGGTTGACACCTACAAAAGACCCGAACAGCATGTCGTACCTAAACAATGGAAATATAAAAACATGTAACGTAGGTGTAAACTCCAAATGCCTTAGCTGAAAAAAATCTAATTAAGTTGAATAAAAAAATAATAATTTGCTACCTATTAGTTTTGTAAGTAGTGTCAAACGTCACGACATCACCAAAATATTCCCATGCAGCTCTACACCGAGCATCGGCCCAAAACACATTTCTAATGCTATGGTTTTCGTCCACATCTATTTCAAAGAAAAAATTCGGATTGAGCTCCTTCATCCGTGAGAAGTGCTTAAGTAACTCTTTTGAATCCGTCTCATCTCCGAAAATGCGTAAGTCACGACTAATGTAATTTCTAACATCCTTCTCCGTAAAGGTGAGGTTGGCAGGGCCACCGGCGGCATTGGCTAGTGCCTGCTACGTCTTACTCGGTCTAATGCCAGCTTGGTCGTTTTGCTGTATCAGGTCCTTCACATGCATACTTAACTGACGGTTTGCTGAGAACATTCCAGATAGCTTTGGATTAAGCGGGTGTGAGTGAGATACCTCTACTCGAGAAATCCTCCACTGCCCTGTCATCTTATCTAATGCCAAATAGCAACGGGCTTTGCAGTTTGTTGAGGCCACCGTTTTTCTTCTCTTGGGTGCCTTTACATGGGATGTGTGGTATCCATCTCTGTTATAATGCAAAGTCTGATTAACAATCACCCACTGACTGTTTCTAGTCTCCCAGCCAGTGGTTCTTATTTTGATAAAAAAAACCAGTCCTAGCCGCATATCAGTAATAATATGCACGCGCATCTTCTAATGTGTCGAAGCACATTCCCTCCTCAGGCTCTAGCTCCTCGTCACCAATGGCTTGGTTTATGACCTGGAAAAAAAAAAAACAAATGAAACTCTACCTAATAGTTAACTATACAAAAGTGGCTAATTTTACTATTGAGTATAACAAATAAAACACACTACTGTAATTTTAGGTGCTAATTTCGTTTCATTATGTATGTTAACGTGGATGTTAACTTCGTGTAATTATGGATGTTATTCATATGAACTTGTTGATTGCATAAAGCATGAACTTTACACGATGCATATAACTAAAGCGCCAAAATTGGCAATTCACTAAATAGTACAATATAAGTATAACTGAGGATACAATTAGTATCATACTCGATACAGGAAATATTGTATGACTGTGCTGGTGCTTGAAAAAATAATAACAATAGAATATAATACTGTATATATAGACATAAAAACATGATAAGTCTATTTTGATTTTTTTCTTGTTTAATAAAAATTTGTCGATAAATAAAATAAAATGTTCCAATCTTTTAAAAAGACAATATAAAAATTTTATAGTTTTTTATGGATTAATGGGCTGGTCATGATAAAATAATTTTTATATATTTATTTGTGTTGAATTTTCTAAAAAAATTATTGTTATTAAGCAAATTAAAATAAAAAAATCCATAATTTGATAATTAATTAATCGTAAGAAGAAGGAATTAAAAGCATGATTAATTATATAAAAAATAACATAAGTATTTATTTAAATAAATATTATTTCTTTCGTCCACATATACAAAAAAAAATAAATAAACAGCATAAACAAAAAGGCCATAATTGACAGAATTTTAGACTAATAAGCTATAGTGCTTAGTCTTTTCTTTCTGTTGTCTTATTTGTTTCTTTTTTTTATTTAACCAAAAAAAATTAGTGAGCAAAATCAAAAGATTTAAAAACTAATTACCAAAAAAAATTTAAATACTAAAAAAAAATACTTCTTATTTTAGAGATCAACATGATAAAAATATTTTTAAAAATTAAAAAATATAACAAAAATAATAAAAAAAAAATATTTTTCTGTACATAAATAACAAATAAATAATGATCAAGAAGGTTATGCATATAACTAAAGTGCTAAAAAATACACAAAAAATAATCCGGGTTATTACCATACCTCATCAGAGCTAGTGTAGTTTTTCATATTCTCAGAAATTGATTGACTGACAACAATCTTGTCGGGTGAGTTCGTCTGTTATTAAAATTCTTCAGCACCTTTTGCTATAGGTACTGTATTAAAGTCAAAATCAATTGCCATACAAATTACAATGATAAAGACGATTTCTTGTAAAATTTCTTGGCTTATACACTATTGTGCTTGCAATAGTGTTATTCTTGTGATTTTTGAATGAACATGATTGAATTAATATAAGGTACATATTAGGGTAGGTTTTATGTTTCATATCTTCAATAATTGATGATAAATACCATAACGGACAAAGAATCAATTGCAATTATTTAATGTAATTGATATTATAATTACCGTTCTTAATTATAATTATTATTAATCTTTATTGTATTTTTATATATAAAAATCAAATTATAAAAAAAAATATTAAGTATTGATTACAAGAAGGCCTAATAAAAAGGGATATGATTTTATAATTAATATCATTAATAAATGGATTTGATAAAAATATGATAAGTGGAATAATAAGAAAGTGGGATAAAAAATAAAACTGTTATTAAGTGATGTAAATAAAGTAAATTATGGAAAGTTTTGGCTGATTATGGCTGAAAAATTTTAGTTACCAAACTTTTTCCTATCTAAAATAATTTCTATGTAAATCAAATAAATGAAGCTTAATTTAAGCTAATTTTATGTAAATCTTGATTCGATTTAGCTGGAACAATAATAAATCGAAGTTAACATATTCGATTTACTAGAGGAGAACCATATATTACGTAATTTGAAATAAGCTGTTTTAATTTACTGAACGTGTTGCCTCCTAAGTATATCTTGAAAACGAGCCAACCACATAATTCGAATTCAACTAATTCAATTTACCTTATTCGTTCATTCATTTTGTATTCATATATTGTTATAATTTTTTGTTATACAAATGAAATAACAGGATTTAATTAACATATGTTCTTAATGACTCACAATGTTTGATAGAAATATGAGTCCATAAAAAATACATTGTATTTTTATAAAGTTTAAACATTTTTATTATGTAATAGATACGTAACGAATACATTGCAAATTTTTATAGTACTCATAACATTTTTTAAGAAATTTTTAAACTTTATAACATTATTTACAATAATTACAAAAAATACTTACAATAAAAAATTTTAAATTTTATAAAAATATTTAATTTAAAATTATTGTTAAAATTTTAGTTGTACTTGTTACAAAATGAATAATCATAATAAAATTTTTAAAAGTTATAATAATATATAAATACAAAATAAATGAACGATTTAGTATAATATAACTAACT
>NC_029792.2:121896531-121907654 GCF_000816755.2 Arachis ipaensis
CCAAATTTGGATAAAATAATATAATCCAATCTATTTTTAAATTAATAAATTTATTTATTAAGTCATAAATCTTCAGTTCACAGTCTTATCAAAAACTTTTTTATAAAAAGCATAGTATTTAAGTTTTAATATATTAATACTTTTATTAAATAAAAAATTTAGAACAAAAATTTAATTAACCGAAAGTTATAATAATATAACAGAATAAAATTGAAAGTAAAAATTTTATAGAAATATATTTAACTACATTAAATTTTATTAAATGATCTTTTAGTATTATTTAGTAAAATTGAATTTTAATTAAATGATAATGGTTCATTTAACAAAATTGAATTTAAATAAATCATCCTTTTGCCATAAAATTCCATTAAGCCATTTATTTTAATTATATTTAGCTAAGTGATCCTTTCATTAAAGAAATATATCAATCAATATATGTTCTAGACCTAGTATCCAAATTCTTAACGGCCTAATACAATCGATCCAAAAGTATCCCTGCCAACTTAATGATCCGGGACCGTCTCTAGCTCCTAACCACTTTTCGAATTATAAGATGTGGGACCCTTTATCTCAAAGATAAGATAACCTACGCCATTTATAAAAGGGGAGTGGTGCACGAATCCCACACTTTTATACAGCTGTACCAGCAAGTGCACTGGGTCATCTAAGTAATACCTGAGCGAGTCAAGGTCGATCCCACGAGAATTGTGGCTTGAAGCAAGCTTATGGTTGTCTTGCAGGTCTTAGGTGAAATCAGAAGTTGTTGGATTAAGAAGTTAGCTATTAGGAATTATATGCTGGGAATAGAGTTCAGAGTTGGAGTTGCTTTGTCTTTCTGAAGTAACTCTGGTATTACTGCTTTCCTTGCTTGTGAGTGATTTCTTCAATGGCAGGCTGTATGTGATTGACACTGGTTTGAGCAGCTGCCAGTACTCCTCCGAATCTGAACCCCATATTTAGTGCAGATCCATCTCTACTTGAGGGTGAAGCGCGTACAGTCCATTCTCCTTCATGATCCTACTCAAAACGCCACAGACAAAGTCGGATCTTCTGGATCAGAGAATATTGTATCTTTTGTTCTAGCCTCTACCACAGAGACCCTAATCTCCCTGGAAATTGGCTGAACTGATGTCTCGAGAAGTCCCCAACGAAATCTTGGATTAGCCATCTGAGAGACGTATATTCAAGCTGGTGGTTCATCATTGTCCGATGAAAGACGTACTCTGAACCCATGTAGAATGTGATAACCTTATGCCAGTTCAACGTATTCATAGTGATGAAGAACGAATATACATCTTAGAATTAATTAAACACGGATCGAAAAGAAATAATAATACTTTTATTAATTCATAGGACTCAACAGGGCTCCTCCCTTCAACCTAGGAGGTTTAGAAACTCATACTGAAAGTAAAAACAATGATAAAAACGAAAATAGGAGTGAATGGTGTATGATGTCTCTAAAAATCATGTAAAATACACTTTAAATACTAAACAGATGACTAGTAAGGGTAAAACAGTCTATTTAGTGCTAAAATCCACTTCTGAGTCCCACTTGGTGAGTGTTTGAGCTAAACTTTGATGAGATCCATGTGCTATGAGGCTCCTTGGGCGTAGAACGTGATAAATGAAAATTTATTGCATGGTTTGGAATCGATCAAGACAAGCATCAATTTGTTAGTAGCATAGTCTGAACCAACAATGAATTCTCAACATCAAATAATAAAGTCAATACAAAATATACCGAGAGTATTTAGCTCCCGGGTCGTCTTCCCTAGGAGTTGCAATGAAATGTATAATTATTGGCTATGAAGGAGAGCATACGGGATTGGGAATGAAAGCAAGAGAGTAAGGGAATGTAAATAGCAAGAAAGTAAATGAAAAGCAAGAAATGTAAGTAGCAAGGAATTGAAATAAGCATGCATGAAATTAAATGGCAACTCTTGGCAAGAATTGGAGAATTTAGGATTCATATCCTAGTTGTGGACCACAAACATGACAATTGTGTGGAATCAATCCAAACTAGTCAATCCTCCTTGAGAATTAGTCAAAAGCATAATTGATCTCAATCCATAAGTCCTAGTCAACTCACTAATTACTTAGTGAAAGACTAGCGTCAATGGAAACCAAATCAATTAACTATTCTCACACAATGCGGAATGGACATCCACAACTCAATTCCACCAAAACACCCAATTTTTTAACCAAGAGTGTGAAAAACTAAACATGCAAGAATTTAAACATCAAAGCAAATAAAAGTCAACGCAATAAAAGTCAAAGCAATTAAATGCAAGTAAAGAAAACTTAAAATGCAAGAAACCTCTTGGCAAGTAATTGAAGGTTAAGGCTACCTATCCTAGTCATTGACCACAAACATATGATGATTATGAAGGGTTAATCCTACTTAGTCAACCTTACATCGAAGATAAGTCAAATAAGCATAGTTAATTCCAATCCCCAAGTCCTATGTCAACACTAGGGGTCACATAAAGTCAAGGGAGACCAAATCAACTAACTACTCTAATATATCAAATAAGAATGGACATCAATGACTCAAGGATCACCAAAGTCAACAATACCAAGCCAAGAGTGAAGAAAAACTAAGTGAAAACTAAGCCAAGCATTTTATTAAACACTTGGTGTGTATGAAAATAAAATAATATTAAAATGCAATAAAGTAAATTCCAAAGCTACCAAAACAAGAAAATGACAATGACAACTGAAGAAAGAAATAAATTTGCATTAAATGAAATTAAAATGTAACAAGAGTGTCATAAAACATAAATTGACAAAATAAAGGAAATAACAAGAGAAATGAAGAAGAACAAGAAGCAATAACAATAAATGACAAGGAAAAGTAAATAGAAACAAGAATTAAAAGTAGAAATTACAAGAAATTAAACTAAAGAACCCTAATTCTAGAGAGAGGGGGAGCTTCTCTCTCTAGAAACTAAGAGAAAACATAACAAAAGTTAAACCTAATTGCCCCCCTTCATCCTTCTTCAATTTGGCCTTAAATAGCTTCAAAAAATGAGTTGGAATGGGTTTTGGGGGCTCAAAAATCGCTGCTAGCCAGTTGTAATTAATGAGGTCACGTGCAGGGACCTGTGCGGGCGCACAGATGCGTGCGTTCGCACACATGCTGAATCCTGACTTGTGCCTCTGCACAAGTACATGTGCGTACGCACAGGTAGACTTATGTCCACTATAGCAAATTGCATATCATTTTGAAGCCCCGGACGTTAGCTTTCCAATGTCGCTGGAACCGCCTCATTTGGACCTCTATAGCTCAAGTTATGACCAATTTAGTACAGAGAGGTCAGGGCTGGCAGCTTTCCAAATCTCATTTTCTTCATGATTTCTCCCCTTTTGGATGCTCTTTCTTCACTTCTGCAACCCATACTTGCCTTGGAAACCTAAAATCACTTAACAAATATATCAAGGCACCACATGGGATTAAAGTGAATTAAAATTGACTAAATTAAGCACAAAAGAGCATGTTTTCACTTTCAAGCACAATTTAGGAAGAAATCTCAAAAGCATGCTATTTAGATGAATAAATGTGGGTTTATGTGATGGAATCCACTCAAATCAAACCAAAATATATCGTAAAATATGGATTCATCAATTCCCCCACACTTAAACCAAGCATGTCCTCATGCTAAACCAACCAAAGGAGATGAATGAAGGGGTAATTATTAATGCAACTACCTACATGCATGTAATTATACTAAATGCTATCTATATATGTCTACACTATGATTCTTATTGAGTTTGGCAAAAACAAACAAAAGAATCTCAATCAATCCAAAGTAGGAACTTAGGGCCAAGACAAGGAAAATATAGCAATATGATCAATGTCCAAAGATTGATTTAAAATTTTCAAAATTAAGTTCAACAACTTGCAATAAGATACAAGATAAGCAATGGAATCATAGAATTGAGCAATTGAACCCCTCACCGGATGTGTTTATACTCTAGTCGTTCAGTGTTTAGGGTTTAACTACTCAATCCTCCTTTAATCATGTTTCTCAAAGACTTGCAAGTCATCTAACAATCAACTAATATTTGATGAATGAATGCAAATATCATGAGGACTTTTGTGGGTTGTAATGGGGCTTAGGTAAGGGTAGGATTAATATGGTTTAGTGGGCTAATAGATTGGATCTTTGATTAGCTCAAGCATCCCACCTAATCCTATATATCATCCTATATATATATAACAAAACAACCTAACTACGTACCCATTTATCCCCTTTTCTCACATTCACTCATGCATCCTCTTTCCAATTCACACACATATGCATCCTTTATTTACATTCTTATTTTCTTTTCTTTTCTTTTTCTCTTTTTTTTTCTTTTTTTTTCTTTTTTTTTTCTATACAAAGTATATACATCAATTTTTTTTTTCTTTTATCAACAACAAGAGATGCATATGTTTCAAGTAATGAATGCATGAGTGTTTACCCATTTTTACCAAATATTCTCAATGAACATCCAAACTAACTTTCTACCAATGTTTCCCACAAATTCTCCCCACACTTGATTAACACACACACTCAAACCCAAGCTAATCAAAGATACAATCAATGGACATAATAGTTTTTCATTTAAGGTGAATGATGTGCTTATAATGAGAACAAAAAGGAATTAAAGGCTCAAAAAATAGTTTACAAAGATAGATGCAAGGGTTGGCCATATGGGTCAGTGAGCTACACAAAGATGGCCTCAATCATACTAAATGCAGTCCAAAACAACAAATATAGGACATAAAGACTTCAAAAAAATCAAAGATCACAATCATAAAAGGAGTTTATCACACACAAGAACAAAATTTGTGATTGAAAATATGTAACCACACAATTTAAGCTCAAATCTCACTTGGTATTTGTTCAAGCTCTTTTCTATGTTCCATAAAAAGATACTTCAAGCAAGTTCAAAAAATAATTTTCAAATCTAATCAATGGAATGCCCAAAAAGGGATTTCTTAAAAATTCTTTGTTGTTTACCAAAACTTATTTACTATATGTATGTATATATGTATGTATGTATGTTGTGATGGATGTAATTTCAAAATCTTTCCTAGTTCTATTCCTAATTTTCAACAATAAAAAATTAACATGAACGATTAGGACAAAATTGAACTAGGTGCTATACTATTCACATCATCCAACCACAACTTCTATCCATAAAATATATACTAAGAAAAAGATGCAAAAATACAACATGCAATAGCTAGAAATAAACTATGATATGTATACTAAAAATGCAATGCAACAGTCAAAAACATTCCAAATATATACAAGAAACCTACTAAAAGAACTAAAAATAAAGTGCAAAGTGTTTGGAAAAAGAAAGTTTTCACCCCAAAATGACGAATCCTCCCCCACACTTAAGCATTGCACGGTCCTCCGTACACGAACACGATTCGGGGAGAATGTGTCTCTAAAGAGCTCCGCCTTCAAATGGCGGATGCGGGGGCTTGGGTTGCATGGAAATCGCCAAGTCCATGTATGCTCGGCATCTCCTTCCTCGGTGTCCTCCTCCTCTCTCGGCTCCTTGCCTTTTTGTCTCATCCTCAAAAAGAGTCAATAAGGTATAATTAGGAATCATAAGGCAAGTAGCACAAAAGGGTAAGGAGAGAGTAAATAAGCATCTAATTGAGGAATTTTGCATAGTGGTATAGAATACACACAACGGTTGGCTAACGTGGCATCCACACAATGAAAAAGTAAGCACGAGTTCCTCAACTAAATGGCCTAAGATGCAAGCAATAAATGAGCATCAATTGAACACAAGCAAGCTTAGGTAATTGCAACAAGAGTGAATTGAATTTAGAAAATATTGGATATTGAAAGTGTGCAAGTGAAAGAGCAAAAGTGAAGTAAATTAGCACAACAAACAATAACTAATAGAATGATGAAAAGAAAATTACTTATTCATCCTTAGAAAAAATCAAATAATCACACGGTTAAGGTGTTTGTTACAAAAAATGACAAGTCTTGATAGAATCAAGCCAAGTCAACTCAAACAAATGCAATGCATTAACAAGAAACAAGGACCTTGTGATGTGATTATATTGACTTAAAAACCATGATGAACAAGAAATTCAATTCAATTCACTAAAGTAAAAGTGCACAATTCAAAATGCCACACAAGGATAAAGTCTAATGCATATGGTAGCTACAACATATGAATCAAACTCACAATTCATCTAGGCAATGAAATAAAGACTTAATGCTCAGTGCACATATTCATTAAGCTTGAGACCAAATTCAAGCAAGAAGCAACCCAATCAATATAAATCAAACACTTGCAACTTATTGAATTAACAAACAACTAAACAAAACTAATATAATTACCAAAATAAAAATGAAATGCAAACAAAACAAAGTAGAGCAAGTAGAGAAGAAGGTAAAAGGAAGAAGAAGAGAAGAAGTAGAGAGAATGGAAGAAGAGAAGTGTAGTGGTAAGAAAACAGGGGCGTGCGTGCGCACAGGTAGCGTACGCACACTATGAGGAAAGGGGAAGGTGTGCGAGCGCACCCGCTATGCGAGCGCTCCTAGCAGAAGAGGAATCAAGACATGTGCGTGCGCATGGGGCTGTGCGCACGCACAGAAGGTAAAGAAATGGAGGGTGAGCGGACGCACAAGTGTGTGCCAGCGCTCTGAACAGAGAGGGGATTAGAAGGTGTGCATACGCACAAGCGTGTGCGCATGCACATAACACTTTTTTTTACATAGAATGAAGCGTCAACATTTCCAGCTATCACGCCTTCTGTGCGTATGCACACAGGTTCGTGCGCACGCACAGAGGCAAAAAGAGAGGGTGCAGACGCATAAAAAGTGCGAACGCTCCCAACAGAGGAGGCACAAGCTGGTGTGCGCGCGCACAGGTGGGTGCACGCACACAGAACGCGAAAATTAGGGTTGTGTGCGTACGCACAGGTGGGTGCACACGCACATGCTCTGTTTTTCTAAAAAAATTTAGTGCTCTAAGGCACCAAACTTGAAATCAAAATAGCTTTTCAACCCCAATATATATTATTCAACAAAAACACATAATATAAACTAAAATCTAAGCAAATGAAGCTTGAAATTAAACTAAGCTAAGCTATCTACAAGAGACAAAATGCAATAAATTGAAACTATGTACAAAGAGAGGGTTAGAAAGGTGTTACCATGGTGGGGTGTCTCCCACCTAGCACTTTGTTTAGAGTCCTTAAGTTGGACTTTATTGAGAAGCTCTAACAATGCTTGGGTTTTCAAACTCTCCATTGATTTTCCCAAGCTTTGATGGAGTGTCCCACAAGCCATGAGCTTCCAACAAGAAGAACAAAAAGCAAACAAGAAAAATATATTCACAATGGCAAACAAAAAGCAAGATATTCACATACTAACATATTCACAATAGCTAAAAATAAGCAAGCAACATATGTACAATCAACCAAAAATAAGCTATTCACATATTAACATATTTACAATAGCCAAAAACATACACCATTGTAACTCCCCGGCAACGGCGCCAAATTTGATAAATGAAAATTTATTGTATGGTTCGGAATCGATCAAGACAAGCATCAATTCGTTAGTAGCATAGTCCGAACCAACAATGAATTCTCAACATCAAATAACAAAGTCAATACAAAATATACCGAGAGTATTTAGCTCCCGAGTCGTCTTCCTTAGGAGTTGCAATGAAATATACAATTATTGGCTATGAAGGAGAGCATGGGGGATTGGGAATGAAAGCAAGAGAGCGAGAGAATGTAATAGCAAGAAAGTAAATGGAAAGCAAGAAATGTAAGTAGCAAGGAATTGAAATAAGCATGCATGAAATTAAATGGCAACTCTTGGCAAGAATTGGGGAATTTAGGATTCATATCCTAGTTGTGGACCACAAACATGGCAATTGTGTGGAATCAATCCAAACTAGTCAATCCTCCTTGAGAATTAGTCAAAAGCATAATTGATCTCAATCCATAAGTCCTAGTCAACTCACTAATTACTTAGTGAAAGACTAGCGTCAATGAAAACCAAATCAATTAACTATTCTCACACAATGCGGAATGGACATCTACAACTCAATTCCACCCAAACACCCAATTTCTCAACCAAGAGTGTGAAAACTAAACATGCAAGAATTTAAACATCAAAGCAAATAAAAGTCAACGCAATAAAAGTCAAAGCAATTAAATGCAAGTAAAGGAAACTTAAAATGCAAGAAACCTCTTGACAAGTAATTGAAGGCTAAGGCTACCTATCCTAGTCATTGACCACAAACATATGATGATTATGAAGGGTTAATCCTACTTAGTCAACCTTACATTGAAGATAAGTCAAATAAGTATAGTTAATTACAATCCCTAAGTCCTATGTCAACACTAGGGGTCACATAAAGTCAAGGGAGACCAAATCAACTAACTACTCTAATATATGAAACAAGAATGGACATCAATGACTCAAGGATCACCAAAGTCAACAATACCAAGCCAAGAGTGAAAAAAAAACTAAATGAAAACTAAGCCAAGCATTTTATCAAACACTTGGTGTGCATGAAAATAAAATAATACTAAAATACAATAAAGTAAATTCCAAAGCTACCAAAACAAGAAAATGACAATGACAACTGAAGAAAGCAATAAATGACATGGAAACATAAATTTGCATTAAATGAAATTAAAATGTAACAACGGATAATGCCACACCCGGACAGTTGACTTTTTTTTGCTGCACTTGTTCACAAATTAAGAATAAATTAATTTAAAAATTTAAAATTTTTTAATTTTTTAATTTTTTAGATATTTTTGAAATTTTTTATTTTTTTACTATTAGAAAAAAAATTATATTTTAGTTTAAAAAAAAATAATAAATTTACAAATCTATTATTTACTAGATATTGCTAGACTTTATTTTATTTTTTAATATAAATAAAAGAATTTAATCATATAATTTAAGACTGAAAGCTTGGTAACCATCACCGTCGTTGCTATGATTTTGCCCTTGTGCTGCAGCGAGGTTTTCTTCTTCTACCTCTCTACACCTCGTTCTCCAACCAAAACCTAGATTGAAGACTCTCTTCTTCAACATTTAGTAGCGTTTTTCTTCTTCTACCTCAAGGTTTTACTATGTCACTGCACTGCCAGGAGTTCCATGTTGCCATCGATCCCTGCACATTGTTCTTCTATAGCACCGTTGGTCCCTACACACACCTCTTGCTTGGCGTGCATAGGCGTCTGCTGCTGCATTGAGAACCATCTGCCTAACTGTCTAATAACTCTGAACACGCCGTCACTACGCCAAGGATTTGAATAGTTTGAAAAGAGAAAATAACATATTTTGAAAATGATGATGATGGTGAATAGTTCTAAAAGGATAAAATTAGAAAAATATGTTGTTGACTATATTTTGATCAAAAGAATTTGAAGATAGAGATAAAATTAATGCAAATAAAAAATATTAAAGATAAAATTAAAACAAATTAAATTTTAGATGTATTTTTAAAATTTTTAATAAATTTTAGAGACAAAAAAATATACTATTAAATGAATGCTAGTAGAGGGTTGTTTTCAATATTTTTTATGATGGAATAATAGGTGTCTAAATGAATTATTTAACTAGTCTGTTTAATACTTTAATCTATTATTTTTTTGAATTAATTGAACCCATTTTATTTAACCCATAATTTAAATAAATTTGATTTTAATAACAAAAATCTATCTGTTTAAACAAATAAACAGATTAATGCAAAAAATTTAACCCATTTGGAGAGGCCCTAGTCCTTTTCGGACTAAAATTCACCCAAAAGACCGAAACATAGGTGTCACTTACTCGATCATTCCTTAGTTCAAAATTTCAAAATTACTTTTATTAGAGGGAAAAAAAAACACATCCTAATTCCTTGGAATCTAGGATGAATAAACATGATGTGGCTGAATTGACAATTCAAGTCATAGTAGGGAATAAAATTCCAATATGATCCCACTAAACATTACGCACTTGTCGCTGGCAAAGATATTAACTATGCCTCGAGCCAAATTATTAGGCCTCAAGTAATTTGGTCCAAAGTATAGACAAAAATATTTCATAAATATAAAATAACCAGTCTACATGTCATAAGTCATAACACAAGCCACATCAATGTATCACTATTTACTACTGACTAGTGTTATTGGCTGATCAATAAACAGAATAACTTATAAAATATAACTAGTGATTTACCCATAATAACATTACAAGAATATAATCTTTTTAAAATTACGTCAACTTCATCCTGATATTATAGATTATATTACAAAATATTTAATAAAATCAAACTATTTTTATAAAAAAATCGCAAGAATAAAAGTTCTCATCGACTAAGAAGATCAGAGTTTTCATAAATAAAAAAAATTAAATAATAAATTTTTTAATTATTTTCATGTGAAAGAATTTATTTACAGAGATTCTGATCTTCTTAACCGCTGAGACTTTTGTCCTTTACGACTATTTTATAAATATAATTTAATACTATAAATTGTGTCATCAACGTAATTTTAAAAAATTTATATTCCCATAATAGTATTACGAATAAAAGTACTAATTTTAGTTGTAAAATTAGTAATAGACAATTAATAGGTAAATTTCAATGTTTAAAATAATGCAATTATTTAAATAACTACTAGTTTTTACTCAGTATACAACTACTGACCCTATTTGATATGGATGATAAAGAGAAATTCCCATAAAAATTTCAAAAAATTAACGGAACAGTTACTCTATTTATGTTTAATCTGAAGGATATGTTCAATTTTTAGACTCTCGCCTTTTGGTGTCCATAAAATGTAAAACAAAACATTCAATTCATATAGTCGTACATAAATGTCTATTTTGAATATAGATATTGTTGCAATTGCAAGTATGAATTTCAAGACCAAAAAAATGAAAGTTATGAATCTTGATTCCTATACTTCTAAAACATTTTCGGCGAGCTTTAGAAATATTCCCGACTATTTTTTATGAAAAAGTATAGGTAACCAATAATATTTTTGAACAATGTATAAATAATGTGAATTAATAGGGTTAAAAGAGTAAATTTAATTAGTAGCATTAAATTAGGGTGTAGTATATTTTTATTTGATTGGTGGT
>NC_029792.2:121907917-121941315 GCF_000816755.2 Arachis ipaensis
CCCAACTATATATATATATATATTTTTTTAATACTTCAAGAAAAAGTTTCTATAAGACATTAAATATACCTAAAAAGTTACAAGTATTTCCATGATAGGACAGCCATTAGCTTCGACACTTGAAAGGAAAAAAAATTTGCTTAAAGAAGGCTCTTTCAAGTTCGAATTAAAAGATATAAAATGACACGACATAAACAGCAAGACTTAAATAATGTTACGCCATTTCTTTTTCCTTTCACAAATACAACCCTAATCTCCACTTGTGTTGACAATAAGAATTGGAAAGAACAAAAGATTTGGTGTAAACCTTTAAATAAATTTTACTCAAAGCAGCATATGCAGGATACAAAATTTATGCTACCAAAAGTAAGCAGGTTAATGCTCACTTTGATCTCCATAAGTACACGCGTCAGTCATTTTAGTTCTCATTGATTTTAACGAGTCAAGTAAAATAATTCACGCGTGTACATAGAAGAACCAAAGTAAGCATTAACCTGCAAAAAAATCATTGTGTAAACTAATTTGTGCATGCCTTCCATGCTCGGCTAAATTTCTAAATTTCGTGTTGGTCTATAACTTGTGTGTGTAAGCCTTAACTCCATGTGTATGTCATTAGTTCCGATTTCATCGCTGGAATACTTTTCTTGGCATGATGGAAATGGAGCACAGCAGGAAGAAATGTCGATTCCGGCCACCTCCATAGCATTGCAGACCCATTCAGGAACATCACCTTTGGGGAACTGCAGTAGAAAGGTGTGAAAAGATTTAATAACAGTCAACAAATATTTTTGATAGTTTGAAAAAGATGATGTTGGTAAAAATATCTTTCAATTCAAAGATAAATATTTAAATTTCAAACATACAAACATTAACATGAATGTAGATGAAATTGAGAACAATAATGAAATGAAGTATTAAATACCATTGTTTGTAAAAAGTCGCATACAAACCTACAAAAAAATAAAAATAAAAGGGTTATTGGCATATAGGGAGGGGCTTTGAACTTCGAAAGGGGAAAAAGCTATAATTAATAATAGAAGAGAAATCCAATGATAGGAACACGTAATTAAATATAAGCATACTTTGGGAACCTTCCCTCAACTATTGATGTGTGTAAATTCCTGCTAAGCTGCAAATTTAAAAATACAAGGACTTTAGTTGAACATGTATATACATATACTGATCATTAATTTATAAGCAAAATTTTATATAATGTAGAGTTTTCTACCCGCATCATGTAATATAAATTATGATATGATAGAAGCTGAGACCCCATGGCGTCTTTAGTGACAAGGCAATGGATGTAGGCCCTGGTGTAGTTCTTGCAAACCTATGAGGAAAAAATAAAAAAATATAAAAATATGCCAATTTCGTCAAATAATTCATCAAATAAAGAAGTACCCTCTCAGAAGCATACCATACAAGGGCAGGTAGGATCAATTGGTCGAGTATCATCAGCCATGGCTCTATGTTTTAGTTTTAGTACTCCCTACAAACATACCACAAAGAATTAAGTTTAAAATCATGCGGATGCATCAACAAGTGGACTATGATGGCAGGAAAAAATTATAAGGTTATGTTCAGTTAGACGGAAAAGAGGGGCTACATTTTGTTGTGCTAAATTTTAAAGGAAGAAAGGAAAAATTTCAGAGTAAAATTCACTAATTCTACGGATAAATTTTACTTTATATTTGACTAGGGTAAATGTTTGCCCCCGTTTAGTGAATTGCATATTTGAACTCTTGAGAATTTTTATTTTCTCTGTATACCAAACAACTTGTAATTTTAAGGAGATAATATTTTCCTCCTTTAATTTTTATTCCATAAAGTTTTGTTCCCAAAAATTTTAATTGTAACATAGCCTAAATTGTCCATAAAATGGAAAAAGATCACCTCAGGAATAAGGGCAGTCCCAAAACGTGCTGTACGGGTGGGGTAGACACAATCATACATGTCTGCACCCAAAGCACTACAAACAACAATATCAAGTGGATAACCAACTCCCTGGAACAAGTACAAGCAAATGGTATGAAATTGATTTAATTTGAAATGTATATCAAAGTAATGGCTGCTACAATGAAAGTTATTCTGACCATAACGTATCGTGGTTTATCCTCTGGCAAAGCAGCAGTGCACTGAGCAACAACTCGCCAAAACGAATCTTTATCTTCGCCTCCTGCAAGACCACCAATAGCATAGCTGTGACAAAAGAAAATTATATTAAGCTCCTTAGCAGCATTACGAAACTATTGATTCCACATGTCCTCCTTTATTTCACAAGGTTACTTCTAACTGTAGTATGTCAATGAAAGAAGACCTTTATCTATTCATGCATATTTTTGGAATGCTATACTATTTTTCTTCACTCTTTTGATAAGTACTAGATACCAGATCAACAATCCTAATTTTTCTTCTCTTTTGTTAAATTGAATCAGGAATAACACATTAAATTGTCTCGAGTTAGTATAACTCACAATTTATAGTTTAACTTTAAGAAATTACACAGTAATGATTCATGAATAATATGACCAAGCCCATTTTGTGTGGTGCCTAAACAAAAAGAAACTGGAGCTAACATTCAAACCAGCTAGTATTGTATACTGTCTAGTATATAGTTCTAAAAGACAGCACAAAATAAATAACATTAGAAATGGCAATAAGCTTGAAACCACAAAATAGACTATATGACTAAATAAACTTACACTTACCCAGGCAAGTTGCGGTCTACCAAACCTTTGACACAGATGTCCCTGAGTACAGCATATTGCAAATTATAAATTTATAGTTAGTTACTTGTTTCACAACATCCACATTAATAATAGGAAGAACATCATGGTTTGTGCTAAAATTTACCTCAACTCAGGATCTAAACCACCTTGTACAATACCAAACAAGTTCTGATCGTGAGGTCTCTTGTGGGCTGTTAACAGAAGGAATGTCCATTACATTTAGCATTGGAAACAACCAAAGACTTAAATGATACACTTCAATAACATAATTACCTGTTATGCATCTGTCTATCCATCTAAGCGTTCGATACATAGCTTCCTCAATTCTTGGACCAGTAATGGTGGTCTTTACGACATCATCCAAAGCCATAATAATATCTGCTCCAATTCTATTCTGTACAATTTATGACGAACATAAGAAAGAAAAATCAATTTTCTTAAAATATATTGTTACAGTTTGCTAGCCGTAAGCTCCAACCAAAAACTCCATAAGCAGGTACAAGAAACCAGAAATTATTGAAGGCATCAAGAAAACGTGCATAAGAACAACGTGCATAAGAACAACGAATCAATTTTCAGTGCTATACTTTGTAGTCAATACTACAATCTGTTATGCATTGTCACTTGCAATTTTCTATGAGGCTTAAATTATAAACATTAATCGAATATCTAATAAAAGATCATCTTTCTCAATTTGGAAATACTATATTGGGAATAACTATAACTTAAAACAAGAATTCAATGAACAACTTCTATCTGAAAGCAAATCATAATATGTGGAGTCCTAAAAGTTTTTCAAATTTTAAATAAACTATCAAGTATTGATTGAAAGAAACATATGGAGGAAAAACAATTAATCTACATACTTGTATCTGAATTGATTCTTCGGGTGTAAGAAGCATTGGCTTGCCATCCACCGGTGACTGAAGCAAGAAAATAATTCTAAAGTTACTAATAACAGAATTTCATTGTAGACTACAATTGCAACCTTTTCTTATTATAATTTTTTGTCTTGTCTTAAAATGGAAAAAAAGGTTAGATACAAACTTGCCTACAAAACTTGAAAATAATGTATACCTGAAATGTCACACCTTCTTCTGTGATATCAGCAAGATGCAACAATGAGACCTAAAACATTAGTGCGGTAGATTGGTAAGATTTTTAACAAAAAATATAAATGATTTTTTTCAACATTATCTCTGAATACAGTTATCAATTAGCAAAAAGATAATACAGATTCACTTCACACAACAAATTTAGCTCCAATGTCATTTTTTTTGTCCTGCCTAAGTGCCTATCCACACAGCCTTAGGCTTCTTTCTGTTATAACCTTGATTACTTTCAATACTTCTCTTAGTATGATCAACATCATTCTTCACTTTGAAGTGACATTATATTATAACTTTTGATTCTGATACAGATAAACTTGTACAAAGGTTGAAAACAGAGACACAATAATAAGAAAAAACACAAGCCACAAACAATGCTGTGGCATGAAAAATTATCAGACAAAATTAGTATGCAACAGTATTACTTGATGGAACCCGATGATAATAATATAATTACTAGAATGCTCGAAATTACAACAGTAAAAGGAAAAAGTATACATTAAGTCAAACAACAACCATTTGAAAGCCACCAGAGTCTGTAAGCATAGCCCGTGGCCAGTTCATAAAATTGTGAAGACCACCAGCTTCTTCGAGAAGCTCGGAAGTAGGTCGAAGGGCCAAGTGATATGTGTTTCCCAGAATTATTTGGCAACCAATTCTCTCAAGTTCGTTATTTGTCAAGCCTTTGATTGTCCCTGTTCATTTAACCCCTCCAATTAGGAATGCAAAAGTGCAAGAAAACCACTTAGAAATTTGTCAAAAGCCTAGGAAAGAGAAAATCAACTCAATCAATGCAAATATCAACATTGAATGTTCTATGGACATGAGTAACCGATGTCCATACTTTCCCCCAAAAACAACAAACTCAATACGAATGCAATATTGTATTATAAAGAAATGAAACAATTTGGCAACAACTTTGAAGGTGAACTTTGTTATCTTATAACATGAAATGGCTTGAGCATGAGAATGAAAAACACTAGGAAAAACAGAAAACTTCATTCGCTGCATATCAGAAAGGATAAATTGGAAACTCTAACCTTGAGTACCCACTGGCATAAATAGTGGTGTTTGACACACAAAGTGAGGAAGGGTCAATTGAGCTGCACGAGCACGGTTGAACCGGCCAAGAATCTGAGAAAGCAAACATAATAATAAAACTTCAGGAAAAAAATAACCAAAGAATGGTTCAACAAGTGCACATAGTGCTTCTCAGCCATCATCTAGAGTTATCACTTATTCTCTTGTATGCATACCCATATCATTCTTTCAGCCACAGTCATCCAAAGGTAAAACAACAACAATAGCAATAAATGAATGTTGTTGATTTTCACATAAATAAGACAACAAAACTTCAGCAATGTAAAGGCGTAAAAGAACTAAAATAGAACTAGAGAGAGACTCGCGCAATGTACGGAGAGGTAGATTATTTATACTATATAGTATATTTTAGTCAATGTTATATTAAAAATATTTTAGAGAACATATTATAAATAGATTTTGAATTTATTTATTTTTAAAAAAGACATAGGTTATTTATATTAGAATTATACAAAACTGCATTTTCATTTTTCGATTTGCATTAATGGCTACACTTTGTCTTTTCTTGTAGTTTTTTTGTTTGTAAATAATTAAAAAAATAAATGAATGAGAATGAAAAACATATAAAAATGTTATATTAAATTTAAGAAATTTTTTACAATTAATACGAGAGATTAAGAAATGAAGAATAGTAAGAGCTTAATATGTATAAGTTGTAGAATTTGAATATTTGTAACTGAAATTTTTTATAATTATTATTATTATGACACTTTTAATGTATGTTTATTGCATTTAATTAGTACTTGATGTTTCAATTGAATAATAATAGATAAGAGTTTTTTGTTTTAATTTTTTTAAACATTTTACTAAATAGTGATTGGTTGATTTTCATCTTTTGCCAAGTCATTAGAATTGCTGATGTGACATCATTAGCAAAGAAAAGATGACAAACTCATTGTGGAGAGAGTTGGTATCAGCTTTTATATAGATATAAATATAAATATAAATAGATAAATAGATAGGTTGATAGATAAATAGATAGATGGGGAATTGAACCTCGAAATGAAGCGCCATGGGCTTTGTTTGAGGAGCGGGGTAGGGCACGCAACTAATGGTATGTCCTAGCATGGAAGAAGAAAGGCGTAAGCAATGGCATTATGAACAACACAAACAAAGAATTATTACATGAATAGAAAGTGTTTTAGATAGAAACAGATAGAGAGAACTTACAGAGAGAGAGAGAGAGGGGAGGAACAAGAACATGCGACGAATGAAGTGCCCTAGGCTATTGAAAGCGTTAAAGCTGTGGTGTGCGTACCTTCATGGCTGTGAAAGCAAGTTGGCCGGAACTTGTGATGTGGTAGAGTGTTGCTAATGTTTGGTCTCAATCTCAGAGAAACCGCAATGGCAATGCTATTTCTCATTCCAGGATGAAAACGGACCAAACTATACCTTGCATTAAACAAGCTACGACAACTTTAGACTAAGCCTGGCCTGTAACATGTTAAAAAATCTATCACTACACTAATAATAGAAACTAAAAAGGATTCAAGAGATAACTATCCCAATTGGTGTCCAACTTGCATACTAAAGTATCACAAAAACAAGGGGATATATGAAACAAAAGAAGAACCAAATTTGAAAATAAATAAACTAGCTTACTACTTTATAAGAATATTGTCTAAAACAGGATAAGTAAGTAACACATGCAGTAGATGAAAATTAAACGATTAAACGTTAATCATTGTAAACAAAAATTGCAGAAATAAATGCACATGGAACAACAAAAAATAGATACGACTCAACATGCTAACAAGAGCATGAATGAAACTGATACCTAAAACAGAGAACTCAATAAGAATCAGTATTTTAAAAATAAAATTAGCTTACTATAGCTAACACGTTCAATTAACTGGGACTAAATAATCAAACATGGACCGTTATAAAAAATTAAAGAAGTCAATGCAGATTCAAGAAAGAAAATGAAAGAAGAGAAAAATTGTAAGGGGCAGAAGAGAAACCTGTGACGTGAGGGAGAGGAGAACGGGGTGAGGGTGCTTTGAAGTGTGAAGAGGGGAGAATGAAAATTTTGAGGCCGGGCGGCTAACAAAGCTTCGTAGAGTTGAGTTGAATTGACAATTGGGCACCATTAAAGTGGGTTTAGGGTTTTAACTTTTAAGGTTGAATTTTAAAATTTAATTATTTCATTAATCAATCCGTCGGCCGAATAGAATTAAAGGACCGCACTATTTCTGTCTAAAGTAAGATAAAATAAATGCAATGGTTGAATAACCTAAACCTGCTCAACGCTCAGGGGTTTGGGCATGTGTTAAAGACTTAAAGTAAAAAGAACCCACACCGGTAAGCCGGTAAATGTTTTTTTTATTTTTCACCGTCCTTTTTAATTCGGTACACCAGAAATTAACCTGTCACAAATTAAAAATTTTATTTAAAAAGTTTATTGTTGGTGCGGACATAAAATAGGCTCCGACACAGAGAATCAGCAAACGTAACACATCTGCAACTCAAAAACTGATTCACGAATCCTTTGAAAATGAGGTTCAGCAAGCAACACAGCACGATACCGTACAGGTATGGAATCACAAGCAAAAGGAAACCATTGTTAACGGTTTAGGGTTAACAACGATTGATGAAAATAACTGAAGGAAAAAAAAAGAAAAGAAAAAGAAAGCGCTTACATCGAGAAGAGGTAGAAGTTCGTCGACGGATGAAGGAGGATCTAGAAGCTTGTTCCCAGCTTCACGAAGCTGCTCTTCGAGCTGCCTCTCAGCAGAAGCCATTGTTAACGGTCCTTCAAGGGGGTTCTCTTCTTCGCAGATCTCACAAACGCTGTCTCACTCACTCCATCGAATCCCTAGAAACCACTCTTTCTCTCTCAATTCCAAATCGGAACCCTAAATGCGGAAATGAACACACACAGAGAAAGGTTAGGGTTTTTCGCTCAATGTTTTTTTTCCTCTCTTTTACTTTTCTTTCTTCCGTTCCGATAAAGAGAAACGGAGAGAGGGGGGAGAGAGAGAGTAAAGTTTGTTTCTTTTTATTTCTTTTTCTGGTTGTGTGAGAAAATTAGACAGGGAAATGATTTATATGCGAGTTAAAGAAAATGAGAATTGGAAAAAAGGAAATTAATTTTTTGTTTTATTGAAAGTTTGTGTGGATTTTTTTTTTTTTTTGGTTTGCACAGGATATCCATTATTCCATTAGATCAGAAGTCTAATGACTAATCCCTCGGGTACTGCAGAGGCACATAAAGTGGGCGACCTTCCCAAGCAAGCAAATTCCATTCTCATCCTCGAATGAGTATCGAACCCGGGAGAGATGGTTAAGGGACACAGACCCTCATCCATCTGTGCCAACTTGCGTTGGTTTTGTGGATTTTAATTTGGGCGGTTCAAAGGAGAATTGAGGCTAGGATCTTGAGGGGTCTACGAATCTACTTAGGCTGGGTTTGGTAAAGCTTTTTTAAGAGGTGCTTGTGCTTTTCAAAAGTACAAGCACGTCATTTTGCGTTTGGTAAATTAAAAAGCCCAAGTGCTTGTGCTTACGGCTTTTAAAAGTTAGGGGTGCTTTTGAAAGCACCTAGGAGGGAGCTTTTCAAAGCTGGCTTATGCTTACCAAATTTTTTTCATTTTTCCGCATGTATTTTCCGCAATTATATTGTCATTAAAATCCTCGTATATTTCTAACTTCTCATCCTAACATTCACAAATTCTAACACAATCTTCATATATTTTTTATTTTTCAACCTAATCTTCACAAATTTCAATACAAATACATCTCTATCACATATTAGGTATGAACTTCTATTTATTTATGTTAATTTTTTTTGCGTTAATTTTGTATTTTTTCAGTAGATCTATTATGTTTGTTTTTCTCTATTCTTTGAAATGGGAAGGCCTTAATATATTAAAATTGGGTTTTTTTCTCAACTTATGATGATGAGGTGTCACTTTTTTGTTAATCCATTTTTCCTCCAAAATTATTGCATTATTCACTCTTCTAAATTTATTTTAGAAAAATATCTTTAATTAATATAATTATATTATAATTAGTATTTAATGAATGATACATAATTATACTAATTTAAGAAACTGTCTATATTATAATTATATCAAATCAATATGATATGATATAATATGATAATAATATGCTAATGACATGAGTTATTTTAATCATAATAAAATTCTTTTTAATGCACGAATTATTCGATTATTCTGTACTTATAAGTTTTTTTAATAATAATAATAATAATAATCTACTTAATCTATTAAAATTAAATTTTTTTCTAACTAATGAAAATGAGGTGTCAATTCCTCATAAATTTATTTTTCCTCTAAAATGAAAGAATAGACATAATTCTATAATTCTAATTGCCATAAGTATGATACTAACGTTGATAGTGGTAAGTATCAATAATTAATTTCTATAGTTATTTTTGTACTACTAATTGCCATAAATATGATACTAACGTTAATAGTGGTAAGTTGATATTGATATCAATAATTAATTTCTATAGTTATTTTTGTACTACTAACCTAGGTTATATATAATGTTTCTTTTGCTATTTATGAGTCTAAATCTAACAGGCAAAGCATTCTTTTTTCTAATTTGTTACAAGTGTAATAGCCTGTGTCATGCACGTGATAAGATTGAAATTATAATTTTAAATTTTTTTTGTTAAGATTAATTTGAATTATAATAATTTGATTAATAAAAATGTAACATATTATGTATTGTTTATTTTTTCTTAATTTAGTATTACATGTATTAACTCTAAAATAGTTATTAATTAGTTTTAGTAATTTACTTTTTTCAATAAATTAAACATATATACTCAATGTGACCATAAATAACCTAGTAATACTTAGACCCACCAACAATTTTTTATATGTTGTTTTACTGAAGTAAGAACATATCAAAATCAGCTCAAAATAAATAATAAATTATTAGAGAATTCTAATGCACAAAATTCTCTAATAAACAATAAATAATTTAAGCCCACTAAAAAATAACTCAACACTTTTCTTTGATACCTGCAAAATATATACCTGAAATAATATTATATCAATGTTAGTATACAGTTTTACAATCATCGATCGTATTTACTATACGTGACTCCTTCTTAAAAGTTATTCTACATACGTGTGCAGTCGAAAGATAAATTACTGGACTTTATTTTATTTTTCTAAATTACTATAATTATGCATTATTCATTAAATGCTACTTATAATATAATTGTAATATCGTAATATAATTATAATAAAGATATTTTTCTAAAATAAATTTAGAAGAGAGAATAGTGCTTTCATTTTAGAGGAAAAATTAATTCATGAGGAATTGACACTTCACTTTTATTAGTTGATAATGTATTAAATATTGATTTTATATAATTATAATAAAGATATTTTCCTAAATTAGTATAATCATGCATTATTCGTTAAATGTTAATTGTAATATAATTATAATAAAGATATTTTTCTAAAATAAATTTAGAAGAGAAAATAGTGATTTCATTTTAGAGGAAAAATGAATTCATGAGAAATTTACACCTCACTTTTATTAGTTAGAGAAAAAATCCAGTTTTAGTATATTTCTCGTTATTATATATTTTTCTCTAATCATATATCTACTGTTTTCTTTCCTTCGTTTCAGCATTTTGAATCTGGATTTAACTTGTCATAGTTCTCACTTCTCAGTCATTTTATTAGATGTAGTTGATAACTATTGAAATTCTTTGATTAACATATATAGGAGAAAAATATATTATTATATGATAGAATTAATATGAGTATATTTTGTTATTAAATACACAAAGTTAATGTAAAATAAAATTACACATAAAAAAAGCAAAGAAAATAAAATTAAAATAGCAAAAACGATAAAAAGATTATTTTTACAATTTTATTTTGTCATTTTTATGTATAAAAGATTAGAAAATAATAAACTTTTGACTAAATTAATTTTGTATTTGTTGTATTCAAATTAAATAAGTAATAAGTTATATTATTTTAATTTATTCCTTAAATTTATATATCATAAAAATCAAATCAATATACATAATTTAAAATTGTGTGATCCTTAAATATCTAATCAAATCAATTAGTTGATATAATTAATGCATCATAATGAATTGTATTTAATGAGTTAAACAAAATAAATTAAGAAATACTCTCAGAAACATACTACGTTGACTCTATCATTAAATGTAAAAAATCGATTTTTATATAATAGAATCGATAATATAATAGACGGCGAGAAAGAGAAAGATAAACATTTTAGATCTTAGGTTATTTTATTTGGATATTGTAACGTGGGTATCACATTATTTTACTTATTCTACCCTATGGACCTTTTAGTAACTTTATTTCAGTATCAATAGAATTTTACTACCTTTAGTAATAAATTAAAATCCAAAATAAAATTGAAAAAAATAAAGAATATAAAATTATTGATTGAAATTTTATTTTACTTTTTGTTATTATAACAGGTATTTTTATTTAATATACCAACACCGTACAAAATTAATCGTAAAAAAAGTATAAAATATAAATAAATATACTGAATTAAGAGATAAAATTATAATAAGAAGAAAATAAAAAGAAATAGAAGAGATAAATTACTACAATGAAATAAATTAAGTGTGAGATTTTTATGTTTTTTTACAAATTTTATATCACATCCGTTTCAATAATAATAAATAAAAATACATCAACTTGATATCTAAGAGAAAATGATGAGATAAAATCATAACACAGTTCTAAAACAAAAGCTTAAATTTAACCATAATATCATTGCACAACACAAATTGAAAGTAATTTCACACTATAATATACCACACAAATAGGTAAATGACTTAAGCTTAATTACAGAATTTTTTTTATTTATGCATACATGATAACACCATGGTCTATAAATGTTTCATGGATAACATATCATATATTGCTCTGAATGATGAGCACGGGAGTTGAAGAGTGTGTGATGGTTTGTGTCCACGATAGTTGACTTCTTGTAACGACGCCTCATAGAAAGAAAAATAATTGTTGTAAAAGCTACCTAATGAAAGAGTAATTGGTAAATGAATGATATCTTCTTCTAGCATATATGGTCTTTTATAGTGGTAAAATAAAAATGGAAGGAATCAAATTTTATATTTTTATATTCGGAAAAGAATTTGATATTTATTGTAATAAAATTAAATAACTAATCAGTTATAATTTATGTATTTAAATAAATAAAATAAAAATATTTTTAAGAATTAATCAAATCAGAATTATAATAAAGATATTTTTTATAAAATAATTTAGAATAGAGAATAGGAAAGTTCATTTTGGAGGGAAAACGGAGTCACGAGAGATCGACACCTCACCTTCATTAGTTGGGGAAAAACCAGTTTTAGTATATTAAGTAGATTCTTCTTTGATTGAACAATTGTTTCCAAGGAGCTTTGTAAGTCAAGTTCAAGTCTCATTCCCTCCACGCTTTCTACGTTTGTCCGAAAATATTTGAAGTGGAGCATCTAATAAGATTGAATTTTCTCAATTTAGGTTCAATTTTGAAAAATTCGTTCAAATTTAAAGATGCAATTTCAAAGATTGATACTATATTTAAATTTTCTTCTCTTAAACTTTTGTATTAAAATAATTTTATAACATACTGTGATTTTTTCAGAAACTACGGGCCTTCTGGTGCATCAATGCAATGTCATTGAAAAAAATAAAGGTCAATTTAGTTTGACAATTTTAACAAGAAGATGGTCTGAATTTGTACGGATTCTAAATGTTCGATCTTATGATGTTATTTCGGTTTGTTGTCGTTACTAGAATGACTCTAATCTATACGTGTCTAAGGACTAGAATAGCTTAAATATTATTTAAATAATTTAGTTCTAATATTAGTATTTGATTAAATTAGTTTTAGAGAAATTTAAATTGTTACCTCAATTTATATATTATGACTATTCTTTTTGGATATGTTATTTTTTAATTTTTTTAATATGAAATTTCTTTCTTTTTTTTCGATTTTTAAGTTATTTTTTTCTTGGATATATGTATCACTTTTTTTATTTTTTGTATTTCAGATTAGTAATGCAATTATTAAGAGAAATATAATTCATCAATATACTAAAGTGATTAAAAATTTAATTATATTGTGTGGACACAAGATTGATTAATTAATATTAAAACGTGGAAAAAGAAAAAGAGTCACAATACGTGATTTTATTTTTCTTGCCAATGTATAAAAATATTCAAAAGAAAAGAAAAATTAAAACATCACCATTTAAAATAAAAATAGTTAATCATCATGGGTATGAAAGGGATTGAGAAATATACATGGATAGAAAAAATAAAAAATTATTGCACGATTGTAGAATAAAAAATAATCATATATATAAGGAAATAATCATAACAAAAAAAATTAATATATGTGACTTAAATATTTTTATGTACAATTAATATATATGTATACATAAATAAAAAAATATTTAAAATTATTTAACAAAATTATATAAAATTAGATATAGCCAATTAAGTTTTTTTGTAATCAACACTTTCGTGTGTGTCTGTTTGTGTGTATTTCCCTTATATTGTTACTATATATAAAATATGAAATCTTCATCTTCGTTGTGGATTTTTTTTATTAATAATGTAATGATTAGTTTTAGAAAAACCAATAAAAGAAATGTATTTAGCTGTACAATATCATTTTAAATTGTCTTATAATCTTATTATCTAATCGAAAAAGTGAGTGCATCTAAAGAGTGTAGAGAAGCAAATTTAAGCCATACTCTATGCACGGGTGATGGTGAACAAGATTAAAATTTAGTTTAATTTCACTATAGGTTTCTTTAATTTTATAACTTTTTCAAATTTGTAATTTAGTTATTCAAAGAAAAAACTTTCCACGAGCAAGTTTTTAGATCATTTACCTTTTCTTTATTATTTTTTTGTTTTTTGATAAAAGATAACTCTTGTCTTCTTAAGCGTTAGAAAGTGATTGCCTATTATTATTATTTAGTGGAATCTATTATTCTAGTAGCTAAGGTGGTTATATATTTTTGACGCTTAATTATTACTTAAATAGTATTGTTACTATTAACATTATATTTTTTTATACTATTTGTAACATTCGTTAATTTTATTTTTTAATAAAAAAATATCATTTAGTTTTAACAATATCTTTTAAATATTACTAGAATTATATAATTATCGAAACTATTATAATAATAGTCACCATATATACTATACCCTTTATTATTTACGGTATGCAATGTTTTTTTAGGGTAAAAAACACATATATACCAAGGGAAGATTGATATTACGCAAATCAGTCAAACAAGAATCTCATTCATCAATCAACTAGAGTACACTATAATGTAATTCGAATTATATTTCTTCATAATTCGAATTAACACAGATCGAATTATGACCAACCCAAGCGTACAAGTAGTTCGAATCAAGTAGGGTCGAATTAGACAACCATAATTCGAATTTAGTCAATTCGAATTAGATGCATGACGTGACAAGAAGTTCGAATCATATTGATTCGAATTACTCCCATCTTGTAACAAATTCTAATAAATTTTTTTAATGAATTTATTTAAATTATACTACAAAAAATATTTTATTCTATGCAAAATAATTTTAAAAAAATGGCTTAAAAATATTTTTTAAATTATTTTGCATACAATAAAATATTTTTTTTGTAGTATAATTTAAATAAATTTATTAAAAAATATTCATGAGCTATCAAGAATGGGTAGAAGAGTATTGTATAAAATTCGAATTGCTTACCGTATAATTTGAATAATGCTTGGTTTGGTAAAACTTTTACTTTTTAAGAGTAGCTTATGAAAGCTGTCTTTTAAAATACGACTTTTTAAAAGCTACAGCACTTGCATTTGGTAAAATCACATTAAAAATAGCTTTTAATAAGCACAAGTACTATAATTATGTTTAGTAAAACAGCTTTTAAAAATTAAAAAAAAAAATTATAATAAACATATTTATAACGAAGAATAATATTTTTTTTTTTCAAATTTTAGAGACCAATAATTTAAATATTTATTTGATTTACTCTCTATATTAATATAAATAGAGTTATCATTAGTCAATAATAAAACTTGTACTGATACGTCTATTACCCATTTATATATATTGACTCACTTATACAAATCACAAAAAATGAGACACATATCTCAAGTAAAATTATATAAAGATTGTGTTAGAATTTGTGAAGGTTAGGTTGAGAAATTAGAAATATATGAGGATTCCAATGGCAATATAATGACAGGAAATATGTGTGAAAAAATAAATAAAATATATTTTTTAATTGTTTTGTATGGAATAAAATATTTTTTTTAATTTCTAAATTATTATTGACTATGTAGAGTAAAAAAAAAGTTACTGGTTTAGCCCGTAAGATGATCTATTTAGCTTGTTATTTAAACGAATTTTATTTTAGAGACAAAGTCCGCTCGTTTAAATAGACAAACAAGTTGGTTTGATAGACTTAGCCCATTTTATAATAATACAAACAAGAATTAGAAGACATTTGATTATGGTCAAAACAAAAAAAGTGTCATATATAGATATCAAAGTATAAAAAAAAATTAATTATATAAAATATTTTAGATAATATTTTGCATTAACAATATATATTATTTTTAAACTTTTTTTTTACTAAAGATAGGGAGACTCGAACCCGCAATCTCTAAATGAATATGAAACGGCTATACCATTTAAGCTATTGGCTATTATTTCTAAATTTATTTAAAAAAAAAAGATAAAAATAAAATCAAATATGCCAACACTTGATTATGGTTATATGTGTCCAAACCTATCAAAAACAATACATTTTATTTTTTATTAAAATATAGTTATACATAAAAAATAGGATAAAGTATATTTTTTGACCTTAAAATTTATAAAAAATTTTAAAAATATCCCTAAATTTTAATTTGTTTTAATTTTATCCTAACGTTTTCAATTTGCATCAATTTCATTCCTATCTCCAAACTTTTTTGGTCAAAATATAGTCAACAATATTTTTTTCCAATTTTACCCTTTAAAAAACTATTCACCATCATCATCATTTCTAAAAAGAAAAGTATTGGGTATCAATAATGAATCAGCCAACTTTTTACAACTTAATAATTAATAATTTTAAATTATTTTAATAAATTTGAATTTCAAAAAATAACATTAATGAAAAATTTGAATAATAAAAATTGTGTATTGTGTCCGCCTCCAATATAACTGTGATTAGCGTCAATCCCACTCTTCTGCTTCCGCACTCGCCATCGCCCACCGCCTACCGCCCATAGCCCACAACCCACCGCTGCGTCCGCCTCTCTGATTGTTGGCTCCGCTATCTCGCTGCAAGGTGAGTTCTGCTTCTCCCATTGCCGCCATTTGTTATGTTCTACTTCTACCCTAGCCACCGCCGCGTCTGCCTCTTCGGTTCACCGCCTCTGTTTTCTCGCTGCTAAGGTACTATACAATGCTTCTGCTCCCTTGTTTTTTCCTTTTTTTCTGGTCAATAAATGCACCATTAGAAAGTGAATAGAGCGGACAACAAAGTTCAATTTTTTTTTACAGGAGAATAGGCATAAATCAATCTACTGAATTTTGGACAGTAAGGAGAAGAGAAGGGTAAAATTTGTATAATGATTTTCTCTTGATTTATTCTGCTGTATGCTGTTGTAATATATATAGCTTTTACAAGCTCATCATAAATACAATCATATCTAGCAAATCTTTCTAATTTGTAGAATATTCTAATAAGATGCTAATAAAATAAAGAATAAAAGTTGACTCACATATTCTAGAATAATAAAAGAAGGCAAAATAAACATGTGATATAATAAAAAAAAATATAGAGTTGTTGATCATCTTATTTGGACTTGTTTGTCTGTGGAGTACTCTTGGGAGTACTGGCCAAATGGTCTAATATGCCCCCGCAAGTTGGAGGATGATATACGTCAAGAATCTCCAACTTGAATAAATTGGTACGAAAGGAATGTGTTGGGAGAGGCTTAGTAAATATATCTGCTAATTGACGCGAAGATGGGACGGGAAGTAACTTCATTACACCAGCTTGAGCCTTTTGGCGAACTAGATGACAATTCACCTCCAAGTGCTTAGTTCTCTCATGGAACACAGGATTGGTAGAAATGTGTAAGGCGCTTTGATTATCACAAAATAGAACAGGTGGACGATCACAAGACACACAAAAAAATTGTAACAAATTCAAGATCCATAAAAGCTTGCATGTAGTGTTAGCTAAGGCTCGGTACTCAGCTTCCGTTAAAGATCTAGCAACAGTAGTTTGCTTCTTAGTCCTCCAAGAGATTAAAGAATCTCCCAAAAAGAAGCAATAACCAGTTAATGAACGACGGGTATCCGGGCAACCTGCCCAATCGGAATCGCTAAAGCCATATATCTGAAGACTAGAAGATCTGGAAAAGAAAAGACCTCTGCCCGGATTATTTTTCAGATATCGAAGTACTCGAAGAGCTGCTGCATAGTGAACCTGAGTAGGGGTTGCCATGAATTGGCTAAGCTGTTGGGTGGCGTAGGTGACATCCGGACGAGTTGTGGTTAGGTAAAGCAATCGACCCGCAAGACGCCGATAAATAAATGGATCAGACAAAGGAGGACTATCATCTTGATGAAGTCTAGTGGTACTATCCATAGGAATAGGTATGGGTTTTGCACCCAAAAGCCCAGAATCGTTCAAAAGGTCCAAGCAGTATTTGTTTTGTGAGAGAGAGATTCCCCGAGAAGAATGAGCTACCTCAATACCTAAAAAATACTTCAATGTACCGAGGTCTTTAATTTTAAATTTAGAGTTCAAAAGTTCCTTTATTGTTGTTATCTCAGAAGAAGAACTTCCCGTAATCACAATATCATCAACGTAGACCAGTATTATGCAAATGTCAGTGCCCAGAATTTTGAAAAACAAACTATAATCATAAATCGTCTGCTGATATCCATAAGAAACAAGAAGGGAGAGTTTCTCGTACTACATTCTACTGGATTGTCTCAATCCATATAATGATTTGAGCAATCTGCAACATTGATTTGGCTGAGAAGATTTGACGTTAGGAGGTAAAGCCATATAGATAGTTTCCATCAAATCGCCATGAAGGAAAGCATTGTTAACATCAAGCTGCTGAATTGGCCAACCCTTAATCGAAGCCAAAGCAAGAATGATTCTGATAGTTGTAGGTTTCACTACCGGTGAGAATGTTTCAAGAAAATCTACTCCTTCTGTCTGTGTGAAACCCTTGGCTACCAAGCGAGCCTTGTAGCGGTCAATACTACCATCAGGCTGGCGTTTGATCTTGTAAACCCACTTACATCCAATGGGTTTTATGGTGGGAGAACACTCAACCAGAACCCAGGTCTTGTTCAGCTCAAGTGCAGCAATTTCCTCTATCATGGCATGCTACCAGTGAGGAACTTTAACAGCATCCTGAAAAGTCTTTGGTTCACAGTCAAAGTATAAGGATGAGACAAACTTGGTATGTGAGATAGAAAAAGAGGCAAAAGAGAAAACTGAAGATAGAGGATACCTTGAGCGTGAGGATGAATAAATTTGGGGATTAAAAGAAGTATTACAGACATAATCAGAGAGACGAGCGGGAGGCCGGATATGACGGTGGCTATGTCGGGTAGAGGGAGGGACAGTGATTGGTCCAGGTTCAATTGGCTCAATGGAGTGAGGGGCTATATGTGATTGAGTAGAGGATGGGGGAGAAGTCACATTGGAAGAAGAGTTGGGGGAACAAGGTGAAGGGGATTGGGAGGAAGAAGACGAAGGGGAATTAGGAAAGAGAGGGGTTTGGTGCTACCAGAAGAGGGGAGTTGGGAATTATTGTTGTGAGGTGGGCTTGAAGTATGGGATGGATCATTGGATAAAGGAATGGGTCCAATAGGAATGGAGGGTATTTTTGAATTATTGATGTTATTTGGGCTTGGATTATTTTGATGTGGGTTAAGAATGAGATCATTTTGTGTGGGCTGTTGATTGATTTTGGCTAAGGAAAAAATAAGCTCATAAAAGATCACATTTCTGGAAATTAGAATTTTCTTATGTTCAAAAAGATAAACAATATATCCTTTAAAACCATTTTGATAACAAAGAAAAATACCATTTTGTGCTCTTGAATCAAATTTAGAACGATGACTTAAAATAGTTGAAACAAAGCATAAACAGCTGAAAACTTTGAGTTCATTGTAATCGGGTTATTTATTAAATAGAGTTTCAAAAGGGATTTTAAAATTAAGAATGGCAGATAGAACTCTATTTATCAAATAAACTGCATGGTTAATAGCATAAGACCAAAAAGTGATAGGCAAATTTGATTGAAACATGAGAGCACGAGCAACATTCAAACTTTGTTGATGCTTACATTTGACTCTCCCATTTTGTTGGGGAGTTTCAACGTAACTTCGTTAATGAATAATGCCTTTTGATGAATAAAAGGATGTCAAAAGAAATTCTGGACCATTATCTGATCGAATAAATTTAATCTTAGAGTTAAACTGTGTTTCAACCAAAGCAATGAAATTTTTGATATGTTGAGATACCTCACTTTTTGATTTTAACAAGATGATCCAAGTAAAGCGGCTAAAATCGTCAACTATGGTTAAAAAATATTTGTGATTATGAATTGAATTTTGACGAAAAGGTCCCATATATCCATATGTAATAATTCAAATTTCATGCTCGCTGTATTATTACTAAGAGAAAAAGGAAGTTTTTGTTGTTTAGAAAAATGGCATACATCATAAGGTTCATCATGATGCAAAGAAATAAAGGGATATTGTTTATGCAAGGCATTAAGCCATTGTCCAAAAAGATGACCTAATCTAAAATGCCATAAGTTTGAAGATGTGATGGGTGTAATATATGTAGAATTGATGGAGGAAGGTGATGAACTTATGTTGTGGAAAGCTTGCTCAAGAACATATAATCCTTCTTTTAAACTACCCAAACCAATCATCCTCAAGCTGTTCGGTTCCTACACAATACATGAAAATTATGAGAAAGTGACATCATAAGGAAGTTTAGAAGTAAGTTTTGAGATGGAAATTAGATTAAAATGAAATTGAGGCAAATAAAGTACGTCAGAAAGAACTAAAGATGATGAAAATTGAATTACACCCTTAAAAAATGCTATAGATTTGGAACCATTGGGCATATGGACAATTATTGGCTTAGTTTTTATGTATGAAATAAAATAAGAAAAATTGGAAGCAATATGATCAGTGGCACCTAAATCTAATATCCATGCACCATTAAAATAGAGTGTGATGCAGAATTTAAAATTGAAAAAGTATGAGAAGAACATAAAATATGGCTACCCAAATTTGGACTGGGGAGAAGCCCAATTTGAGATTGAGAGGAAGAGGAACTGAAGGGTTTAATCTCATCCTTAGAAAATGAACTGTGGACCTCGGCCCTTTTCAGAAAGCTCATTAAGGCTGCATGCTGGGCTTGGGTCAGTCCAAGAACTGGTTCAGTTGGTGTCCTAATAGCTTATTTTTCTTGAACCAGGCTGTATGAAGAGGATGATGGTGTGGTGCCACTGGAGAACAGAGTAGGGTTAGCAACGGAGGAAGCGACGCTGTTGATGGAGGGAGCAGCGTGATCACCAGCACGCGGTCGTACAGGGTATTGCGGGTGTCCAGGTGGATACCCCTGCTTTCCATAGCACATGTCCACCGTGTGCCCTGTTCTGCCACAATGAGTACAGTGCTTGGAAGAATTCCCGCCGCGTCCTTTGCTGGAGAAACCAGAGCCGCGTCCGCGACCGTGTCCTGGTCGTTGACCTTCAATGACGGCAGCAATAGTTCGTTGTTCATCCAGAATGCCAGTAGCTGCTTGTAATTATCTTTCCTACTGAATTACCATGGCAAAAACTCGATTGACTGGAGGTAGAGGATCAAGGAGAAGCAATTGGGATTTTACCACTAAAAAACGTTCATCAAGTCCCTTCAAGAAATGGATGATGAAGTCTTGATTACGGTAAGTCTTTGCAGGGCATGTATAGAGAGGGAGAGGGCGTGAATTTTCTATCTCTTCCAATAGAGTGTTTAGGGAAGTGAAAAAGTCAGTGACAGAGAGTGAACCTTGTTTGAGTGCATAAATTTCCTCCTGCAATTCAGCAATGCGCAATAGATCTGACTGTGAGAAGCGATCTCGAAGATCTTCCCAGACAGAAGAAGTAGTAGACAGATAAATGACACTTTGGGTAATGGAAAGGTGAAATGGAATGAAATAGCCAGGAAAGGACTAAATTATTGCACCTTTCCCAGGCAGGATAAACTGGGTCATCAAGTGAAGGAGAAGGGATTGAGCCTGTCAAGAAGCCATATTTGTTTTTAGAAATTATGGCCATAGAAAAGGAATGACACCAAGAATGGTAGTTGTTTCCTGTGAGTACAGGGGAAACAAGAATTGATGTTGGGTTCTCACTTGGGTATATATAGAAGGGGCTAGCAGGATTTTGAGAGGGGTTTGAATCATTATCACTCATTGTTTGTATGACAGAGGAAGAAGAAGGAGAAGGAAAAGAAGGTGTTCTGTTTGGATTTGTGGTCTTTACCATGGATGGATATAGCAGAGCTTTAAAGCTCTGATACCATACTGAATTCTGGACAGTAAGGAGAAGAGAAGGGTAAAATTTGTATAATGTTTTTCTCTTGATTTATTCTGCTGTATGCTGCTGTAATATATACAACTTTTACAAGCTCATCATAAATACAATCATATCTAGTAAATCTTTCTAATTTGTAGAATATTCTAATAAGAGGCTAACAGAATAAAGGATAAAAGTTGACTCACACATTCCATAATAATAAAAGAAGGCAAAATAAACATGTGATATAATAAAAGAAAAATATAGAATTGTTGATCATCTCATTTGGCCTTGTTTGTCTGTGGAGTACTCTTAGGAGTACTGGCCAAATGGTATAATACAATCCCTTTGAATTTTTAACTAAAAGTGGTAGATTTCAAACATAAGGAAGTATAATGATTAAAGAGATTCATCAAGTTGAGGGTGTTAACCAGTGAAAAAGATAGCATACATGAAAATAACATGGAGGTGTCTTTTTATAAATACATGAAGGTACCTTTTTATGCATGTATCTTTAAGAAATGTCTCTTTATACATGTGTCTTGTAATAGATGTGATGTGTCTTTTAATGGAGGTGTATTTTGTGGATGTGTCTTTTAAATAGAGGTGTTTTTGCGAATGTATCTTGTATAGGAGGTGTCTTGTACAGCAATGACGGCACACAGATATACTTCCGAAGACCAGTGGTTGCTCGCCGACAAAAACACTAGCGAACAGTAAAAGATAGGGTTAGTTATGTTTATTAGTGGTAATTAGGGGTGAATTAAGTTTACCATGGATGATTGGAGATGTGTTTTTTCTTTTTGAAAATGGGCTCTGGAGTCCAGCCCAATAAAAGTTGCCAAGAGTTGGCAAAACCCCTCTTGGTTACATAGTGGGACTGTTTCTAAAATATATTATTCTCTCTTTTCAAAACATTCCTCCTCAAACCCTCCATGTCCGTCACGGTCGCGTGGTGACACTTAGTCCTTCTCCCTAACCATGTAACTGCTGTCGGAGGACAATAAGTATCCCTTGGAGAAAATTCTGGTTCCAATGAGCTTTTTATTACAGAGGAAAGGATCAAAATCCAAAGCGGACTCACATTGTCCACACCACCTTGTGGGAACCGGTGGCATGCCGAAATCGTCGAAGCTCTTTGTCTTCGGCCATACCCCGGTGTTGAGGATCCTGAACCGACAAAATTTCCAACTCCAACCCGACCTGGCAGATGTTGCAAGACGACTTCTCTCCTTCCCTTCTCCATGGCCATCGTTGCTGTGATACGAAGGTCACTCCTCGCGCTCCCTCGCTTCTGGCGTCTTCCTTATCGCCTCAGTCGTTGGTCTTCGCTGTCATCAATCGGTGGTGGGACAAGGTTTGTCAATGACGACACGATGCTGTCGCTGAGATTCTCTCCCAGATGCTACCTCAAATACATCTGCCGTCTTTGGATGCAAGACTTTGATCGCCGTTGATGACTAAAAGCTTGGTAACCGTCACCGTCGTTGCTATGATTTTGCCCTTGTGCTGCAGCGCCGTTTTCTTCCTCTACATCTCTACACCTCCTTCTCCAACCAAAACCTAGATTGAAAACTCTCTTCTTCGACATTTAGTAGCTTTCTTCTTCTTCTACCTTAAGGTTTCACCATGTCACTACACTGCCAGGAGTTCCATGTTGCCATCGATCCCTGCACATTGCTCTTCCACAGCACCGTTGGTCCCTACACACACCTATTGCTTGGCGTGCATAGGTGTCTGCTGCTGCATTGAAAACCATCCGCCCAATTGTCCAATGACTCTGAACATGCCGTCACTACGCCAAGGATTTGAATAGTTTGAAAAGAGAAAAAAACATATTTTGGAAATGATGATGATGGTGAATAGTTCTAAAAGGATAAAATTAGAAAAACATGTTGTTGACTATATTTTGATCAAATGAATTTGAAGATAGAGATAAAATTAATGCAAACCGAAAATATTAAAGATAAAATTAAAACAAATTAAAATTTATATGTATTTTTAAATTTTTAATAAATTTTAGAGACAAAAAATATACTATTAAATGAATGCTAGTGGAGGGTTGTTTCCAATATTTTTGATGATGGGATAATAGGTGTCTAAATGAATTATTGGACTAGTCTATTTAATCTATTATTTTTTTGAATTAATTGAACCCATTTTATTTAACCCATAATTTAAATAAATTTGATTTTAATAACAAAAATCTATATGTTTAAACAAATAAACAGACTAATACAATAAATTTAACCCATTTTGAGAGGCCCTAGTCCTTTTCGGACTAAAATTCACCCAAAAGGCCGAAACATGGGTGTCACTTACTCGATCATTCCTTAGTTAAAAATTTTAAAATTACTTTTATTAGAGGGAAAAAAACGCATCCTAATTCCTCGGAATCTAGGCTGAATAAACATGATGTGGCTGAATTGACAATTCAAGTCATAGTAGGGAATAAAATTCCAATATGATCTCACTAAACATTACGCACTTGCTGTCGGCAAAGATATTAACTATGCCTCGAGCCAAATTATTAGGCCCAAGTAATTTGGTCCAAAGTATAGACAAAAATATTTCATAAATATAAAATAACCAGAATTAATTATTTTTTTTAAAAAAATTATTTCTTTTAATAAAACAGTCAATTTTCTATAAATATCCATATATCATTAAATACATTAGTACATGACATACCATCAGTCAATACTACGTCTACATGTCATAACACAAGCCACATCAATGTATCACTACTGACTAGTGTTATTGGCTGATCAATAAACAGAATAACTTATAAAATATAATTAGTATTTTATCCATAATAACATTACAAGAATATAATCTTTTTAAAATTACGTCAATTTTATTCTGATATTATAGATTATATTACAAAAAATTTAATAAAATCAAACTATTTTTATAAAAAAATTACAAGGAATAAAAGTCCTCATCGACTAAGAAGATTAGAGTTTTCATAAATAAAAAAATTAAATAATAAACTTTTAAATTATTATTTTCATGTAAAAGAATTTATTTACAGAAATTCTGATCTTCTTAACCGACGGAGACTTTTGTCCTTTATGACCATTTTGTAAATGTAATTTAATGTTATAAATTTTGTGTCATAATCTATTATATTAGGATCGACGTAATTTTAAAAGATTTAAATTTTCATAATAGTATTACGGATAAAAATACTAGTTTTAGTTGTAAAATTAGTAATAGACAATTAACGATAGGTAAAATTTCAATGTTTAAAATAATGCAATTATTTAAATAACTACTAGTTTTTACTAAGTATACAACTACTGACCTTATTTGATATGGATGATAAAGAGAAATTACCATAAAATTTTCAAAAAATTAACGGAACAATTACTCTTTATTTATGTTTAATCTGAAGGATGTGTTCAATTTTTAGACTCTCGCCTTTCGGTGTCCAACTGTCCATAAAATGTTAAACAAAACATTCAGTTCATATAGTCGTACATAAATGTCTATTTTAAATATAGATATTGTTGCAATTGCAAGTATGAATTTTAAGACCAAAAAAATGAAAGTTATGAATTTTAGATTCCTATACTTCTAAAACATTTTCGGCGAGCTTTAGAAATATTCCCGACTATTTTTTATGAAAAAGTATAGGTAACCAATAATATTTTTGAACAATGTATAAATAATGTGAATTAATAGGGTTAAAAGAGTAAATTTAATTAGTAGCATTAAATTAGGGTGTAGTATATTTTTATTTGATTGGTGGTTATTCATGTTATTCAAAATAGTCATTGTTTACCTAGCACTCCCATTTTTTTATTTACAATACTTCAAGAAAAGCTTCTATAAGACATTAAATATACCTAAAAAATTACAAGCATTTCCATGATAGGACAGCCATTAGCTTTGACACTTGAAAGGAAAAAAAATTGCATAAAGATAATGTTACGCCATTTCTTAAATAAGGAAAAAAAGTTCGAATTAAAAGATATTAAATCACATGACATAAACAGCAAGACTTAAATAATGTTACGCCATTTCTTTTTCCTTTCATGAACATAACCCTAATCTCCACTTGTGTTGACAATAAGAATTGGAAAGAACAAAAGATTTGCTGTAAACCTTTAAATAAATTTTACTCAAAGCAGCATATGCAGGATACAAAATTTATGCTACCAAAAGTAAGTAGGTTAATGCTCACTTTGATCTCCATAAAGTACATGCGTTAGTCATTTTAGTTCTCATTGATTTTAACGAGTCAAGTAAAATGATTCACGCGTGTACATAGAAGAACCAAATTAAGCATTAACCTGCAAAAAAATCATTGTGTAAACTAATTTGTGCATGTCTTCCATGCTCGGCTAAATTTCTAAATTTCGTGTTGGTCTATAACTTGTGTATGTAAGCCTTAACTCCATGTGTATGTCATTAGTTCCAATTTCATCGATGGAATACTTTTCTTGGCATGATGGAAATGGAGTACAGCAGGAAGAAATGTCGATTCCGGCCACCTCCATAGCATTGCAGACCCATTCAGGAACATCACCTTTGGGGAACTGCAGTAGAAAGGTGTGAGAAGATTTAATAACAGTCAACAAATATTTTTGATAGTTTGAAAAAGATGATGTTGGTAAATATCTTTCAATTCAAAAATAAATATTTAAATTTCAAACATACAAACATTAACATGAATGCAGATGAAATTGAGAACAATAATGAAATGAAGTATTAAATACCATTGTTTGTAAAAAGTCACATACAAACCTACAAAAAAATAAAAATAAAAGGGTTAGTGGCATATAGGGAGGCTTTGAACTTCTCAAGGGGGAAAAGCTATAATTAATAATAGAAGAGAATCCAATGATAGGAACACGTAATTAAATATAAGCATACTTTGGAACCTTCCCTCAACTATTGATGTGTGTAAATTCCTGCTAAGCTACAAATTTAAAAATACAAGGACTTTAGTTGAACATGTACTGATCATTAATTTATAAGCAAAATTTTATATAATGTAGAGTTTTCTACCCGCATTATGTAATATAAATTATGATATGATAGAAGCTGAGACCCATGGCGTCTTTAATGACAAGGCAATGGATGTAGGCCCTGGTGTAGTTCTTGCAAACCTATGAGGAAAAAATAAAAAAATATAAAAATATGCCAATTTCGTCAAATAATTCATCAAATAAAGAAGTACCCTCTCAGAAGCATACCATACAAGGGCAGGTAGGATCAATTGGTCGAGTATCATCAGCCATGGCTCTATGTTTTAGTTTTAGTACTCCCTACAAACATACCGCAAAGAATTAAGTTTAAAATCATGCGGATGCATCAACAAGTGAACTATGATGGCAGAAAAAATTATAAGGTTATGTTCAGCTGGACGGAAAAGAGGGGCTACATTTTGTGGTGCTAAATTTTAAAGGAAGAAAGGAAAAATTTCAGAGTAAAATTCACTAATTCTACGGATAAATTTTACTTTATATTTGACTAGGGTAAATGTTTGCCCCCGTTTAGTGAATTGCATATTTGAGCTCTTGAGAATTTTTGTTTTCTCTGTATACCAAACAACTTGTAATTTTAAGGAGATAATATTTTTCTCCTTTAATTTTTATTCCATAAAATTTTGTTCCCAAAAATTTTAATTGTAACATAGCCTAAATTGTCCATAAAATGGAAAAAGATCACCTCAGGAATAAGGGTAGTCCCAAAACGTGTTGTACGGGTGGGATAGACACAATCATACATGTCTGCACCCAAAGCACTACAAACAACAATATCAAGTGGATAACCAACTCCCTGGAACAAGTACAAGCAAATGGTATGAAATTGATTTAATTTGAAATGTATATCAAAGTAATGGCTGCTATAATGAAAGTTATTCTGACCATAACGTATCGTGGTTTATCCTCTAGCAAAGCAGCAGTGCACTGAGCAACAACTCGCCAAAATGAATCTTTATCTTCGCCTCCTGCAAGACCACCAATAGCATAGCTGTGACAAAAGAAAATTATATTAAGCTCCTTAGCAGCATTACGAAACTATTGATTCCACATGTCCTCCTTTATTTCACAAGGTTACTTCTAACTGTAGTATGTCAATGAAAGAAGACCTTTATCTATTCATGCATATTTTTGGAATGCTATACTATTTTTCTTCACTCTTTTGATAAGTACTAGATACCAGATCAACAATCCTAGTTTTTCTTTTCTTTTGTTAAATTGAATCAGCAATAACACATTAAATTGTCTCGAGTTAGTTTAACTCGCAATTTATAGTTTAACTTTAAGATATTACACAGTAATAATTCATGAATAATATGACCAAGCCCATTTTGTGTGGTGCCTAAACAAAAGAGACTGGAGCTGACATTCAAACCAGCTAGTATTGTATACTGTCTAGTATTGTTCTAAAAGACAGCACAAAATAAATAAATAACATTAGAAATGGCAATAAGCTTGAAACCACAAAATAGACTATATGACTAAATAAACTTGTGCTTACCCAGGCAAGTTGCGGTCTACCAAACCTTTGACACAGATGTCCCTGAGTACAGCATATTGCAAATTATAAATTTATAGTTAGTTACTTGTTTCACAACATCCACATTGATAATAGGAAGAACATCATGGTTTGTGCTAAAATTTACCTCAACTCAGGATCTAAACCACCTTGTATAATACCAAACAAGTTCAGATCGTGAGGTCTCTTGTGCGCTGTTAACAGAAGGAATGTCCATTATATTTAGCATTGGAAACAACCAAAGACTTAAATGATACACTTCAATAACATAATTACCTGCTATGCATCTATCTATCCATCTAAGCATTCGATACATAGCTTCCTCAATTCTTGGACCAGTAATGCTGGTCTTTACGACATCATCCAAAGCCATAATAATATCTGCTCCAATTCTGTTATGTACAATTTATGACGAACATAAGAAAGAAAAATCAATTTTCTTAAAATATATTGTTACAGTTTGCTAGCCGTAAGCTTCAACCAGAAACTCCAGAAGCAAGTACAAGAAACCAGAAATTATTGAAGGCATCAAGAAAACGTGCATAAGAACAACGAATCAATTTCCAGTGCTATACTTTGTAGTCAGTACTACAATCTGTTATGCATGTCACTTGCAATTTTCTATGAAGCTTAAATTATAAACATTAATCTAATATCTAATAAAAGATCATCTTTCTCAATTTGGAAATACTATATTGGGAATAACTATAACTTAAAACAAGAATTCAATGAACAACTTCTATCTGAAAGCAAATCATAATATGTGGAGTCCTAAAAGTATTTCAAATTTTAAATGAACTATCAAGTATTGATTGAAAGAAACATATGGATGAAAAACAATTAATCTACATACTTGTATCTGAATTGATTCTTCGGGTGTAAGAAGCATTGGCTTGCCATCCACTGGTGACTGAAGCAAGAAAATAATTCTATAGTTACAAATAACAGAATTTCATTGTAGATTACAATTGCAACCTTTTCTTATTATAATTTTTTTGTCTTGTCTTAAAATGGAAAAAAGGTTAGATACAAACTTTCCTATGAAACTTGAAAATAATATATACCTGAAATGTCACACCTTCTTCTGTGATATCAGCAAGATGCAACAATGAGACCTAAAACATTAGTGAGGTAGATTGGTAAGATTTTTAACAAAAAATATAAATGATTTTTTTCAACATTATCTCTGAATATAGTTATCAATTAGCAAAAAGATAATACAGATTCACTTCACACAACAAATTTAGCTCCAATGTCATTTTTTTGTCCTGCCTAAGTGCCTATCCACACAGCCTTAGGCTTCTTTCTGTTATAACCTTGATTACTTTCAATACTTCTCTTAGTATGATCAACATCATTCTTCACTTTGAAGTGACATTATACTATAACTTTTGATTCTGATACAGATAAACTTGTACAAAGGTTGAAGACAGAGACACAATAATAAGAGAAAACACAAGCCTCAAACAATGATATGGCATGAAAAATTATCAGACAAAATTAGTATGCAACAGTATTACTTGATGGAACCCGATGATAATAATATAATTGCTAGAATGCTCGAAATTACAACAGTAAAAGGAAAAAGAATACGTTAAGTCAAATAACAACCATTTGAAAGCCACCAGAGTCTGTAAGCATAGCCCGTGGCTAGTTCATAAAATTGTGAAGACCACCATCTTCTTCGAGAAGCTCAGAAGTAGGTCGAAGGGGCAAGTGATATGTGTTTCCCAGAATTATTTGGCATCCAATTCTCTCAAGTTCGTTATTTGTCAAGCCTTTGATTGTCCCTGTTCATTTAACCCCTCCAATTAGGAATGCAAAAGTGCAAGATAACCACTTAGAAATCTGTCAAAAGCCTAGGAAAGAGAAAATCAACTCAATCAATGCAAATATCAACATTGAATGTTCTATGGACATGAGTAACCGATGTCCATACTTTCCCCCCAAAACAACAAACTCAATACGAATGCAATATTGTATTATAAAAAAATGAAACAATTTGGCAACAACTTTGAAGGTGAACTTTGTTATCTTATACCATGAAATGGCTTGAGCATGAGAATGAAAAAACAACAACAACAACAACAACAACAACAACAACAACAACAACAACAACAACAACAACAACAACAACAACAACAACAACAAAAACAACAACAACAACAACAACAACAACAACAACAACAACAACAACAACAACAACAACAACAACAACAACAACAACAACAACAACAACAACAACAACAACAACAAAAACAACAAAGCCTTGTGTGGTGCGATAGAATTTACCTTTAAATTTTAAAGGCACTTTTTTGTCGCATATAAAATTAGATGCACTCCGCCATTTTGACCAACCTGCTTGGATCCTATGATTTACATCCTGTTCAATCTCTCTATTATCCTGTATGATGCACCCAAGATACTTAAAACTTTTAATTTTTCGTAGGATGTTTTCTCCAATCTTCACCTCTATATTAGTGTTTTCCCTTTTCAGACTGAACTTACATTCCATATATTCCGTCTTGCTACGGCTTATGCGCAGACCATACACTTGTAGAGCTTCTCTCCATAACTCCAACTTTTTATTTAGGTCTTCCCTTGACTCTCCCATAAGGACGATATCATCGGCAAAAAGCATGCACAATGACACAGACTCTTGGATGTGCTCTTTGAGTACTTCCAAGACTAATGTGAAAATGTATGGATATAAGGATGATCCCTGGTGTAATCCTATACCAATAGAAAATTCCTCTGTCACACCACCTTGAGTCTTCACACTAGTTGTGGCCCCATCATACATGTCTTTAATTGCACGAATATATGCGATCCTTACTCTCATCTTTTCTAAACCTTCCATAAGACCTCCCTTGGTACTCTATCATACGCTTTTTCCAAATCAATAAACACCACATGTAGATCCCTTTTATTACTACGATACCTCTCCATCATCATTCTTAATAGGTATATCGCTTCAGTGATAGACCTGCCTGGCATAAATCCAAATTGATTCTCTGTTACTTGTGTCTCTTTTCTCAACTTCCGTTCTATCACCCTTTCCCGTAACTTTATGGTATAACTCAAAAGTTTGATCTCTCTATAGTTTCCGCAATTTTGTATATCCCCTTTATTCTTGTAGATAGATACCAAGTTGCTCTTTCTCTACTCATCAGGCATCTTCTTTGACCTTAAAATCTCATTAAAAAGCTTGGTTAACCAGTTGATGCCTTTTTCTCCAAGACCCTTCCAAACTTCAATCGGGATATTATTAGGTCCTACTGCCCTACCATTTTCATATGCTTTAGAGCCTCTTTCACCTCGAAGTCTCGAATCCTTTGACAGTGGTCAAAATTTTGATCTTCCTCCCTTGTGCATAACCGACCAAGGCTCGGAAGAGTCTCCTGTCTATCATTGAATAACTCGTAGAAGTAGCTCTTCCCACCTTTCATTAATCTTCTCCTCTTGAGCCAACACCTCTCCATCCTTGTCCTTTATGCTCTTGTTCTTGCTTCACTTACAACCACTTTTGTCTCTTTCTTAGCCGCCTTATATTTTTCCCAGTTATCTGCGTTGCGGCATAAAGACCACTGTTTAAAGCACTCCCTTTTTTATCTTTATCTTTTCTTGTACACTCGCATTCCACCACCAAGACTCCTTGTCTCATGACCCTATTCCTTTAGATTCACCAAAGCTTTCTTTTGTTGTTCTTCTAATAATTTCTGCCATCTCCCTCCACATCTCTTCCGCGCTTCCATTCCCATCCTACTTTGCCTCTTCTCCTACACGTCTTAGGAAGCTTCTTTGTTCCTCACCTTTCATCCGCCACCACCTCGTCCTTGGGTTCTTCGTATGATATCTTTTTCTCAATTTTTGCTCAATGCGAAAATCCATGACGAGCACCCTATGTTGTGTTGTCAAACTTTCTCTCGGGATAATTTTACATTTAATGCAAAATTTCTGGTCAACTCTCCTTAACAAGAAGAAGTCGATTTGAGAGCTTGTCATGCCACTCTTATAGGTTATAAGATGTTCGTCTCTCTTTTTAAAACATGTCTTTGCGATGAGAAGATCAAAGGTTGAGGAAAAGTCCAGAATAGTTTTACCCTCAGCATTGATCACCCCGAAACCATGGACATCTGCTACGTCCTTCTTCCACTGCTTATCCATAATTATTCCAACCCCATTCCTATTATTCACCTTTCCTGTATACCAAAGTTTGAAACCAGAACTATCCAACTCCCTAGCCTTCGCACCAACCCATTTTGTTTCTTATAGGCACATAATGTTAATCTTCCTCCTTGTCATGGTGTCCACCACCTCCACGGACTTCAACTGCTGCATATCAGAAAGGATAAATTGGAAACTCTAACCTTGAGTACCCACTGGCATAAATAGTGGTGTTTGACACACAAAGTGAGGGAGGGTCAATTGAGCTGCACGAGCACGGTTGAACCGGCCAAGAATCTGAGAAAGCAAACATAATAATAAAACTTCAGGAAAAAAATAACCAAAGAATGGTTCAACAAGTGCACACAGTGCTTCTCAGCCATCATCTAGAGTTAATACTTATTCTCTTGTATGCATACCCATATCATTCTTTCGGCCTCAGTCATCCAAAGGTAAAACAACAACAATAGCAACAAATGAATGTCGTTGATTTTCTTTGACCTTAAAATCTTATTAAAAAGCTTGGTTAACCAGTTGATGCCTTTTTCTTCAAGACCCTTTCAAACTTCAATCGGGATATTATCAGGTCCTACTGTCCTGCCATTTTCATCTGCTTTAGAGCCTCTTTCACCTCGAAGTATCGAATCCTTTGACAGTAGTCAAAATTTTGATCTTCTTCCCTTGTGCATAACCGACCAAGGCTCGAAAGAGTCTTCTGTCCCTCATTGAATAACTCGTAGAAGTAGCTTTTCCACACCTTTCATTAATCTTTTCCTCTTGAGCCAACATCTCTCCATCCTTGTCCTTTATGCACTTAACCTGATCCAAATCTCTTCTTCTTTCACGACTCTTTGTGATTCTATATATACATTTTTCACCTTCTTTCGTGTCCAAAGACTAGTAGAGACCCTCATATGCTCTTGTTCTTGCTTCACTTACAGCCACTTTTGTCTCTTTCTTAGCCGCCTTATATTTTTCTCATTTATCTGCGTTGCGGCATAAAGACCACTGTTTAAAGCACTCCCTTTTTATCTTTATCTTTTCTTGTACACTCGCATACCACCACCAGGACTCCTTGTCTCTTGACCATATTCCTTTAGATTCACCAAAGCTTTCTTTTGTTGTTCTTCTAATAACTTCTGCCATCTCCCTCCACATCTCTTCCGCGCT
>NC_029792.2:121951315-121951503 GCF_000816755.2 Arachis ipaensis
CACACTAGTTGTGGCCCCATCATACATGTCTTTAATTGCACGAATATATGCGATCCTTACTCCCCTCTTTTCTAAAACCTTACATAAGACCACCCTTGGTACTCTATCATACGCTTTTTCCAAATTAATAAACACCATATGTAGATCCCTTTTATTACTACGATACCTCTCCATCATCCTTCTTAATA
>NC_029792.2:121952667-121972542 GCF_000816755.2 Arachis ipaensis
CTCCCAAAGGTATTTCTTGGACCAAACTCTCTAGATTCTCCCAAAACCTTATCTTATGTTGTTCGTCCGAACCCACTTGCGTTGCATAGGCGCTAATCACATGGAAAGCACCTCCCTCCACCACAAGTTTAATAGAGATGATCCTATCTCCCACCCTCTTGACATCTGCTACGTCCTTCTTCCACTGCTTATCCATAATTATTCCAACCCCATTCCTATTATTCACCTTTCTTGTATACCAAAGTTTGAAACCAGAACTATCCAACTCCCTAGCCTTCGCACCAACCCATTTTGTTTCTTGTAGGCACATAATGTTAATCTTCCTCCTTGTCATGGTGTCCACCACCTCCACGGACTTCAACTACTGCATATCAGAAAGGATAAATTGGAAACTCTAACCTTGAGTACCCACTGGCATAAATAGTGGTGTTTGACACACAAAGTGAGGGAGGGTCAATTGAGTTGCACGAGCACGGTTGAACCGGCCAAGAATCTGAGAAAGCAAACATAATAATAAAACTTCAGGAAAAAAATAACCAAAGAATGGTTCAACAAGTGCACACAGTGCTTCTCAGCCATCATCTAGAGTTATCACTTATTCTCTTGTATGCATACCCATATCATTCTTTCGGCCTCAGTCATCCAAAGGTAAAACAACAACAATAGCAACAAATGAATGTCGTTGATTTTCACATAAATAAGACAACAAAACTTCAGCAATGTGAAGGCATAAGAGAACTCAAATAGAATGGGGAGTTGAACCTCGAAATGAAGTGCCATGGGCTTTGTTTGAGGAGCGGGGTAGGGCACGCAACTAATGGTATGTCCTAGCATGGAAGAAGAAGGGCCGTAAGCAATGGCATTATGAATAACACAAACAAAGAATTATTACATGAATAGAAAGTGTTTTAGATAGAAACAGATAGAGAGAACTTACAGAGAGAGAGGGGAGGAACAAGAACATGTGACGAATAAAAGTGCCCTAGGCTATTGAAAGCGTTAAAGCTGTGGTGTGCGTACCTTCATGGCTGTGAAAGCAGGTTGGCCGGAACTTGTGATGTGGTAGAGTGTTCTGCACATGGAACAACAAAAAATAGATGCGACTCAAAATGCTAACAAGAGCATGAATGAAACTGATACCTAAAATAGAGAACTCAATAAGAATCAGTATTTAAAAAATAAAATTAGCTTACTATAGCTAACACGTTCAATTAACTGGGACTAAATAATAAAACATGGACCGTTATGAAAAATTAAAGAAGTCAATGCAGATTCAAGAAAGAAAATGAAAGAAGAGAAAAATTGTAAGGGGCAGAAGAGAAACCTGTGACGTGAGGGAGAGGAGAACGGGGTGAGGGTGCTTTGAAGTGTGAAGAGGGGAGAATGAAAATTTTGAGGCGGGGGCGGCTAACAAAGCTTCGTAGAGTTGAGTTGAATTGACAATTGAGAACCATTAAAGTGGGTTTAGGGTTTTAAGGTTGAATTTTAAAATTTAATTATTTCATTAATCAATCCGTCGGCCAAATAGAATTAAAGGACCGCACTATTTCTGTCTAAAGTAAGATAAAATAAATGCACTGCTCAACGCTCGGGAGTTTGGGCACGTGTTAAAAGACTTAAAGTAGAAAGAAGTAAAAACCCACAGCGGTAAGCCGGTAAATGTTGTTTTTATTTTTCACCGTACTTTTTAATTCGGTACACCAAAAATTAATCTCTAACAAATTAAAATTTTATTGAAAAGTTTGTTGGTGCGGACATAAAATAGGCTCCGATTTTCATGATCATAAAACATCTAAACCATGAATGATCTTAATAAGAAAATATATTTTTTAGTTTTTTAATAATTATTAAATAATTTATATTTAATTTTATTTATTAATTAATTTTTCGTAGGATGTTTTCTCCAATCTTCACCTCTATATTAGTGTTTTTCTTCTTAGACTGAACTTACATTCCATATATTCCGTCTTGCTAAGACTTATGTGCAGACAATACACTTCTAAAGCTTCTCTCCATAACTCCAACTTTTTATTTAGGTCTTCCCTTGACTCTCCCATAAAGACGATATCATCGGCAAAAAGCATGCACCATGGCACAGGCTCTTGGATGTGCTCTGTGAGTACTTCCAAGACTAATGTGAAAACGTATGGATATAAGGATGATCCCTGGTGTAATCCTACACCAATAGAAAATTCCTCTGTCACACCACCTTGGGTCTTCACACTAGTTGTGACCCCATCATACATGTCTTTAATTGCACGAATATATGTGATCCTTACTCTCCTCTTTTCTAAAACCTTCCGTAATACCTCCCTTGGTACTCTATCATAAGCTTTTTCCAAATCAATAAACACCATATGTAGATCCCTTTTATTACTACGATACCTCTCCATCATCCTTCTTAATAGGTATATCGCTTCAGTGATAGACCTGCCTAGCATAAATCCAAATTGACTCTCTGTTACTTGTGTCTCTTTTCTCAACTTCCGTTCTATCACCCTTTTCCGTAACTTTATGGTATGACTCAAAAGCTTGATCTCTCTATAGGTTCTGCAACTTTGTATATCCCCCTTATTCTTGTAGATTGGTACCAATGTGCTCTTTCTCTACTCATCAGGCATCTTCTTTGACCTTAAAATCTCATTAAAAAGCTTGGTTAACCAGTTGATGCATTTTTCTCCAAGACCCTTCCAAACTTCAATCGGGATATTATCAAGTCCTACTGCCCTACCATTTTCATCTGCTTTAGAGCCTCTTTCACCTCGAAGTCTCGAATCCTTTGACAGTAGTCAAAATTTTGATCTTGCTCCCTTGTGCATAACCGACCAAGGCTCGGAAGAGTCTTCTGTCCCTCATTGAATAACTTGTAGAAGTAGCTCTTCCACACCTTTCATTAATCTTCTCCTCTTGAGCCAACACCTCTCCATCCTTGTCCTTTATGCGCTTAACCTGATCCAAATCTTTTGTTCTTCTTTCACGACTCTTTGCGATTTTATATATACCTTTTTCTCCTTCTTTCGTGTCCAAAGACTAGTAGAGACCCTCATATGCTCTTGTTCTTGCTTCGCTTACAGTCACTTTTGTCTCTTTCTTAGCCGCCTTATATTTTTTCCAGTTATCTACGTTGCGGCATAAAGACCACTCTATAAAGCACTCCCTTTTTATCTTTATCTTTTCTTGTACACTCGCATTCCACCACCAGGACTCCTTGTCTCTTGACCCTATTCCTTTAGATTCACCAAAGCTTTCTTTTGCTGTTCTTCTAATAACTTCTGCCATCTCCCTCCACATCTCTTCCGCGCTTCCATTCCCATCCCACTTTGCCTCTTCTCCTACCCGTCTTAGGAAGCTTCTTTGTTCCTCACCTTTCATCCGCCACCACCTCATCCTTAGGTTCTTCGTATGATATCTTATTCTCAACTTTTGCTAAATGCAAAAATCCATGATGAGCACCCTATGTTGTGTTGTCAAACTTTCTCCCGGGATAAGTTTACAATTAATGCAAAATTTCCGGTCGACTCTCCTCAACAAGAAGAAGTCGATTTGAGAGCTTGTCATGCCACTCTTATAGGTTATAAGATGTTCGTCTCTCTTTTTAAAACATGTCTTTGCGATGAGAAGATCAAAGGTTGAGGAAAAGTCCAGAATAGCTTTACCCTCGGCATTGATCACCCCGAAACCACGGCCTCTGTGAATACTCCCATATCCAGTCACTTCTCTCCCAACATGGCCATTTAAATCTCCTCCTAAGAAAATCTTATCTCCCAAAGTTATGTCTTGAACCAAACTCTCTAGATTCTCCCAAAACCTTATCTTGTGCTGTTCATCCGAACCCACTTGCGGTGCATAGGTGCTAATCACATGGAAAGCACCTCCCTCCACCACAAGTTTAATATTCTTCTCAATCATGGGTATAGATCCATGGCGGATTGTGAATAATTGAATCCCAATCTCTTGGCAATTCAATTTCTCTTCAGCACAATCAATTGCCACTCTCGTGATCTAATTGGTCATGAGAAGAGGTGAAGTTCAATTTCTAATCCAAGGCCACACAACTTCCAGGATCTCAACTAAGGGAGGTTACATCTCACATACCAACCCAAAGTGTATTGATCAAAGAAATCATGAGAGGATGAACTCTAAACTGAGTTACATGGCTTCTTTCTCAAGTTCACCATATAATTCATGTAGATTCAACCCTTCTCTCGAATGTAGTTGAATCTTTGAAGAACAAGAGTTTCCTCTTAGATGAACCACTTGAATTGAGAAGAAAAAGAAGAATTATCAACCCATTCAAATAAACAGAGCTCCTCCCCCTAATGAAGGTGGGATTTAGTGAATCATAGCTCTAAATTCAACAATCAATGTAAAGATGAAAATTAAACTAAGTGTGTAGAAGAATGAAGAAGAAGAAGAATTCCTAAAAACTGAAATTCAAAGTTGCAGGAAAAACAAAATACAAGACGGGTAAGAGACAGTAAAAATGAAAATACTGATGTAATAGTAAAAATGTCTAAAAGTAGAAAAAGTTAAAAGTCCCCCAAAAGTACAAATTCCTTCTCTATTTATACTAGTCTTCAAAGCTTCGAGAGATTCATCAATTGGGTTAGCAATTTTTGGGCTTTGTCCTTGTTGATTTGGCTGGCTCTTTAGAGGAATTGTTGGCCTTTGAAGAGAGCAGAGGAAAGCAGAGCAAGTTGGCATCAATTCTGGCCCAAAGAGGGGCGTTACTAGCAAACACGCCAGTACAAATGCACGTTGGCAACATGCTGGGCTGGGAGCTTAGGATTGGGCGTTGCTGGCCCAAGTTGTTGCCCAAGTTGTTGCCAAAAACGTGACTCTCTTTTTCTTGGACTCAACTTTTGATGCTTAAAGTTTCCTATGGTTTGAGTTTCAATCTTCTGCTTTAATATAGACTATTATATATGGTTGGAAAGCTCTGAATGTCAGCTTTCCAACGCAACTGAAAGCACCTCAATTGGATCTCTATAGCTCAAGTTATGCTCCATTGAAGATGGCAAGGTCAGCCTGCCAAAATCGCAGGCGTTTTTGGTGAACACGCCAGTGCCAACGTGCTCAGATTCTGAAGCTCTAAAGGAAGTCGGCTTTTGAAGCTTCAAATGAATGCCAAACCCATACTATGATATATCGTTGGAAAGCTCTGAATGTCTACTTTCCAATGCCATTGATATTTCATCATTTAAAGCTCTAGAGCTCAAGATATACTCCATGGAAGATGAAGAGGTCAGCTGACCTTACTACAGGTTGATACCATGTTCATCTATGCACTTTCGGGCCAAGTTTCTCCCTCAAATTTAGTGTCCACTATGTAGTGCTATATATGCTTGGAAAGCTCTTGATGTCTACTTTCCAATTCAACTATAATCACCTCATTTGGATCTTTGTAGCTTAAGTTATGCTCCATTGAAGAGGGCAGGGTCAAGCTGCCAAATTTTCTGGAGTTGTTGGTGGAGTTGTTGCCAAACACGCCAGCTCCAACGCCAAAGACTCCCTTAGCTCAATTTTGCATGGGCGTTGTTGCTGGAGTTGCCAAGGAACACGCCAGTTCATTATTTCCTTGGCAACGTGCTCGAGCATCCTCTTTGGCTCATTCATTCCTCCTTAACTCTCAACTTCATTTTCTTGTTTTTGGAGCCTAAAGATGACTTTGGTTTGAACTTCCATTTCATGCTTCACTATAAACTATTATATATCGTTGGAAAGCTCTGGATGTCATCTTTCCAACGCAACTGAAAGCACTCAAATTGGATCTCTGTAACTCAAGTTATGCATCCTTGAAGAAGGTGAGGTCAGGCTGTCTTGGTTGGGCGTTTTTGGTGAAGTTGTTGGCAAACACGCCACTAGCAACGTGCTCTGTCCTCCCCTGACTCAAGTTCTTTACATTGGCGTTGTTGCTGGCATTGTTGATGAACACGCCAAGTCAACTTCAAGGCAACAACGCCTTCGAGCTCTTCCTTGGCTCAATTTCTTGGCCTTGCGTTGCCAAGGAACACGCCAACTCTCTTCAACGTTGGCAACGCCCAAGATCACTTTCCATGGCTACCTTACAGTGGCCAGCGTTGTTGCTTGCGTTATTGATGAACATGCCAGTTCATCCTCTGCTGGGCAACGCTTCTCGAGCTCTTCCTTGCTCTGCTCCAAGATTCTGGCGTTGTTGCCAGCGTTGTCAAGGAACACGCTAGCCTTCCGCTGTTTCCTTGCCAAGATTGATGTGTCTTCAAGCCTTCTTGCTCCAATTCTTGCTCCATTTCCTTCTTGCTTCATTACCTAACATAAACCAAAGAATCTTCCTCAAAGTCTTGCCATCTTATGCAATAAATTTCAAGGGAATCATTCACATCAACTTGTTTATAAACTCCTTGAATCATTTGCATGGATTATGCCAAATTTCACCTAGTTCTTGGTTCATGAATGCATGGAGATGAAACTCAATAAAATTGCTTGTTTATTGCAAAAGAAAATGAATGAAACTAAGCTAAAACTACTTAAACTAACTAGCTAATATAGCAAAGATGCAAACGCATCAGGCCGTAAGCAATGGCATTATGAACAACACAAACAAAGAATTATTACATGAATAGAAAGTGTTTTAGATAGAACCATATAGAGAGAACTTAAAGAGAGAGAGGGGAGGAACAAGAACATGCGACGAATGAAGTGCCCTAGGCTATTGAAAACGTTAAAGCTGTGGTGTGCGTACCTTCATGGCTGTGAAAGCAGGTTGGCCGGAACTTGTGATGTGGTAGAGTGTTGCTAATGTTTGGTCTCAATCTCAGAGGATCCGCAATGGCAATGCTATTTCTCATTCCAGTATGAAAACGGACCAAACTACACCTTGCATTAAACAAGCTACGACAACTTTAGACTAAGCCTGGCCTATAACATGTTAAAAAATCTATCACTACACTAATAATAGAAACTAAAAAGGATTCAAGAGATAACTATCCCAATTGGTGTCCAACTTGCATACTAAATTATCACAAAAAGAAGGGGATATATGAAACAAAAGAAGAACCAAATTTGAAAATAAATAAACTAGCTTACTACTTTATAAGAATATTGTCTAAAACAGGATAAGTAAGTAACACATGCAGTACATGAAAATTAAACGATTAAACGTTAATCATTGTAAACAAAAATTGCAGAAATCAATGCACATGGAACAACAAAAAATAGATGCGACTCAAAATGCTAACAAGAGCATGAATGAAACTGATACCTAAAATATAGAACTCAATAAGAATCAGTGTTTAAAAAATAAAATTAGCTTACTATAGCTAACACGTTCAATTAACTGGGACTAAATAATCAAACATGGACCGTTATGAAAAATTAAAGAAGTCAATGCAGATTCAAGAAAGAAAATGAAAGAAGAGAAATATTGTAAGGGGCAGAAGAAAAACCTGTGACGTGAGGGCGAGGAGAACGGGGTGAGGGTGCTTTGAAGTGTGAAGTGGGGAGAATGAAAATTTTGAGGCGGGGGCGGCTAACAAAGCTTCGTAGAGTTGAATTGAATTGACAATTGAGCACCATTAAAGTGGGTTTAGGGTTTTAAGGTTGAATTTTAAAATTTAATTATTTCATTAATCAATCCGTCGGCCGAATAGAATTAAAGGACCGCACTATTTCTGTCTAAAGTAAGATAAAATAAATGCACTGCTCAACGCTCGGGAGTTTGGGCACGTGTTAAAAGACTTAAAGTAGAAAGAAGTAAAAACCCACAGCGATAAACCCGGAAAACGTTTTTTTATTTTTCACTGTACTTTTTAATTCCGTACACCAGAAATTAATCTCTAACAAATTAAAATTTTATTTAAAGGTTTGTTGGTGCGAACATAAATAGGCTCCGATTTTCATGATCATAAAACATCTAAACCATTAATGATCTTAATAAGAAAACATATTTTTTAGTTTTTTAATAATTATTAATTAATTTTTCGTAGGATGTTTTCTCCAATCTTCACCTCTATATTAGTGTTTTTCCTTCTCAGACTGAACTTACATTCCATATATTCCGTCTTGCTACGGCTTATGCGCAGACCATACACTTCTAGAGCTTCTCTCCATAACTCCAACTTTTTATTTAGGTCTTCCCTTGACTCTCCCATAAGGACGATATCATCGGCAAAAAGCATGCACCATGGCACAGGCTCTTGGATGTGCTCTGTGAGTACTTCCAAGACTAATGTGAAAACGTATGGATATAAGGATGATCCCTGGTGTAATCCTATACTAATAGAAAATTCCTCTGTCACACCACCTTGAGTCTTCACACTAGTTTTGGCCCCATCATACATGTCTTTAATTGCACGAATATATGCGATCCTTACTCTCCTCTTTTCTAAAACCTTCCATAAGACCTCCCTTGGTACTCTATCATACGCTTTTTCCAAATCAATAAACACCATATGTAGATCCCTTTTATTACTACGATACCTCTCCATTATCCTTCTTAATAGGTATATCGCTTCAGTGATAGACCTGCCTGGCATAAATCCAAATTGATTCTCTGTTACTTGTGTCTCTTTTCTCAACTTCCATTCTATCACCCTTTCCCGTAACTTTATGGTATGACTCATAAGCTTGATCTCTCTATAGTTTTTGCAACTTTGTATATCCCCCTTATTCTTGTAGATAGGTACCAAGGTGCTCTTTCTCTACTCATCAGGCATCTTCTTTGACCTTAAAATCTCATTAAAAAGCTTGGTTAACCAGTTGATGCCATTTTCTCCAAGACCCTTCCAAACTTCAATCGGGATATTATCAGGTCCTACTGCCCTGCCATTTTCATCTGCTTTAGAGCCACTTTCACCTCGATGTCTCAAATCCTTTGACAGTAGTCAAAATTTTGATCTTCTTCCCTTGTGCATAACCGACCAAGGCTCGGAAGAGTCTTCTGTCCCTCATTGAATAACTCGTAGAAGTAGCTCTTCCACACCTTTCATTAATCTTCTCCTCTTGAGCCGACACCTCTCCATCCTTGTCCTTTATGCACTTAACCTAATCCAAATCTCTTGTTCTTCTTTCACGACTCTTTGCGATTCTATATATACCTTTTTCTCCTTATTTCGTGTCCAAAGACTAGTAGAGACCCTCATATGCTCTTGATCTTGCTTCACTTATAGCCACTTTTGTCTCTTTCTTAGCCGCCTTATATTTTTCCCAGTTATCTGCGTTGCGGCATAAAGACCACTGTTTAAAGCACTCCCTTTTTATCTTTATCTTTTCTTGTACACTCGCATTCCACCACCAGGACTCCTTGTCTCTTGACCCTATTCCTTTAGATTCACTAGAGCTTTATTTTGTTGTTCTTCTAATAACTTCTGGCATCTTCCTCCACATCTCTTCCGCGCTTTCATTCCCATCCCACTTTGCCTCTTCTCCTACCCGTCTTAGGAAGCTTCTTTGTTCCTCACCTTTCATCCGCCACCACCTCGTCCTTGGGTTCTTCGTATGATATCTTTTTCTCAACTTTTGCTCAACGCGAAAATCCATGACGAGCACCCTATGTTGTGTTGTCAAACTTTCTCCCGGGATAATTTTACAATTAATGCAAAATTTTCGGTCGACTCTCCTCAACAAGAAGAAGTCAATTTGAGAGCTTGTCATGCCACTCTTATAGGTTATAAGATGTTCGTCTCTCTTTTTAAAATACGTCTTTGCGATGAGAATATCAAAGGTTGAGGAAAAGTCCAGAATAGCTTTACCCTCGGCATTGATCACCCCGAAACCATGGCCTCTGTGAATACTCCCATATCCAGTCACTTCTCTCCCAACATGGCCATTTAAATCTCCTCCTAAGAAAATCTTATCTCCCAAAGCTATGTCTTGAACCAAACTCTCTAGATTCTCGCAAAACCTTATCTCGTGTTGTTCGTCCGAACCCACTTGCGGTGTATAGACGCTAATCACGTGGAAAACACCTCCCTCTACCACAAGTTTGATAGAGATGATCCGATCTCCCACCCTCTTGACATCCACTACGTCCTTCTTCCACTGCTTATCCACAATTATTCCAACCCCATTCCTATTATTCACCTTTTCTGTATACCAAAGTTTGAAACCAGAAGTATCTAACTCCCTAGCCTTCGCACCAACCTACTTTGTTTCTTGTAGGCACATAATGTTAATCTTCCTCCTTGTCATGGTGTCCACCACCTCCATGGACTTCATTTGCTGCATATCAGAAAGGATAAATTGGAAACTCTAACCTTGAGTACCCACTGGCATAAATAGTGGTGTTTGACACACAAAGTGAGGGAGGGTCAATTGAGCTGCACGAGCACGGTTGAACCGGCCAAGAATCTGAGAAAGCAAACATAATAATAAAACTTCAGGAAAAAAATAACCAAAGAATGGTTCAACAAGTGCACACAGTGCTTCTCAGCCATCATCTAGAGTTATCACTTATTCTCTTGTATGCATACCCATATCATTCTTTCGGCCTCAGTCATCCAAAGGTAAAACAACAACAATAGCAACAAATGAATGTCGTTGATTTTCACATAAATAAGACAACAAAACTTCAGCAATGTGAAGGCGTAAGAGAACTCAAATAGAATGGGGAGTTGAACCTCGAAATAAAGCGCCTTAGGCTTTGTTTGAGGAGCGGGGTAGGGCACGCAACTAATGGTATGTCCTAGCATGGAAGAAGAAGGGTCGTAAGCAATGGCATTATGAACAACACAAACAAAGAATTGTTACATGAATAGAAAGTGTTTTAGATAGAAACAGATAGAGAGAACTTACACAGAGAGAGAGGGGAGGAACAAGAACATGCGACGAATGAAGTGCCCTAGGCTATTGAAAGCGTTAAAGTTGTGGTGTGCGTACCTTCATGGCTGTGAAAGCAGGTTGGCTGGAACTTGTAATGTGGTAGAGTGTTGCTAATGTTTGGCCTCAATCCGAGAGGAACCGCAATGGCAATGCTATTTCTCATTTCCGGATGAAAACGGACCAAACTATACCTTGCATTAAACAAACTACGACAACTTTAGACTAAGTCTGGCCTGTAACATGTTAAAAAATCTATCACTACACTAATAATAGAAACTAAAAAGGATTCAAGAGATAACTATCCCAATTGGTGTCCAACTTGCATACTAAATTATCATAAAAAGAAAGGAATATATGAAACAAAAGAAGAACCAAATTTGAAAATAAATAAACTAGCTTACTACTTTATAAGAATATTGTCTAAAACAGGATAAGTAAGTAACATATGCAGTAGATGAAAATTAAACGATTAAACGTTAATCATTGTAAAAAAAATTGCATAAATCAATGCACATGGAACAACAAAAAATAGATGCGACTCAAAATGCTAACAAGAGCATGAATGAAACTGATACCAAAAATATAGAACTCAATAAGAATCAGTATTTAAAAAATAAAATTAGCTTACTATAGCTAACACGTTCAATTAACTGGGACTAAATAATGAAACATGGACCGTTATGAAAAATTAAAGAAGTCAATGCAGATTCAAGAAAGAAAATGAAAGAAGAGAAAAATTGTAAGGGGCAGAAGAAAAACCTGTGACGTGAGGGCGAAGAGAACGGGGTGAGGGTGCTTTGAAGTGTGAAGTGGGGAGAATGAAAATTTTGAGGCGGGGGCGGCTAACAAAGCTTCGTAGAGTTGAATTGAATTGACAATTGAGCACCATTAAAGTGGGTTTAAAGTTTTAAGGTTGAATTTTAAAATTTAATTATTTCATTAATCAATCCGTCGGCCGAATAGAATTAAAGGACCGCACTATTTCTGTCTAAAGTAAGATAAAATAAATGCACTGCTCAACGCTCGAGAGTTTGGGCACGTGTTAAAAGACTTAAAGTAGAAAGAAGTAAAAACCCACAGCGGTAAGCCGGTAAATGTTTTTTTTATTTTTCACCGTACTTTTTAATTCCGTACACCAGAAATTAATCTCTAACAAATTAAAATTTTATTTAAAAGTTTGTTGGTGCGGACATAAAATAGGCTCCGATTTTCATGATCATAAAACATCTAAACCATGAATGATCTTAATAAGAAAATATATTTTTTAGTTTTTTAATAATTATTAAATAATTTATATTTAATTTTATTTATTAATTAATTTTTCGTAGGATGTTTTCTCCAATCTTCACCTCTATATTAGTGTTTTTCCTTCTCAGACTGAACTTACATTCCATATATTCCGTCTTGCTATGGCTTATGCGCAAACCATACACTTCTAGAGCTTCTCTCTATAACTCCAACTTTTTATTTAGGTCTTCCCTTGACTCTCCCATAAGGACGATATCATCGGCAAAAAGCATGCACCCTAGCATAGGCTCTTGGATGTTCTCTGTGAGTACTTCCAAGACTAATGTGAAAACGTATGGATATAAGGATGATCCCTGGTGTAATCCTATACCAATAGAAAATTCCTCTGTCACACCACCATGAGTCTTCACACTAGTTGTGGCCCCATCATATATGTCTTTAATTGCACGAACATATGCGATCATTACTCTCCTCTTTTCTAAAACCTTCCATAAGAGCTTCCTTGGTACTCTATCATACGCTTTTTCCAAATCAATAAACACCATATGTAGATCCCTTTTATTACTACGATACCTCTCCATCATCCTTCTTAATAGGTATATCGCTTCAGTGATAGACTTGCCTGGCATAAATCCAAATTGATTCTCTGTTACTTGTGTCTCTTTTCTCAACTTCCGTTCTATCACCCTTTTCCGTAACTTTATGGTATGACTCATAAGCTTGATCTCTCTATAGTTTCCGAAACTTTGTATATCCCCCTTATTCTTGTAGATAGGTACCAAGGTGCTCTTTCTCTACTTATCAGACATCTTCTTTGACCTTAAAATCTCATTAAAAAGCTTGGTTAACCAGTTGATGTCTTTTTCTCCAAGACCCTTCCAAACTTCAATCGGGATATTATCAGGTCCTACAGCCCTGTCATTTTCATCTGCTTTAGAGCCTCTTTCACCTCGAAGTCTCGAATCCTTTGACAGTAGTCAAAATTTTGATCTTCTTCCCTTGTGCATAACCGACCAAAGCTCGGAAGAGTCTTATGTCCCTCATTGAATAACTCGTAGAAGTAGCTCTTCCACACCTTTCATTAATCTTCTCCTCTTGAGCCAACACATCTCCATCCTTGTCCTTTATGCACTTAACCTGATCCAAATCTCTTGTTCTTCTTTCACGACTCTTTGCGATTCTATATATACATTTTTCTCCTTCTTTCGTGTCCAAAGACTAGTAGAGACCCTCATATGCTCTTGTTCTTGCTTCACTTACAGCCACTTTTGTCTCTTTCTTAGCCGCCTTATATTTTTCCCAATTATCTACGTTGCGGCATAAAGACCACTGTTTAAAGCACTCCCTTTTTATCTTTATCTTTTCTTGTATACTCGCATTCCACCACCAGGACTCCTTGTCTCTTGACCATATTCCTTTAGATTCACCAAAGCTTTCTTTTGCTGTTCTTCTAATAACTTCTGCCATCTCCCTCCACATCTCTTCCGCGCTTCCATTCCCATCCCACTTTGCCTCTTCTCCTACCCGTCTTAGGAAGCTTCTTTGTTCCTCACCTTTCATCCGCCATCACCTCGTCCTTGGGTTCTTCGTATGATATCTTTTTCTCAACTTTTGCTCAACGCGAAAATCCATGACGAGCACCCTATGTTGTGTTGTCAAACTTTCTCCTGGGATAATTTTACAATTAATGCAAAATTTTCGGTCAACTCTCCTCAACAAGAAGAAGTCGATTTGAGAGCTTGTCATGCCACTCTTAAAGGTTATAAGATGTTCCTCTCTCTTTTTAAAACATGTCTTTGCGATGAGAAGATCAACGGTTGAGAAAAAGTCCAGAATAGCTTTACCATCGGCATTGATCACCCCGAAACCATGGCCTCTGTGAATACTCCCATATCCAGTCACTTCTCTCCCAACATGGCCATTTAAATCTCCTCCTAAGAAAATCTTATCTCCCAAACGTATGTCTTAAACCAAACTCTCTAGATTCTCCCAAAACCTTATCTTGTGTTGTTCGTCCGAACCCACTTGCGGTGCATAGGCGCTAATCACATGGAAAGCACCTTCATCCACCACAAGTTTGATAGAGATGATCCGATCTCCCACCCTCTTGACATCCACTACGTCCTTCTTCCACTGCTTATCCACAATTATTCCAACCCCATTCCTATTATTCACCTTTTCTGTATACCAAAGTTTGAAACCAGAAGTATCCAACTCCCTAGCCTTCGCACAACCCACCTTGTTTCTTATAGGCACATAATGTTAATCTTCCTCCTTGTCATGGTGTCCACCATCTCCATGGACTTCATTTGATACATATCAGAAAGGATAAATTGGAAACTCTAACCTTGAGTACCTACTGGCATAAATAGTGGTGTTTGACACACAAAGTGAGGGAGGGTCAATTGAGCTGCACGAGCACGGTTGAACCGACCAAGAATCTGAGAAAGCAAACATAATAAAACTTCAGGAAAAAAATAACCAAATGAATGTCGTTGATTTTCAAATAAATAAGACAACAAAACTTCAGCAATGTGAAGGCGTAAGAGAACTCAAATAGAATGGGGAGTTGAACCTCGAAATGAAGCGCCATGGGCTTTGTTTGAGGAGCGGGGTAGGGCACGCAACTAATGGTATGTCCTAGCATGGAAGAAGAAAGGCCGTAAGCAATGGCATTATGAACAACACAAACAAAGAATTATTACATGAATAGAAAGTGTTTTAGATAGAAACAGATAGAGAGAACTTACAGAGAGATAGGGGAGGAACAAGAACATGCGACGAATGAAGTGCCCTAAGCTATTGAAAGCGTTAAAGTTGTGGTGTGCTTACCTTCATGGCTGTGAAAGCAGGTTGGCCGGAACATGTGATGTGGTAGAGTGTTGCTAATGTTTGGCCTCAATCTCAAAGGAACCGCAATGGCAATGCTATTTCTCATTCCAGGATGAAAACGGACCAAACTATACCTTGCATTTAACAAGCTACGACAACTTTAGACTAAGCCTGGCCTGTAACATGTTAAAAAATCTATCACTACACTAATAATAAAAACTAAAAAGGATTCAAGAGATAACTATTCCAATTGGTGTCCAACTTGCATACTAAATTATCACAAAAACAAGGGGATATATGAAACAAAAGAAGAACCAAATTTGAAAATAAATAAACTAGCTTACTACTTTATAAGAATATTGTCTAAAACAGGATAAGTAACACATGCAGTAGATGAAAATTAAATGATTAAACGTTATGAAAAATTAAAGAAGACAATGCAGATTCAAGAAAGAAAATGAAAGAAGAGAAAATTTGTAAGGGGCAGAAAAGAAACCTATGACGTGAGGGAGAGGAAAACGGGGTGAAGGTGCTTTGAAGTGTGAAAAGGGGAGAATGAAAATTTTGAGGCGGGGGCGGCTAACAAAGCTTCGTAGAGTTTAGTTGAATTGACAATTGAGCACCATTAAAGTGGGCGTCGGGTTTTAAGGTTGTATTTTAAAATTTAATTATTTCATTAATCAATCCGTCGGCTGAATAGAATTAAAGGACTGCACTATTTCTGTCTAAAGTAAGATAAAATAAATGCACTGCTCAACGCTTGGGAGTTTTGGCACGTGTTAAAAGACTTAAAGTAGAAAGAAGTAAAAACCCACTGCAGTAAGCCGGTAAATGTTTTTTTATTTTTCACCGTACTTTTTAATTCGGTACACCAAAAATTAATCTGTAACAAATTAAAATTTTATTTAAAGGTTTGTTGGTGCAGACATAAAATAAGCTCCAATTTTCATGATCATAAAACATCTAAACCATTAATGATCTTAATAAGAAAACATATTTTTTAGAATCAATTTTCTATAAAGATTAATTTTAAAATCAATTTTATTTTAATTTAAAAATTCTAGTTTTATTTTTTTTCAATCTTAAAATTACTAATTTCATAATATAATTTATCTTGAATTTATTTTTTCATTATCTAATTCTGTAATTGTAATCGTTTACGAATCTTTTTCACTGTGATTATCAATTTGTTGTAGTGACAATATCAATTTGTTGTAGTGACAAACTGACAATCATTGTTTATGAATTGGCAAATATGTGCAGTAAAAAATCAATGAAAAAATTGATTGGTTAGTGAACAAAAATCCTTTCCTTCTACGTTGTTAAAAAATAATCGATTTTTTTTATATCGATTGATTAGTTAAATTTTTTTTTTTACAATCGATTGTTTTGTGAAGAAAAGTCAGCTTTTGTGTAATTGAATCGATTTTATTACCCATTCAATTGATATTTATCTAAACAAATTAGTAAAATAACCACTAAACTTATCCAAATTAGTTACTACAATAAAACTTTTATTAGACATATAAAAACTAATTTTTATTTAGTCAATATTAGTTAATTTTAAAATTTAGATTTATAATTTAGAATTTAAAATTAAGAACATAAAGTATCGTTTTTGTTCTAACGTTTGGAATAAGTTCTAAAATTGTCCCTAATGTTTAAATCGTCCTATTTAAGTCTCTAAAATTTCAAAATTGACTTAATATTGTCCTGCCGTTAGGAATCTATTAACAGAATTAACGACAAGACAAAATTAAGACGATTTTGAAACATTATGAACTTAAATAAGACGAAAATGTTGGAAAAAAAAAAGATTCATAGAAATAAATTTTAATTTTATCTTTTAATAATATCAATTTTTTATGATACATAGTATTCTAATTTACTTTGATATGATTAAAAAATAGTTGAATAGCTATGTACAATAAAAAATTGATATTATTAAAGGATAAAATTAAATTTATTTCTATATATCGTTTTTGACCCTATTTAAGTCCTTAACGTTTCAAAATTGTCTCAATTTTATCCCGTCGTCATTTCTATCAGCAAATCCCTAGTTGTCGGACATTGAGTCAATTTTGAAACGTTAAGGAATTACTTAAGTAAGACGATTAAAAAAAACAATATTTTACTCTATTATTATTATTATTATTATTATTTCCTCACGAGTTGTAGCCTTGTAGGGGAGAAAACGATTAATGTCTTTTTTTTGGTCGATATACGTTTTAAATTATATTAAATTATACAGAAATAGGAATAAGTTTATTTGTGGACGAACTCGTTATTTTCAATGAACAAAAAAGATAATATATTAAATAAATTTTATGAAATAAATTATAATTTTAAATAAATAATGATTAATGTCTGACTTTATTGAAGTTCGTTTTTTGATGGATATGAGATTGACTACAAAATTTATGGCACATATTGTTATTCTGAAAATTGAATTTGGAATATAATAATTAAATTAAACAACTTAAACTCCCTCAACCCCTAATTTTCTCCAAGAACAGCAACATCAAATGACCAACGTAAGTGTAGGTAAAGAATGACCACACACATACTACTCAATATATGAAGGCAGCTTTTGCTCAGGTCAAAGTCTGGGCTTTCCCAAACAGGAAACCATCATTCTGTGGACATTAAGAAGAATCAAAATTGACAGCCAAGTTTTGCCATCGGACCATTACCAATTTATGTAATTTCTCCAACACAATATTAAGCATATCAACAAACACTAGTATAATGAGGCTTTTTCATAAATAAGAACACCCTACTGTAACATAAGAGCCACTAATGATAAAAATTTTGCACATAATTTCTTTCTCTTTTATATTAAACCCATAAAACCTGCTTTTTCATAGCCAAGTACTGTGTTCTGGCAGCCACAACACTGTTGCAGCACCCACCGTATCAGCATTGCAGTAGTCACAGCAGAACCAAAATTTAAAACTGTGGCCAAGACTTTAACTTGTAAATATAAGATATATGGATTCAAAATTAAAATTTGATATCATGATCATATGTTTAACCTAAGTGACTGGATGAGTAAATTTTCCTTGTTACCAACAATTACCAGCAAACATTTAATGTTTTGTAGTAAAAATTATTATGCTATCATATGATTTTATACGATGATATTTTCTCCCAAAATGAAATCTAATACAGAATAATTTTATCTACAGCAAATGCTACTTATCAAAGAGAAATCCAAACACACCCAGCAGTATCTTCCACTATCCCGAACAATAACTCTGTAATCAATAAAAACTACACAAGACAGCATACAATTCCATGTTTGCCACTTGCATCAATCTTTTATATCAGCTCAGCCAGTAGATGCGGGCAACTAAAACGCTTTGTTTTTCCTTAAGCAGACAACAGTAGATATTAATGTATCTCACACTCTATCCCAGCACATTGTATACTCAGTAGTCAGTACGGCTGAGAGAAGTGGCAAAAGAGCATCACACGTGTAAATACTAAAATAATATTACGAGACAATGTGTTCGGAATCTCAAATACAAAAGGCTTCATTTCATTCACACAAATAATTCATTCAAGTGACAATAAATTAGCAATCTAATTCACTTCCAAATCATCCCCCTGCATCAAAATTTGAGGACTTGCAAACAATTGAAATTTTTTTTACAAAATTTAAGAATACGGAGCAACATCAGATTTCTACAAATTCAAAAGAAGAACAGAAGAAACACAGAATCAGCAAACGTAACACATCTGCAACTCAAAAACTGATTCACGAATCCTTTGAAAATGAGGTTCAGCAAACAACACAGCACGATACCGTACAGGTATGGAATCACAAGCAAAAGGAAACCATTCTTAACGGTTTAGGGTTAACAACAATTGATGAAAATAACTGAAGGGAAAAAAAGAAAAGAAAAAGAAAGCGCTTACATCGAGAAGAGGTAGAAGTTCGTCGACGGATGAAGGAGGATCTAGAAGCTTGTTCCCAGCTTCACGAAGCTGCTCTTCGAGCTGCCTCTCAGCAGAAGCCATTGTTAACGGTCCTTCGAGGGGGGTTCTCTTCTTCGCAGATCTCACAAACGCTGTCTCACTCACTCCATCGAAACCTAGAAACCACTCTTTCTCTCTCAATTCCAAATCGGAACCCTAAATGCGGAAATGAACACACACAGAGAAAGGTTAGGGTTTTTCGCTCAATGTTTTTTTTTCCCTCTCTTTTACTTTTCTTTCTTCCGTTCCGATACAGCGAAACGGAGAGAGGGGGGAGAGAGAGAGAGAGTAAAGTGTGTTTCTTTTTATTTTTTTTCTGGTTGTGTAAGAAAATTAAAGACAGGGAAATAATTTATATTCGAGTTAAAAGAAAATGAGAATTGGAAAAAAGGAAATTAATTTTTTGTTTTATTGAAAGTTTTTGTGGATTTTAATTTGGGCGGTTCAAAGGAGAATTGAGGCTCGGATCTCGCGGGGTCTGTGAATTTAAGTTAAAGTTGGGTTTTGAAATCCGCGTTTTGGATTTTCATTTGTGGTTTTGAGGTCCACGTAGCTATTGCGGCACCCAGGATTTTTTTACTTTTTTACCATAATTTGGTTTGGTATTTAATGCAAGATTTGACATATATATTTTAGAGTAAATACTCTATCAATTATCTCGAAAGGACAACGAGGCTCTAACAAAAAAAACATCAAATCCTGTCTCTGATAATTTTTTTTGGGATTGATTAGTTCCTGTGCTAAAAAAATAACATTGATTTTTTTTTGTACAGGAGCCTCGTTGTCCTTTCAAAGTAATTATCAAGGGCCGGATTGGATTTTTTTTTTGTCAGAAATCGGGTTGGGATTTTTTTTGTCAGGTGCCTCATTGTCTTTCGAAGTAATTGTCAGGGGCTGATTTGAATTTTTCTCTATATTTTACTATATATATCCCTTATACTTTAGAATATTTTTAGAATTCTATTTAATATTAGTCAATAAATTATTATATATACAATATAAAATTCAAATTTTTAA